>NW_028245449.1:0-441028 GCF_964263255.1 Lissotriton vulgaris
GATACAGATCTACAGAGAGACGAGGGATCTATTAGATGGCAACCTGGGGAGGGCGACAACAACACTGAGGTCACAAGTGCAGTTCTGGACTACGCTGCCGCTTGCGGTGGCGGGCAGGGTGACCATTTCAAAGATGGTAGTTCTGCCCCGCCTGTTGTACTACTTTACTGGATTGCCATTGAGGGTCCCTGCCTCCATATTCAAAACGCTTAATACGCTGTTAACTGAACTGATTTGGGGCTCTGGGAGGCGACGTATTAGCCTAAATAAATTGCAGCTCCCCACGGACGCGGGTGGTATGGGTGTGAGAAGTTGGCCTGGTATATAATGCTCACTAATTCTAGTGATCACTTTGTACCATGCCAAGCAACCCTTATGATGATTGGTTGTAATTCAACCTTGTAGACCAGTTATCCTAGTGGTAACGTGGACAAAGCAGTCTTAGGCTAAACTCTGAAAGGCATGTGAAGCCAGCTGTTATACCATACACAACCCCCTTGAATACCAAATGAAAGGGACACCACACAGATATATATTGAAAATATATATTGATTTATTAACTATAAAATCCCCTGGACTCTTTATGAGCACAGAAGCACAAGCGTTAAATCACAAGACAGTTTAAAATACACAAAAGTTGCACAATATGGATGAGCCCTAGGGGCCACCTAAACCATATACTAAGAAAGTGGTATAAGAGATACCAATAGGAAAGGGAAGGGGCCTAGGGCCTTGGGAATCGCTGGAGCTATTCGAGACTAGCAATGATTAAGTCGGGAAAGGCCCACGGGACTCGGGTGCAGTGTTTAAAGTGCACGCACTTTCCAATGCAAAGTCTATGGTGCGTTAAAAGTACAAAGTTAGAAAGTTAGGAACCTTCTGAGTGACCTACGGAGCTGAAATTTAAGACACAGGCCCTTGAGATGTGTACCAGTGCAGGAGCACTGGCGGAGCTGAGTTACCTCACCCACAGGAAGCGGGTGCACAGGGTCGAAGTAGTGTCGGGTTTCGTCACGCTGGTCGATGGTGCTTGGAGCTAAAGATGCTGCAGGCGGCTCGATGCGAAGAGTTCCGGTGGATCCAAGGGTGGATCTGAAGATGTGAAGACCTGAAAGCAGAGGGGACAGTGTTCAAAGTCACTAGCCAGTGACTACCATGGAACCAGATTGGAACCAGGCGATGTCGGGTGCAAACAGGCTGGTTCTTGTCGGGCTCTGGGCTCGGGCTCCGGCGGGAGGCGGCGGCAAAGCAGACGTCGAGTTGCTGGTTGGTACCTGTGTTCACAGGGTGGCCACTCCTAGGCCACAAGGGAGATTCTCTTCAGTCTTCTGTGCAGCAGAATGTCGAAGTCCAGTCTTCTTCTTCGTGTAAAGTTGATTCAGGATGATCTGCTGTGCAATGGCACTGATCCCACTCCTATTCCCAATCTGAGGGGTTGATCACCTACTAGGTCCCTCCTCTGGGAGGAACCAGGAAGGGGGGCGGTTACACCCCCTTTCCTTTGTCCAGTTCCGCGCAAAGCCTGGGTCTGGAAAGTCCCAGGACCGGTTTGGACTAGCCTATGCACGGGGACACCTTGTGTGCCCCGGGCATGTCTGATTCTATTCAGCCCTGTCCTACCCAATACACAAAACCCTGTCTGGGGTGGTGCTCGCACCTCCCAAGGCAGGAAACCCTTTGTCCAGGCCACCATCTGCTGAGTTTCGGTCAGCAGCAGGAGGCCAGACTCGTGTCTGTGGTGGCAGCATCCATTTTGTGATGCTGAGGCTCTGTTTAACTTTAACCGGGGTTAAGGCTACACACATGTCGTGTCCCTCTAGAAGGGTGGAATGCTATCCCTGTCGCCAGAACTGGCGAGGGGATAGTATTCCAATTCGTATGACACCTTACTCGACATGTTTTGATAAAGCCAAACCAAAGATAGCATTTAACCGCGAGGATTATAATGCACTTAAGAGTATATGATATGGCAATATCCCGGAACAGCTTAGGGAGTGGTTCCCGACAGCTGCAGACAGGCTCAGCTCATGCTAGAGCACCATCTCACATATTTCCAAGCACTCTGCCTCCAGGATTGATGAGGCCTTCCATAGGAGTGGCTGATAGGAACATATGTGTCCAGTTTAGGGTTAGGCACAGACATACTGTACCTAAATAAGAGGTGATTACACCAACTTACCCCAGCTGAGTGATCAGCCAGTTGTGTCAAATATGGAGGCCAGGCCAGGGGTGGCACAATACATGCTGCAGCCCCTGGTAGGCCTTGGATACACCTATGCCCTGGGTACCTAGGGTACACTACTACAGGGGCTCATAAGGTGAACCAGTTCCAATTCGTAATGCACCTAAAGTGCATTGGCAGCAATTTAGAGAGAGAACAGCAGGCTGTGGGTCTGATTAGCAGGCCCACAGCCACATTAAGTCAGAAACCAGTGAAGCAAAAAGCAAAAATTTGGGGTGACCATAGGATAGCAGACCCTACTCTCCTACATAACCCCCCCCCCCCAAACGCAGGGACATTAGACTAACCTTGACCAGTTGTGTCTTCATGTTCTAAGTGGAAGTACCTGGAGAGACCATCTGCGTTGCCATGGTCAGTCCCTGGGCGGTGCTCCACTGTAAAGTCCATCCCCTGTAGGGAAATGGACCACCTGAGTAGTTTGGGGTTTTCACCCTTCATCTGATTAAGCCATAAGAGGGGCTTATGGTCGGTCTGAATCTTGAAGTGAGTACCAAACAAGTATGGCCTCAACTTCTTCAGGGCCCACACCACAGCAAAGGCCTCCCTCTCTATAGCTGACCAACGTTTCTCTCTGGGGGTCAGCCTTCTGCTAATGAAAGCAATGGGCTGGTCCTGGCCATCTACATTAAGCTGTGAAAGCACTGCTCCCACTCCCAACTCAGAAGCATCTGTTTGGACAATGAACTCTCTTGAGTAGTCAGGACTCTTCAGGATAGGTGCAGAGCACATGGCCTTCTTCAGTCATCAAATGCCTTTTGACAGATTTCTGTCCACTGAACCTTTTTGGGCATCTTCTTGGATGTCAGATCATTAAGAGGAGTCACAATGGACCCATAGTTCTTAACAAACTTCCTGTAGTACCCAGTCAGGCCCAAGAAAGCTCTGACCTGAGTCTGGGTGGTTGGAGGGGACCAGTCCTTGATGGTCTGGATCTTACTCTCCAGTGGTTGAACTTGGCCTCCACCTACAAGGTGGCCCAGGTATACAACCTTACTCTGCCCTATCTGGCACTTTGTTGCCTTGATAGTGAGGCCTGCCTTTTGCAGAGCCTCAAGTACTTCCTTCAGGTGGACCAGGTGATCCTCCCAGGTGGAGCTAAAGACAGCAATATCATCCAGATAAGCTGCGCAAAAGTCATCCAACCCAGTGAGGACTTGATTCACCAACCTTTGGAAGGTGGCAGGTGCATTTCTCAAACCAAAGGGCATCACCACAAACTGATAATGCCCACTAGGGGTAGAAAATGCTGTTTTGGCTTTAGACTCCTCAGCTAACCTGATTTGCCAGTAGCCAGTTGTCAAGTCAAATGTGCTCAAATATTTGGCAGATGCCAACTTGTCAATGAGCTCATCTGCCCTTGGAATAGGGTGTGCATCTGTCCTGGTGACAGCATTGAGTCCTCTGTAATCCACACAGAACCTCATCTCTCTGTTGCCATCTTTGGTGTGAGGTTTGGGGATCAGAACCACTGGGCTAGCCCAGGGGCTCTCTGAAGGCTCAATGACACCTAATTCCAGCATCTTTTGCACCTCAGTCTTTATACAGTCCCTGACGTGGTCAGGTTGCCTGTAAATCTTGCTCTTTACAGGAAGACTGTCACCAGTGTCTACCACATGTGTACACCAGTTAGTCTGACTGGGTGTCAATAAGAACATATGCCTGTATGCCTGTAGAACTTGTCTGCAGTCATGTTGCTGATGTTCAGTGAGGCTGCCACCTAAGGCCACACCATCAACTGAGCCATCCTCAGGGTTCTGAGTGAGCAGGTCTGGGAGAGGGTCACTCTCTTCCTCCTGTCCCTCATCTGTAGCCATGAGCAAGCCCATGTCTGCCCTGCTGACATATGCCTTCAATCTGTTTACATGGAGCACCCTGTGGGGGCTCCTGGGAGTTCCTAGGTCCACCAAGTAGGTAACCTTTCCCTTCTTCTCCAGAATTGTATGGGGTCCAGACCATTTGTCTTAGAGTGCTGCTGGGGCCACTGGCTCCAACACCCATACTTTCAAACCAGGCTGAAATTCAACAAGGACAGCCTTTTGGTCAGGCCAAGCTGTCTGTAATTCTTGGCTAGCCTCAAGGTTTTTGGATGCCTTTTCCATGTACTCTGCCATCCTGGAGCGGAGACCAAGTACATAGTCCACTATGTCTTGCTTAGGCTTTTTGAGAGGTAACTCCCATCCTTCCTTCACCAGACACAGGGGTCCTCTTACAGGGTGCCCAAACAACAATTCAAAGGGGCTGAAGCCAACCCCCTTTTGAGGGACCTCTCTGTAAGCAAACAAAAGGCAGGGCAGTAGGATGTCCCATCTTCGCCTGAGCTTTTCAGGTAATCCTTTAATCATGCCCTTTAGGGTCTTGTTAAATCTCTCAACAAGCCCATTGCATTGTGGGTGATAAGGAGTGGTGAACTTGTAGTTGACACCACATTCCTTCCACATAGCTGTCAAATATCCTGACATGAAGTTGGCACCTCTATCAGATATTACCTCCTTAGGAAACCCCACTCTGGAGAAAACTCCAAGTAAGGCCCTGGCCACAACAGGAGCTGTTGTGGTCCTAAGTGGAATTGCCTCTGGGTACCTGGTGGCATGATCCACTACCACCAGTATGAATCTGTGCCCAGATGCTGTAGGGGGATCCATTGGACCAACAATATCAATCCCCACTCTTTCAAAGCGAACCCCCACCACAGGTAGTGGTATCAGGGGGGCCTTTGTTGTTCCACCTGCTTTACCACTGGCTTGGCAGGTTTCACAGGAGCGACAAAACTCCTTGGTGTCTTCAGACATGTGAGGCCAGTGAAAGTGAGGGACAAGCCTGTCCCAGGTCTTGTTCTGGCCTAAGTGTCCTGCTAGAGGAATATCATGGGCTAAGGTGAGAAGGAAACCCCTAAATTGCAGAGGTATAACCAACCTCCTGGTTGCACCAGGCTTGGGGTCTCTACCCTCTGTGTAAAGGAGTCCTTCATCCCAATAAACTTTATGGGCACCTTCAGCATTCCCAGCAGGCTCAGCAGCAGCCTGCTGTCTGAGGGGTTCAAGAGAAGGACAGGTTAACTGAGCCTGCCCCAAGTCTGCCCTAGAAGGTCCCCCTGTCCCCAGAAACTCAACCAGATCAGGTTCAAGTTCTTCAGAGACAGTTCCTTCAGGGGTCTCAAGATCAGTTTCCTGTGAAGCCTGATCCTCACTTGTAGGCAGTTGGGAAGGCGCAGCCTTAACCCTCCTGTTCTTCTTCTTGGAAGGTGCTTGGTCCATTGTTCCAGGATCCAAGACCTGAGGTTCAGAGAGGCACTTTTTGGCCTGTGACCTGGTCACAGCAAGGACATGTGATGATATCCCTAACATCTCTGCATGAGTCCTGTACTCAACTTCTGACCATAGAGAGTTCTCCAGGTCATTGCCCAACAAACATTCTACTGGGAGATCAGCACTAACCACAACTCTTTTTAGGCCAGTTACCCCTCCCCAGGAAAGGTTAACAAGTGCCACACTATGTGTAGTAGTGACATTGCTGGCATTGGTCACCAGGTAATCATCACCTGGCATGTATTGTCCAGGGTCCACAAAGTTAGGTGTCACCATAGTGACACTGGCACATGTGTCCCTGTAAGCTTGAGCCACTTTATTGTTGATCAAAGGCATCTGTCTGCATTTGCCCAGATTACTGGGACTTATGTCAGGGGTCAAATCTATGTCCCCCTCACAAATCAGAACAGCCTGAGTAAGTGTTCTGACTAAGTCAGAATCTCCTTCAGTTCCCAAAGTGATACCCACTAACCCCTTGGTTTGAGGACCAGCACTGCTAGCTGTACTAGTGGGTGCAGTTGCCTTAGGGGCTGCAGTGCTGGGGGCTCCACCCTTTTTACACTCACTTGTCCAGTGAGAGGTGTTCTTACAAGTTTTACACCAGGGTTTCTTCTGAATTTCTTTCTTCTTCTTCTTGGAAGTTTGGGACCCACCCTCTGTCTCAGTTTGGGGCCCTGTTGAAGACTTCTGGTCTTTAGATTTCTGCTCCCCACCCTTCTGGTCTGTTTTCTTCTGATCACCACCCTGGTTCTGGTTCTGGTTCTTTTGCTTAACTCTGGTTCTTACCCATTTATCTGCCCTCTTTCCCAATTCTTGGGGAGAGGTCAAATCTGAGTCAACCAAATGTTGATGCAACTGCTGGTTCTGACAATTATTTAAAATTTGTTCTCTCATCAGCAAATTATACAATCCTTCATAGTCTGAAACCTTGCTTCCCAGCAACCATCCCTCCAGAGCCTTAGTGGCACACTCAACAAATTCAGACCAGTCCTGAGTCTGTGTCTTCTGGGTATCTCTGAACATTAACCTGTACTGTTCAGTGGTTAAGCCTAACCCATCAATCAGAGCACTCTTCAGGACCAGGTAGTTTCTAGAATCCCCATCACTAACTGTGAGGAGTCTGTCTCGGCCTCTACCTTCAAAGGAGAGCCACAAGATTGCTGCCCACTGCTCCTGAGGGATCTACTGTACTCTGCAGGTTCTCTCCATTGCAGTAATCCATTTATGGATATCATCCCCAGCTTTGTAGGGGGGCACAATCTTACTCAGGTTTCTGTTATCAAAAGACCTGTCTTTATCCTTGTGGATATTGCTGCCACCAGTGGGTTCTATTACCCCACTCTCTCTAGGCTGTCTTGCTCTAGCAAGTCTCTCTTGGACCAGGGCAACCTCTAGTTCTCGATTCTGGATCCTAAGCTCAGCCTCTCTCATTTTGGCCTCATGTTCCCTTCTCTGAGGGCTAGCCATCTCCCTTCTGGAGTGACCATGAGAGCCTCTAGAAGCATGGGAGTTGTCAGAGTAACCTGAGTGAGTCCTTCTCCTCCTAGGCTTCTGGTTAAGTCCACCTGGGGGTCTGAATGGGTTGTTACCAGATTCATTCCCAAGTTGGCTTAAGTTAGCCTGGTTCAGTCTGCTGACCAGCACCTGACTATTTCTGTCATCATCTGACTCACTGCTTTCCACCTCTTCCTCTTCTTCCTCTTCCTCTTCCTCCTCATCTACTTGAGGAGCTCCAGTGGTGGAGGCTTCCTCATCTACCAGGATGATAGGACCAGGGGCGTCTACAGTGTCATCCTCTGAAGGATGGCCTCCATCAGCATTCCCAGTGGGGTCTGCCTTAGATGTCTTTAGAGTCTCAGACTGATCCAAGATCTCTCTAAGGTGGTCTGTAGTAGGGGAAGGCCCTGTCTTCAGACCCCTTAAGACACAAAGCTGTCTTAGTTCCTTAAAGGAAAAAATAGCAAATTTGGATGGTGCCCTTGGAGGGTCACTCTCAACAGGGATGTTCCCAGTGGAACCCTCTGCTCCAGACATTGCTCTAGTGTGGGTGGATGTGTTGCAATCTACCTACACTGGTGTTTACCTACTAAACCTATCTAGTAGTTGTAGCTAGGGTGTGCTACTCCCTTTACTCTACAACAACTAAGTTCAGTAGAACTTATGTATACTAGTCTTGTTTTATATGTACCTAGCAGGTACCTGTATGATCTTTCAAATGATAATCTCAAAGATTGCAATGGTAAAACAACAGCAAGCTCAGATCCCAATCCGCTGCTCACCAATGTGAGAAGTTGGCCTGGTATATAATGCTCACTAATTCTAGTGATCACTTTGTACCATGCCAAGCAACCCTTATGATGATTGGTTGTAATTCAACCTTGTAGACCAGTTATCCTAGTGGTAACGTGGACAAAGCAGTCTTAGGCTAAACTCTGAAAGGCATGTGAAACCAGCTGTTATACCATACACAACCCCCTTGAATACCAAATGAAAGGGACACCACACAGATATATATTGAAAATATATATTGATTTATTAACTATAAAATCCCCTGGACTCTTTATGAGCACAGAAGCACAAGCGTTAAATCACAAGACAGTTTAAAATACACAAAAGTTGCACAATATGGATGAGCCCTCGGGGCCACCTAAACCATATACTAAGAAAGTGGTATAAGAGATACCAATAGGAAAGGGAACAGGCCTAGGGCCTTGGGAATCGCTGGAGCTATTCGAGACTAGCAATGATTAAGTCGGGAAAGGCCCACGGGACTCGGGTGCAGTGTTCAAAGTGCACGCACTTTCCAATGCAAAGTCTATGGTGCGTAAAAAGTACAAAGTTAGAAAGTTAGGAACCTTCCGAGTGACCTACGGAGCTGAAACTTAAGACACAGGCCCTTGAGATGTGTACCAGTGCAGGAGCACTGGCGGATCTGAGTTACCTCACCCACAGGAAGCGGGTGTACAGGGTCGAAGTAGTGTCGGGTTTCGTCACGCGGGTCGATGGCGCTTGGAGCTGAAGATGCTGCAGGCGGCTCGATGCGAAGAGTGCCGGTGGATCCAAGGGTGGATCTGAAGATGTGAAGACCTGAAAGCAGAGGGGACAGTGTTCAAAGTCACTAGCCAGTGACTACCGTGGAACCAGATTGGAACCAGGTGATGTCGGGTGCAAACAGGCGTTGTCGGGTAGCTTCTTTCTGCAACCACGTAGATACCCGGGGTCAAAGACGTCCAGGAGTCGGTCACGAGCTGTCCCACGCAGGCTTCTCGCTGTCGGCGGTGTCAGCGACCTGATCGGAGCAAACAGGCCTTGGCAAATGCAAGCCATGCAGAAGTTGAAAGATGCTTATCACTCGGACCAGCAAGGTCAGAGCGGGTGCTCCTTTTTACAGGAGCTTGGGTTGGTCTGGAGCAACCAGACCTGCTGTGTAAATCGTCGGTTTCGTTGCCAAGATGGCCGCTGACCACGTGGCTAGTGGCTGGGATGGCGCGTCGAGTGGCACAATGCAAAAGGGCCCCACGCAGATCGTGGAGATGCTGGAGGGCTGATCTTCAGTGCAAGGGCTGCTCAGTGGTGGGGGTTCTCAGTCCCCAAAGCACAATGTCGAGGATGCCTCAGAAGCTGCGCAGTCAGCTTTTCGAGTGTCTTCCAAGAGGTCCGGTCCCACGTCACTCAGTGCCTCCAAGGGTCCCTTCTATGCAGGGACTGTGGATCGGGCTCTGAGAGGTCTGGGAGTCTGGATCTTGTCGGGCTCTAGGCTCCGGCTCCGGCGGGAGGCGGCGGCAAAGCAGACGTCGAGTTGCTGGTTGGTACCTGTGTTAACAGGGTGGCCACTCCTAGGCCACAAAGGAGATTCTCTTCAGTCTTCTGTGCAGCAGAATGTCGAAGTCCAGTCTTCTTCTTCGTGTAAAGTTGATTCAGGATGATCTGCTGTGCAATGGCACTGCTCCCACTCTTATTCCCAATCTGAGGGGTGGATCACCTACTAGGTCCCTCCTCTGGGAGGAACCAGGAAGGGGGGCGGTTACACCCCCTTTCCTTTGTCCAGTTCCGCGCCAAGCCTGGGTCTGGAAAGTCCCAGGACCGGTTTGGACTGGCCTATGCACGGGGACACCTTGTGTGCCCCGGGCATGTCTGATTCTATTCAGCCCTGTCCTACCCAATACACAAAACCCTGTCTGGGGTGGTGCTCGCACCTCCCAAGGCAGGAAACCCTTTGTCCAGGCCACCATCTGCCGAGTTTCAGTCAGCAGCAGGAGGCCAGTTTGTGGTGGCAGCATCCATTTTGTGATGCTGAGGCTCTGTTTAACTTTACCCGGGGTTAAGGCTACACACATGTCGTGTCCCTCTAGAAGGGTGGAATGCTATCCCCGTCACCAGAACTGGCGAGGGGATAGTATTCCAATTCGTATGACACCTTACTCGACATGTTTTGATAAAGCCAAACCAAAGATAGCATTTAACCGCGAGGATTATAATGCACTTAAGAGTATATGATATGGCAATATCCCGGAACAGCTTAGGGAGTGGTTCCCGACAGCTGCAGACAGGCTCAGCTCATGCTAGAGCACCATCTCACATATTTCCAAGCACTCTGCCTCCAGGATTGATGAGGCCTTCCATAGGAGTGGCTGATAGGAACATATGTGTCCAGTTTAGGGTTAGGCACAGACATACTGTACCTAAGTAAGAGGTGATTACACCAACTTACCCCAGCTGAGTGATCAGCCAGTTGTGTCAAATATGGAGGCCAGGCCAGGGGTGGCACAATACATGCTGCAGCCCCTGGTAGGCCTTGGATACACCTATGCCCTGGGTACCTAGGGTACACTACTACAGGGGCTCATAAGGTGAACCAGTTCCAATTCGTAATGCACCTAAAGTGCATTGGCAGTAATTTAGAGAGAGAACAGCAGGCTGTGGGTCTGATTAGCAGGCCCACAGCCACATTAAGTCAGAAACCAGTGAAGCAAAAAGCAAAAATTTGGGGTGACCATAGGAAAGCAGACCCTACTCTCCTACAATGGGGGTCCCTGACCTCCGGGCATATAATTTTGCCTGCCAATTGCAATGGCTGGCTTACTGGCTGGCGGGACGCAACCTACACGAAATTGGCATGTCAGACATGGAATGGAACATGGGAGGTGTCCAGACCATGCTGCTCCCGAGGGCGGAAGTCCCGAGGTCAATGCCCCCCCTGCTCCGAATAGCGGTCGAGTACTGGAAATGGGCGGTGAAATATACGTCTGCCACGTCAACTTATGCCCCCACAATAACATTGCTAGAACTCCCAGTCGGACTGAGAACACTTTCGACTCCAATGCTTACGGACTGGCATGACTCGGGAGTGACACAAGTAGGGGACCTATTTAGTGATGGCAGGATCATGGCGTTCGAAGACTTCCAAAATACACACCTCACACCCGGAGGGTCGTTCCTGCTACACACAGGGGTGAAACGCTACATCACACAGGTGTGGACTCCGGACGGGTTGGAGCCGCCCACGAACCCACTACTCACAATGCAATACCTGATGGGATCGGGAAGCCATTTGACCAGATGGATAACACACGGTATAAGGGAGGGCAGGGCTATCTCATTACAACCCATACGAGATAAGTGGGAACATGATATTGGGAGGCCACTCAGGGACAAGGAATGGGACCGGATATTGAAATACCCTAAGAAGGTGTCGAGAAACCAGAAATTCAAATTCATACAGCTCATGCTCTTACACAGGGCATACCTGACACCCCACCACCTGCACACAATGTTCCCTGACACACCTGATACATGTCCAAGATGCGGGGCGGAGGATGCCCGTATAGTACACATGATATGGACCTGCCCCAAAATAGGGTATTACTGGACTACGATACAGGATGACCTGGCTAGGCTGGTGCCCGCCAAACCATACACCACACTGGAATACACAATACTGGGATTGGGCCCTGTGGAACGGAAGAAGAGTGTAGGCACACGATTCACTGACTTAGCCCTGATCCTTGCGAAACATACCATAACCATGAGGTGGAAGTCGCCTAGGCCACTGGACCCAGAGGTGTGGAGGGCGGAGGTGGTGAGATGGGGGAAGGCTGAGAGCATAGCATTGCAACACGAAGAACGTAGGGGGTTTAGGAAAAAACCCATTTCTCTGGATTGGAACGCGTTGTTGGGGTCATTTGAGACAGGAAGCAACATCGAATCAGACCACACAATAGATATAATACAACAGGTGTGATAACTTATACAAGAGCTACGATGCTCCTCAATGGTCTTGACCTGAACGGGATGGGTCCGGTGCACGTACTTCCGGGTGCACGAGAAGTGTCTAATATAAGTGTAGAAATCTGTATACCTTCAATACGGTTACAGCAGGACCATAATACGCAACGTTCATGAATAGAGAGCGTGGAACCATGAGCGAACATGATGTTCAGTAGGTCAGTGCCATGGGGGGGAGGAAGAGGGGGGGGAGGTACGTTTTGAAAGTTCTTAAATAAAATGTGAAAATGATTGCATCCTACTGACACGGCGATATCATATGCGTACATTGTATGTAAAATGTGAATATACTACACTGTCGACTAAGACCTGCATTTATCCTGTTAATAAAGACATTTTCACACAACAAAAATGCAATGAAGCTTGTTTTTACGCTCAGCTTACACTTCTTACCTGCACAGGTCACTCCAGCATTCCTCCCTGTTGGACAGGTACGAACATTCCAGCCTCGCTGGGCACACTTCCACAGGGCAGACTCATATCCTTGGCATTGGACATTACTCATCAGAACTGGCAAAGGGCTGATCCCGAATGATGAATTATACTGATAGCTTTGTACAGCTCCACATCCAAGCTGTCTGCAGACCACCATCGCGTCCATCTGATCCCAGGCGTCATCACAGACTTTACCCCACACCCCATTGTGCCTGACCTCCACTCTTCCAGCACATAGAGAGGGGCCGCTCACCAACCGGACCTGATCTGGACCTGGGAAGAGATTAAAAAGGCATTGGAAAGGAATGCAAACAAAAGGATCTAAGAAAATATAACGTCTTTTTGATCAATAATGAGGTAATATTCAGTGATAAATGAAGTGCTGTGGGAATACATCCGTCAAGCATGGGAACGTTATTTTTCCAGTCTCTCAGCAGATGTGGTGACAGCATCTCCCACTACTCCTTCCCCACATGGATGTAATTGGCCAATGGGATCTAAGGCCTGCGAGTAGAGTCCATGATCAATACATTGGGCGCGTCTTTGGACACAGCTCCACTCATCAGCTTTTTACCACGGTGGCCACAGCAATACAACCCTTCCGACAAGTACATTGGTAGTTGGTCAGCGATTATTCCCTTTACACCCTCACACTTCCAAGACATCTCATCTGTGAGGTTCTAAAATATGTCCATATGGCCCTGAGAATAAACCTTTTTGATTGAATTTGAATGTGGAGTCATGTAGGCTTTACCCAAGTGTGCATGTTTGCTGTCCTGCCTCTATCTTAACTTTCCATCTTTACTCAATCCTTGGTGAATGTGAGTTCTTCAGTCCTTGATACCTGTTATGTGCAGATGAGACTTATCATCAAAGGAACACTCTCACTGTGATGATTCACCCTCAATCAGCAATAAAATACATGAGACACACAACTCACCTCAAGGCTCTTGCTGTATGGATGCAACACGATTATATAAGAAACGATTCGGATTTATTTATGTATAAGTTCTAAAGCATACATATGTGTGGGGGCTGTTTATCACTAGGAGTACTGTAGGTGCATGGGAAGGTAGAGTAAGAATAAAGGTATTGTTTTTAACTTTAATGCTGTTCAGGAGTCTGGGGGAGGTGATGGTGGCTAGCCTCTGAGGATCCCAGAATCCTTTAGGTATGATCTGGGGAATTTTGTGATGTGAAAATTTCAAGGAAAACGTAAGATTATGCCATTATACTTCCTCATGTAAACGAGACGTCAATTTGGGTAAAAATACTCTGCTGCAAGCATGAAAACAATGTGTTTAATGTGTGGTAACAATGTGTGTGTCTGAATGCGAGTAACATTTCTTAAATGTGGCCACTAATAAAATTACATATATTAATGATAAATATTAGCTAGGAAACAGATTTTAAAAAAACGTCATAAAATCTCTGATGACATCTCAAAAGACATCACTGATAAAATCATTGAGGGTACGTATTTTTAAGAGATTATAAGTGTTAAACACAATATACTAACTATTACAAAAGTTAGATGAGTGATACTACATCTAAGATATGTGATATGAGAGCCTGCATGACTGCCTGTGTCAGTAATGAATGGGTATCTGAGTGGGTGTGTGAGTGGGTACAAGAGTGGCTCTATGGGTGAGTGAGTAGGTTTATGACTAGCTCTGTGGGTGCATGAGTGTTTGTGTGAGTGGTTGTATGGGTGTATGAGTGGGCGTCTGTGTGGTTGTATGGGTGTGTGTGAATGGTTTTGGGGGTGTGAGTAGCTCTATGGGTGTGTAAGTAGGTATGTGTGGCTGTATGGGTATATATGTGTATGTTTGACTGGCCAAATGGGTGTATGAGTGGGTGTACTGGTATGCGAGTAAGTGTGTCAGTGTCTCTATGGGTGAGTAATTGTCTGTGTGAGTGGCTATATGGAGGAGTGAGTAGTTGTGCAAGAACTTGCTTATCTGTGACTGGTTTCCTGAGTTTTTGAGTGGGTATGTGAGATGTTGTATATGGGTATGAGTGGGTGTTTGAGTGGTTCTGTGGATGATATCATCTGTAATGTGATCAGTGATTTTAATTTAGAACCCATCAGCGATGTCACTGACAATGTCATGAGTGATTTAATATGTGAGGTCATAAACAGTGCACTGTGGGGGCATACGTTATAGTATGCTCAGTTATTTATAACTGCTGAATTGAAATAGTTTCGTACAAGTGAAGTCTGAGCCTAACTTTAATGTCCCAGTAATCTTTGCTTTTTTAGTGAATTTCTATGTTTTTCTAATGTGATTTCCTAACTATAATGCCCTGTAACCTTTGGTAGTTTAAGTGAATTTCTAAGGTTTTAAAATAAAAGAAATCCTAGCTGTAACTTGTTACCTTTGAGACAAATTATGTGAGTGAGTGCATGACCGTCTCAATGGATCGGTCGTTGGGGTGACATTGAGTTGGTCTGTTAGTGGGTGTGTGAGTGTCAATCAATCAATCGGGAGGTTTGAAGAGCACTACTCACCCATGAGGGTATCAAGGCACTAGGGGTGCAGCTCCAGATCAGCCGAAGAGCCAGGTCTTTAGGCTCTTTATGAAGGTGTACAGAGTAGAGGAGCGTCTGATGCCGACTGGAAGCTCGTTCCAGGCTTTGGCTGTGATGTAGAAGAAGGCTTTTCCACCCGCTCTGATTCTGCGAATGTGTGGGGTTACTGCCAGGGAGAGGTTGGTGGAGCAGAGGTTCCTTGTGGCTGTTCAGAAGGAGGCTCTTTGATTTAGGTACTTGGGTCCGTTGTTGTGGAGGGATTTGTAGGTGTGGGTGAGTAGCTTGAAGGTTAGTCTCTTCTTGAAGGAGAGCCTGTGGAGTTCCTCCAGGTGTTTATTGATGTGCTCATGTCGTGGGATTCTGAGGTCGAGTCTGGCTACGGTGTTCTGGATGGTCTGGAGTTTGCGTAGCATGGATTTGTTGATTCCAACATAGAGGGAGTGTGAGAAGTTGGCCTGGTATATGGTGTTCACTATTCTAGTGAGCACCTTGCACCAGTCCAAACGACCCTTATGGTGATTAGTTGTAAGTCAACCTTATAGACCTGCTATCCTAATGGTAGCATGGAGAAAGCAGTCTTAGGCTAAACTCAAGAGGGCATGTGAGGCCAGCTGTTTTACCATATGCAATCCCTTTTAATACTAAATGAAAGGACATCACACAAGTTATATATTATAAAATATATGTATTTATTTCTAGAATAATCCCCTTAACCCTTTATGAGCACAGGAGCACAAGCATTAAACAAAGAACACAGTATAACATACAATAAGCTGCACTATTTTGGATAGGCCGGGTGGCCACTCAAACCATATATTAAGAAAGTGGTATAAGTACCACGTCACGAACAATGAATAGGCCTAGGGCCTTGGGAATCGCTGGGCCTACACTGGACTAACGAAGGTTAGGTCGGGAGAGGCCCACAGGATACAGGTGCAGAGTCTATAGGCAACCGCGTTTACCATACAAGTCAATGGTGCGTAAAAATCAGAAAGTTATAGGTTTCGGAGACTTCCGACTGGACTAGAACTTAGCCACTTAAAACTAGGACACTAGAGGTGTAATCCACTATAGGAGCACCGGAGTTAGATCGTTACCTCATCCACAGGAAGCGGGTGCATAGGTGCCAAATTGTGTCGGGTTTTGTCGTGAAGTTCTATGGATCCTGGAGATGAAGATGCTGCAGGCGGCCAGGAGAGAAGAGTACGGGTGGATCCAAGGGTGGATCGAAGATGTAGAGTACCTGAAAGCAGAGGGGACAGAGTTCAGGTCACTAGCCAGTGACTTACGAGGAACCAGGAAGGAACCAGGCGATGTCGGGTTGCAATCAGGTGATGTCGAGGTGTTTGTCTCCGCTGCCACGTGGACCAGGAAAGATCGAGGATAAGCAGCTGGTGAACACGAGCTGTCCCACAAAGGCTCTTGCTGTCGGCGGTGTCGGTACTCGATTCAGAATCACCAAGCTTTGGCAAAGGCAACCCACGCAGAATACGAAGATTGCTTCTAGATCCGACCGGGAGGGTCAGATCGATGGCTCCTTTTCAGGGGAGCTGGGGCGAGTCTGGAGCAACCAGACCAGCAGAGTAGTTTTGAGGTTTCGTCGTCACAGAGGCCACTAGCCAACGGGCAACCGACCAGACAACGCGTCAAGCAGGAAAAGTGCAAAAGGGCCCCACACAGCACTCGAAGAGTGTGGAGAGGTGATCTTTGGAGCACTGACTGCTCGGGGCTGGGGCTTCTCAAACCCCAAAGCACAGCATCGACGGTGCTTCGGGAGCTGCGCTGGAAGCCCTTTGTTGACTTTTCAAGATGGCCGGTCCCACGTCTCTCGTCGCCTCCACGGGTCTAAGCTTTGCTAGGACTGTGGATCGGGCTGTTGGAAGTCTGGGAGTTCAGGTCTTGTTGGTCTCTGTCATTCGAGCTCCAGCGGGAGCAACGGCAAAAAAAGTCTTGTTGCGCTGATGGTGCCGGATTGCACAGGGTGGCCACTCCTTGACCACAAGGGAGATTCTTCAGTCTTCTACGTCGAGTAGGATGTCGAAGGGTCCAGATGTATGTTTCAAAGTTTCAGTCAGGATGATCTTAATTGCATTGGCACAGCTCCTACCTTTATTCCAAATCAAGGGGCTGGATCACCTGCTAGGTCCCTCCTATGATTGGGACCCAGGAAGGGGGTGGTTACACCCCTTTCCCTTTGTCCAGTTTTGCCCCAGAGCTGGGGCTGGAGTGCCCCAGCACCGGTTTGAACTGGACTATGCATGGGACGCCTTGTGCGCCCCAGGCAGTGTCTAGTTTCATTCAACCCTCCCTGCTACAATCCACTATCTCCTGTCTGGGATGGTGTAACACCTCCCTGTGACAGGATACCATTTGTCCAGGCCTCTCCTGCCGGAGTTGTGGTCAGCAGCAGGATGCCAGACTCGTGTCTGTGGCAGCAGCATCCATTTTGTGATGCTGGGGCTCAGGTTAGATTTAACCGCGTTTAAGCAAAGTAACATGTCTTCTTCCTCTAGAAGGGTGGAATGCTATCCCCGTTGCCAGGACTGGCAAGCGGGTAGTATTCCAAAGCGTATGACACCTTACACGACATGTTTTTATAAAGCCAAACCAAAGTTAGCAAATAACTGCGAGGATTATAATGCACTTAAGAGTATATGGTATGGCAATATCACAGAACAGCTAAGGGAGTTGGTCCCGAAAGCTGTAGACAGGCTCAGCTCATGCTAGAGCACCATCTCACATAAAACCAAGCACACTGCCTCCAGGATTGATAAGGCCTGCCATAGGAGTGACTTATAGGTGCATATGTGTCCAGATAATGTTTTAGATATAGGTATACTATATCTAAGCAAGGGGTGCTTACCAACCTTGCCCCAGCTGAGTGATCAGCCAGTTGTGTCAGTTTGGATAGCCAGCCAGGGGTGGCAAAAGATATGCTGCAGCCCCTGGTAGGCCTTGAATGCACCTATGCCCTGAGTACCTATAGTACACTGTACAGGGGCTGATAAGGTGACCCAATGTTCAATTGGTTATGTACCTAAAGTACATGGATGCAAATTTAGAGAGAGAACAGCAGGCTGTGGGTCTGGTTAGCAGGCCCACAGCCACATTAAGCCGAAAACCAGTGAGGCAAAAAAGCAAAAATTGGGGTGACCATAGGAAAGCAGACCCTACTCTCCTACATAACCCCCCCCCCCCAAATGCAGGGACATTAAACTTAACCTTGACCAGATAAGTCTTCATGTTCTAAGTGGAAATACCTGGAGAGACTATCTGTATTACCATGGTCAGTCCCTGGTCTGTGTTCCACTGTAAAGTCCATCCCCTGTAGGGAAATGGACCACCTGAGCAGTTTGGGATTTTCACCCTTCATCTGATTTAGCCACAAGAGGGGCGTATGGTCTGTCTGAATTCTGAAGTGAGTGCCAAACAAGTATGGCCTCAGCTTCTTCAGGGCCCAAACCACAGCAAAGATCTCCCTCTCAATGGCTGACCAATGTTTCTCTCTAGGGGTCTGCCTTCTGCTAATAAAAGCAATGGGCTGGTCTTGACCATCTACATTAAGTTGTGAAAGCACAGCTCCCACCACCAACTCAGATGCATCCGTTTGGACAATGAACTTTTTGGAGTAGTCAGGACTCTTTAGGATAGGTGCAGACAGAGCACATGGCCTTCTTCAGGTCATCAAATGCCTTTTGACAGCTAACTGTCCACTGAACCTTCTTTGGCATATTTTTGGATGTCAGATCATTTAATGGTGTGACGTCACAATGGACCCATAGTTCTTTACAAATTTCCTGTAGTACCCAGTCAGGCCCAAGAAAGCTCTCACCGTGTCTGGGTGGTTGGAGGAGCCCAGTCCTGTATGGTCTAGATCTTACTCTCCAAGGGTTGAACCTGACCCCCACCTACCAGGAGGCCCAGGTACACAACCTTGCTCTGCCCTATCTGGCACTTGGTAGCCTTGATAGTCAGGCCTGCCTTTTGCAGGGCCTCCAGAACTTTCTTCAGGTGGATCAGGTGATCCTACCAGGTGGAGCTGAAGACAGCAATATCATCTAGATATGCTGCACAAAAGTCATCCAACCCAGTAAGGACTTGGTTCACCAACCTTTGGAAAGTGACAGGTGCATTCTTCAAACCAAAGGGCATTACCACAAATTGATAATGTCCACTGGGGGTTGAAAATGCTGTTTTGGCCTTTGACTCCTCAGCTAACCTGATTTGCCAATAGCCAGCGGTCAGATCAAATGTGCTCAGGAATTTGGCAGAAGCCAATTTATCTATGAGCTCATCTGCCCTTGGAATAGGATGAGCATCTGTCCTAGTGACAGCATTGAGACCTCTATAGTCCACACAGAACCTCATTTCTCTCTTTCCATCTTTGGTATGCGGTTTTGGCACAAGGACTACTGGGCTGGCCCAGGGGCTCTCCGATGGCTCAATTACTCCAAGTTCAAGCATTTTCTGCACCACAGCCTTTATACAATCCCTGACATGGTCAGGTTGCCTGTAGATTTTACTCTTCACAGGCAGACTGTCACCAGTGTCCACCTCATGGGTGCACCAGTTAGTTTGACTGGGTGTGAGTGAAAACATGTGTCTGAAAGACTGTAGAACCTGTCTGCAATCTTGTTGCTGCTGGTCAGTGAGGCTGCCATCTAAGGCCACACCATCAACTGAACCATCATCAGGGTTATGGGATAACAAGTCTGGGAGAGGGTCACTCTCTTCCTCTTGCTCCCCATCTGTGGCCATGAGCAAGCCCATGTCTTCCCTGTCAACAAATGCTTTCAATCTGTTTACATGGAGCACCCTGTGGGGGCTCCTAGGGGTGCCAAGGTCCACCAAGTGGGTGACCTCTCCCTTTTTCTCAATGACGGTGTGGGGGTCCAGACCATTTGTCTTGGAGAGCTGCTGGGGCCAATGGCTCCAACACCCACACCCTCTGTCCTGGCTGGTACTCAGTCAGCATAACCTTTTGGTCATGCCAAGCTTTTTGGAGATCTTGGCTAACCTCAAGGTTTTTGGATGTTTTCTCCATGTATTCAGCCATCCTGAAGCGGAGACCAAGTACATAGTCCACTATGTCAAGTTTAGGCTTTTTGAGAGGTAACTCCCATCCTTCCTTCACAAGACACAAGGGACCCCTTACAGGATGTCCAAACAAAAGTTCAAAAGGGCTGTAGCCAATCCCCTTTTGTGGGACCTCTCTGTAAGCAAATAGAAGGCAGGGTAAAAGGATGTCCCATCTTCACCTCAGATTTTCAGGTAACCCTTTTATCATCCCTTTTAGGGTCTTGTTGAATCTTTCAACAAGCCCATTGCACTGTGGATGGTAGGGTATAGTGAATTTGTAGTTTACACCACACTCCCTCCACATTGCTTTTAGATATCCAGACATGAAGTTGGTACCTCTGTCTGAAAGAACCTCCTATGGAAAGCCCACTCTGGAGAAAACTCCTAGTAGGGCCCTTGCCACAACAGGAGCTGTTGTGGTCCTCAGGGGAATTGCCTCTGGATACCTGGTGGCATGATCCACTACCACCGGTATAAATCTGTGCCCAGATGCTGTTTGGGGGTCCATTGGTCCAACAATGTCAATCAATGTCAAACCCATGTCCTCACCACATCTTCAACAAAGCAGACTCCGTCATAGCACCGCACCTCCGAGACGTCATCAACTGCTCATTCAACTCCGCCACCTTCCCGGAAAGCTGGAAACACGCTGAACTCACCGCCCTTCTGAAAAAACCCACAGCGGACCCCACCGAACTCAAAAATTATCGCCCCATATCGCTCCTTCCTTTCCCAGCCAAAGTCATCGAGAAAGCTGTCAACAACCAACTCTCCGCTTTCCTAGAAGCCAACAAATCCCTCGACTCCTCACAATCTGGCCTCAGAGCAAAACACAGCACTGAGACCGCCCTCATCGCAGCAACAGATGACATTCGAACTCTACTGGACAATGGAGACACAGTCGCCCTCATCCTCCTCGACCTCTCTGCAGCCTTCGACACAGTCTGCCACAGCACCCTTTTACAACGCCTCAGAAACATAGGAATACAAGGAAAAGCACTTGAATGGATCACCTCGTTCCTCACCGGAAGAACCCAGAGAGTCCGCCTTCCACCATTCAAGTCCGAGGCCACTGAAGTCATCTGTGGAGTACCACAAGGATCCTCACTCAGTCCTACCCTCTTCAACGTATACATGAGCCCCCTTGCGGCCATCGCTCGCCAACACAACCTCAACATCATCTCCTACGCGGACGACACTCAACTGATCCTCTCTCTCACCAATGACCCCAGGACCGCCAAAATCAACCTACACGAAGGAATGAAAGAAGTTGCCGAATGGATGAAACAAAGCCGTCTGAAACTGAACTAGGATAAAACAGAAGTCCTCATCTTAGGCACGTCCCCCTCTGCATGGGACGATTCTTGGTGGCCGGAAGCCCTTGGAAAAGCACCCATCCCGACAAACCACGCACGGAACCTAGGCGTTATCCTGGATTCTTCACTCTCAATGAACAAAGAAGTCAACGCCGTATCCTCATCCTGCTTCAACATTCTCCGCATGCTCAAAAAAACATTTCGCTGGATCCCCACCGAAACCAGAAAAACAGTCACCCATGCTCTGGTCACGAGCCGACTGGACTACGGTAACACCCTCTACGCAGGTACCACCGCCAAAATCCAGAAGAAACTCCAACGAATCCAAAACGCCTCAGCCAGGATCATATTAGACATCCCGCGTAACGAACACATCTCTGGCCACCTGAAAGACCTCCACTGGCTACCCGTCAATAAGAGGATCACTTTCCGACTTCTAACCCACGCACACAAATCACTCTACGACATCGGACCAGAATGCCTCAACTCACGATTGTCCTTCTACACCCCCTCCCGCCAACTACGTTCTTCCAGCCAAGCCCTCGCCACTGTACCCCGCATCAACAAGACCACCATGGGAGGCAGATCCTTCTCATACCTGGCAGCTAAAACATGGAACTCACTCCCCACCTACCTTCGCCTTACCCAGAACCACCTAGCATTTAGAAAGCAACTTAAAACGTGGATATTTGACAAGTAATCCTCCTCTCCCCCCCTAAGCGCCTTGAGACCCTCTGGGTATGTAGTGCGCTATACAAATTATCTGACTTGACTTGACTTGACCCACTCTTTCAAAGGGTACCCCCACCACAGGTAGTGGTATGAGGGGGGCTTTTGTGGTGCCACCTGATTTGCCACTGGCTTGGCAGGTGACACAGGAGCGACACAACTCCTTGGTATCTTCTGACATGTGAGGCCAGTGAAAGTGAGGGACAAGCCTGTCCCAAGTCTTGTTCTGGCCTAAGTGTCCTGCTAAGGGAATATCATGTGCCAAGGTTAGAAGGAAGCCCCTAAATTGCAGAGGTATAACCAACCTCCTGGTAGCACCAGTCTTGGGGTCTCTAGCCTCTGAATAAAGGAGCCCATCATCCCAATACACTCTATGGGTACCTTGAGCATTCCCAGCAGCCTCAGCAGCAGCTTGCTGTCTGAGGGGTTCAAGAGAAGTGCAAGTTAATTGGGCTTGCCCCAGATCTGCCCTTGAGGGTCCCCCTGTCCCCAGAAACTCAACCTGATCAGGTTCAAGCTCTTCAGAGACAGTCCCCTCTTGGATCACAGAATCAGCCTCCTGTGAGGTCTGATCCACTACCTGGGGCAAGTGGGAAGGCACAGCCTTAACCCTCTTGCTCTTTCTCTTGGGTTGTGCTTGGTCTATTGTTCCAAGATCCAGCACAGGTTCAGGTAAGCACTTTTTGGCCTGTGACCTGGTCACAGCAAGGACATGTGCTGAAATACCTAGCATCTCTGCATGAGTTCTGTACTCCACTTCTGACCACAGTGAATCCTCTAGATCATTGCCCAAAAGACATTCAACTGGGAGGTCTGCACTTACCACAACTCTCTTGAGGCAATCTACCCCTCCCCAGGAGAAGTTAACAACTGCCACACTATGGGGAGTAGTGACATTGCTAGCATTGGTTACCTGGTAATTATCACCCAGTATAAATTGTCCAGGGTCCACAAAGTTAGGTGTCACCATTGTGACACTGGCACATGTGTACCTGTAGGCCTGAGCCACTTTATCATTAATCAAAGGCGTCTGCCTGTACTTGCACAGAGTACTGGGACTCATAGCCAGGGACATGTCCATGTCCCCTTCACAGATCAGGACTGCCTGAGTAGGAACTCTGACTAGGCCAGGCTCCATCTCAGTACCCATGGTTAAACCCACTATCAGTTTAGTTTGGGGACCACCACTGCTGACTGTACTAGGGGGTGCAGTTGCCTTAGGGGCTGCAGTGGCAGGGGCTCCACCTTTCTTAGTGCACTCACTAAACCAGTGAGAAACTGACTTACAGTAATTACACCAAGGTTTTCTTGGACCATCATTCTTCTTCTTCTCTCCATTTTGGGACCCCCCCTCCTTATTACTATTTTGGGGGCCTGAAGAAGACTTCCAGTCTTTTTCTTTCTGATCTCCACCCTTCTGGTCTTCCTTCTTCTGATCACCACCTTGGTTCTGGGGTTTCTGCTTAACCCTGGTTCTGACCCATTTGTCTGCCTTTTTTCCCAATTCGTGGGGAGAGGTCAGATCTGAGTCAATCAGGCGCTGATGCAACAACTGATTCTGGTACTTATTAAGGATCTGTTCTCTCATTATTAGACTGTACAATCCTGAATAGTCTGTAACTTTACTTCCCAGCAACCAACCTTCCAGAGCCTTAGTGGCACAATCAACAAAGTCAGTCCAGTCCTGAGTCTGAGTCTTTTGGGTATCTCTGAACAACAACCTGTAATGCTCAGTGATTAGGCCAAACCCTTCAATCAGAGCACTCTTCAGGATAGAGTAGTTTTGAGCATCCTCAGGTCTAACAGTGAGGAGCTTATCTCTCCCTTTTTCTGAAAAGGAGAGCCAGAAGATTGCTTCCCACTGATCCTGAGGAACCGGCTGTACCATGCAGGCTCTCTCAAGAGCAGTTATCCATTTGTGGATGTCATCCCCAACTCTGTAGGGGGGGACAATCTTACTCAGGTTTCTATGATCATAGGACCTGTCTTTATCCGGACACACGCTGGACCCAGTCTTCTCCTCCAGCAAGCACATCTCTTTCAGCCACTCCACCGGACTCCACTGGACAGACCACAGCTGCCTCCACTTCAGCTTCAGAAGAAACACGACCCAACGCCACCCGCATCTGGCTCCCTGCAGGAGCTGGAAAAAGATCACCACCGACCAGCTCACCACATCCCTGAGCCATAACCCTCCCACCAGCTCAACGGACCCCAAACAAGCAGCCAACAACCTGACACAGTGGATCACCAACTGCGCCGACGACCTCGCACCTCTGAAAAACCATCCCAGCAGGCCCGGCAGAACGAAAGCCTCCTGGTTCAACGCCGACCTCAAGACCTCCAAGAAGAACTGCTGCATCCTCGAGAAAGCCTGGCGCAAAGACCCGACTACAGACAACATGACCACCCTCAAGCACGCCTCCCACAAACAACACCAGCTGATCCGCACCACCAAGAAGACAGCATTCAAGGAATGACTAGACAACAACGCACACAACAGCAAGTTCAAGTTCAAGTTCAGGTATTTGTATAGCGCACTGCTCACCCAGAGGGTCTCAAGGCGCTTGGGTAGGGGGTTCATTATTTGTCGAATAGCCAGGTTTTAAGTTCTTTTCTGAAGGAGATGTGGTTTTGAGTAAGGCGGAGGTGGGTGGGGAGTGAGTTCCAGGTCTTGGCAGCAAGGAAGGAGAAGGATCTGCCACCCAAGGTGGATTTTCGGAAGCACGGGACTGCGGCGAGGGCTTGATTGGATGATCGTAGTTGGCGGGTGGGTTTGTAGAAGGACAGTCGAGTGTTGAGGCATTCGGGTCCTAGATTGTAGAGGGCGTTGTGTGCGTGGGTGAGAAGGCAGAATGTAATTCTTTTGCTGACAGGAAGCCAGTGGCGGTCTTTTAGGTGTCCGGTGATGTGATCTTGGCGAGGGATGTCTAATATGAATCTTGCTGAAGCGTTTTGGATGCGTTGGAGTTTTTTCTGTAATTTTGCTGTGATTCCGGCATATAGTGTGTTGCCATAGTCCAGTCGACTCGTGACCAGTGGGTGGGTGACAGTCTTTCTTGTCTTGAGGGGGATCCAACGGAAGATCTTTATGAGAATGCGAAGTACGTTGAAGCAGGATGATGAGACTGCGTTGACTTGTCTGGACATCGAGAGAGAGGAGTCTAGGATGAAGCCAAGGTTACGTGCATGGTCTGTGGGTGTGGGTGCTGTGCCCAGAGCGGAGGGACACCAAGAGTCGTCCCAGGCAGAGGAGGAAGATCCTAGGATGAGCACCTCCATTTTGTCTGAGTTGAGTTTTAGGCGGCTATGTTTCATCCATTCGGCTACTTCTTTCATGCCTTCATGAAGATTGGTTTTGGCGGTGTTAGGGTCTTTGGTTAGGGAGAGGATCAGCTGGGTGTCGTCAGCGTAGGAGATGATGTTGAGGTTGTGTTGACGCGCGATAGATGCGAGTGGGCTCATGTAGACATTGAACAGGGTGGGACTGAGTGAAGATCCTAGTGGTACTCCGCAAATGACTTTGGTGGCCTCTGAGGTGAATGGGGGAAGTCGGACTCTCTGAGTTCTCCCAGCGAGGAATGAGGTGATCCAGTCCAAGGCTTTTCCTTTTATGCCGATGCTGCTAAGGCGTTGTATAAGGGTGCTGTGGCAGACTGTGTCCAACGCGGCGGAGAGGTCGAGTAGAATGAGGGCCACAGTTTCACCGTTGTCCAGTAGTGTTCGGATGTCGTCTGTTGCTGCAATGAGGGCAGTTTCGGTGCTGTGTTTGGCTCGGAATCCGGATTGAGATGGGTCGAGGGAGTTGTTGGATTCAAGGAAGGCGGCGAGCTGGTTGTTGACGGCTTTCTCGATGACTTTGGCTGGGAATGGAAGGAGGGATATGGGTCGGTAGTTTTTAAAGTTTGGAAGGGTCTGCTGTGGGTTTATTCAGAAGGGCGCTGAGTTCGGCGTGTTTCCAGCTTTCTGGAAAGGTGGCAGAGTTGAACGAGCAGTTGATGACATCACGGAGATGGGGTGCGATGATGGAGTTCGCTTTGTTGAAGATGTGGTGGGGGCAGGGGTCGGTTGGCGAGCCAGAGTGGATGGAGTTCATTAGGCGGATGGTGTCTTCAGTGGTGATTGGGTTCCATGCAGTGAGGTTGTTAGTTGGCGGAGTAGGATCTGAAGGGGGTGGGGGAGGTTGGAAGCTGGGAGTATTCTCGAAGCTGTTGTGGATGTCAGCTATTTTGTTTTAGAAGAAGGAGGATAGCGCATTGCAGAGGTCTTGGGAGGGAGTGATGTCGTTAGATGCTGCGGTGGGGTTGGTGAATTCTTTGACGATGTTGAAAAGTTCCTTGCTGTTGTGATTGTTGTTGTCAAGACGATCCTTGAATGCTGATTTCCTAGCAGATCGAATCAGTTGGTGGTGTTTGCGGGTGGCAGCCTTGAAGATGGACATGTTGTCGGTGGTTGGGTTTTTTCTCCATGTTTTCTCCAGGGTGCGGCATAGCTTCTTGGATTTTTTAAGGTCATCATTGAACCAGGGAGCCTTTTTGCAGTTTGATTTGAACTGGTGTTTTTTCAGGGGTGCTAATTCGTCAGCACTGTGGGTGATCCATTGCTTGAGATTGTTGGCCGCTTGGTTTGGGTCCAGTTAGAGGGTGGGAGGGTTTTGGTTGAGTGATGTGAGGAGATGGTCGGAGGTGATTTTGTTCCAGTTTCTCTGAGGAATAGGTTGTGGGCGGTTGTGGGTTGGGGTGGTTTTGTAGGTGAAGTGAACACAGCTGTGGTCCATCCAATGGAGAGCTGTGCTGCGATCGAAGGAGATATGCTTGCTGGAGGTGAAGATAGGGTCGAGCGTGTGTCCTGCAACATGGGTGGGGGTGTCAACAAGTTGTTTGAGTCCGAGATTGGCCGGGTTATTCAGGAGGGTGGTGGTGTTGCTGTTGTGTTTGTTTTCAAGGTGATAGTTGAAATCTCCTAAAAGAATGTAGTTCTCGGAGGTGAGGGCATGTGGGCAGACGAAGTCGGTGATGTCATTGCTGAATTGACTGCGGGTACCTGGAGGCCTATAGATGAGGGTGCTTCTAAGAGTGGTCCTAGGGTCGGTGTGGATCTGAAAGTGGAGGTATTCGGCGGTTGCAAGATTATCCTCGGAGCTGGTCGTGATTTTGATGGTGTTCTTGTGGATGATGGCGATGCCTCCTCCTGTTTGATTGGTGCGATCTTTACGGGTGATCTTGTAAGCGTCCGGTATGGCTATGGCAATGTCGGGTGCAGATGTTGTGTTCATCCATGTTTCTGTAAGGAAGGCGATGTCCGGTGACGCAGTATCGAGTAGGTCCCAGAGTTCCGTTGCGTGTCTGTGGACCGAGCGGGTGTTGAGCAAGATGGACTTCAGGCGGTTAGAGGCAGAGCTGTGTGTGGAGGGGTTGGGTTTGGTGAGGGTCCTGGAGCAGTTGAACTTGCAGGAGAGGCAGGCGAAAGGACCGTGGGAGCGACCTGGGGCGGCTTCACAGCATTGTGGTGCTCGTCCGGGGTTGAGGGCGAGGAGAGATGCGGCGTCATATGTGACTCTAGTGGGTTGGGAGCGGCGAGGACCAGGGGGTCTGGCGCTGGGCGCGGTCCAGGCGCGGACGGGCGTAGACGGGCTTACCTTTGGAGCACCTTCGGCACGACCGCTGAGACATCAGTCATATATGGATAGTGGAGGGGGAGGGGCGAGGGCGGAGCAGCTGGGAGGCGGGAGGCGGGGTGGATATCCGAGGAGGGAAAGCTAAACAACAACAACAGACTAAACAAGATGGCAGTCGGCCAAATCCTATGCAGAGATAGGGGCACAAAGTATTAATGACACGCTAAGATACTGTAAATGGGCACAAACAATCAAATTATTGAAAAGCAAGGCAATGCAGACAAAGCTCAGCGTTACAGCACGCTATGGAGGCTAGCGCTGTATATTATGCTAATTGGTGCAATTGGGACTGGCGCTACGCTGCAAAACAAACTGCGCAACTACTGAGGTGGTGGAGCGCTATGGGAATGATTAATTAAAGATTAAAATCGGGCGCTATGGGAGTAAGTTCTTGAGATCCGGTGCAGCTCAGAACAGTTCAAGGCAGGGAATAATAATTAAGATCGGGCGCTATGTAAATCAATAGTTAAGATCGGGCGCTGTGGGAGTTAATAATAACAATCGGGTGCAGCTCAGAGCAGGTTACAATACCGCACTTAGGTCGGGGAGGCAGCTTGAAGTGGAGCGACCGCTTCTGATGAGTCAGGACGGTCACAGAGGTCTCGTGGAGAGACCGAGCCTGACGAACTGTCGGAGGGCGGAGCAGCTGGGAGGCGGGAGGTGGGGTGGATATCCGGGGAGGGAAGGCTAAACAACAACAACAGACTAAACAAGATGGCAGTCGGCCAAATCCTATGCAGAGATAGGGGCACAAAGTATTAATGACACGCTAAGATACTGTAAATGGGCACAAACAATCAAATTATTGAAAAGCAAGGCAAAGCAGACAAAGCTCAGCGTTACAGCACGATATGGAGGCTAGCGCTGTGTTATTATGCTAATTGGTGCAATTGGGACTGGCGCTACGCTGCAAAACAAACTGCGCAACTACTGAGGTGGTGGAGCGCTATGGGAATGATTAATTAAAGATTAAAATCGGGCGCTATGGGAGTAAGTGCTTGAGATCCGGTGCAGCTCAGAACAGTTCAAGGCAGGGAATAATAATTAAGATCAGGCACTATGTAAATCAATAGTTAAGATCGGGAGCTGTGGGAGTTAATAAAAACAATCGGGTGCAGCTCAGAGCAGCTCAAGGCAGGTTACAATACCGCACTTTGGTCGGGGAGGCAGCTTGAAGTGGAGCGACCGCTTCTGACGAGTCAGGACTTCAGCATCGTCAAAGAGCTCTCCAATCCCAGCGCCGGAAACAATGACATCACCCCATCACAAGACCTCTGCGACTCACTCACCTCGTTCTTCCACAGCAAGATCGCCAACATACACAACAGCTTCGGCGCACAGACCAGGCACCCAACCACCGAACCGACGCCCACCACCCTCCGCGCCTGGACCCCGATCAGCACCGAAGAGACCATCCACACGATGAACACCAACTCCGGGACATCATCAACTGCTCCTTCAACACCACCACCTTCCCGGAGAGCTGGAAGCATGCCGAACTCAGCGCCCTCCTGAAGAAACCTTCAGCAGACCCCACCGACCTCAAAAACTACCGCCCCATCTCGCTCCTCCCTTTTCCTGCCAAAGTCATAGAGAAGACCGTAAACAGACAGCTTGCCGCCTTCCTCGAGACAAACGGATCCCTCGACCACTCGCAGTCCGGCTTCCGGGCCAACCACAGCACCGAGACCGCCCTCATCGCAGCCACTGATGACATCCGTGCCCTGCTCGACAACGGAGAAACAGTGGCCCTCATCCTCCTGGACCTCTCTGCAGCGTTCGACACTGTCTGCCACCGCACCCTAGTACAGCACCTAAAGAACATCGGAATCCAAGTGAAGGCACTAGAGTGGATCCTTGCCGGAAGAACCCAGAGAGTCCGTCTCCCCCGTTCCGATCCGAGGCCACCGAGGTCATCTGCGGCGTACTACAAGGATCATCACTCAGCCCCACCCTCTTCAACGTTTACATGAGCCCCCTCGCAGCCATCGCATGCCAACACAACCTCAACATCATCTCCTACGCCGACGACACCCAGCTGATCCTCTCCCTCACCAACAACCCAACCACCGCCAGAACCAACCTTCACGAAGGGATGAAAGACGTAGCCGAGTGGATGATGAACATCCGCCTGAAACTCAACTCAGACAAGACGGAAGTCCTCATCCTGGGATCTTCACCCTCTGCCTGGGACGACTCCTGGTGGCCCCCAGCCCTGGGCAGCGCACCCAAACCAACGGACCACGCACACAACTTGGGCTTCATCCTGGACTCCTCCCTCTCGATGACCAGACAAGTCAACGCCGTCTCATCATCATGCTTTAACATCCAACGCATGCTCCGAAAGGTCTTCCGATGGATCCCCACCGAAACCAGAAAGACGGTCACCCAGGCACTCGTCACCAGCCAACGGGACTACGGGAACACCCTCTACACCGGAACCACAGCCAAACTTCAGAAAAGACTCCCACGAATCCAGAACGCCTCCACACGACTCATCCTGGACATCCAGCGACACAGCCACATCTCCGGACACCTGAGAGACCTGTACTGGCTCCCCATCAGCAAGAGAATCACGTTCCGACTCCTCACCCACGCACACAAGGCCCTCCACGACCTGGGCCCCAGGTACCTCAACAACCGCCTGACCTTCTACATTCCCACCCGCCAGCTACGATCGACCAGCCACGCCCTCGCCGCCGTTCCACGCATCCGAAGAGCCACCATGGGAGGAAGATCGTTCTCCTACCTGGCGGCCAAGACTTGGAACTCCCTCCCCATCCACCTCTGCCTGACCCAGGACCACCTCTCCTTCAGGAAGCAACTCAAGACCTGGCTGTTCGAGCAGTAGCGGACCCCCTTCCCCCAAGCGCCTTGAGACCCTCCGGGTGAGTAGCACGCTATACAAATTTCGTGATTGATTGGTTGATAATGTTGCTGCCACCAGTGGAATCTAATCCACTTAATTTTTGCTCCCTTGCTAAAGCAAGTTGAGCTTGGGCCAGGGCTATCTCTTCCTTCTCTATCTGGAGTTGGGCAGCTCTCGTCCTAGCCTCATGTTCTCTTCTCTGGGGGGAAGTCATTCCCCTTTGAGATCCCCTAGAGGCATTAGACTGGTCAGATTCCCTGGAAGGAGATCTAACCTTTCTATTGCCAGGGCTAAGTCTACTATTGGGCCTGGAAAGGTGGACACCTTGTCCATTTCCATGTAGGCTTAAGTTGGCCTGGTTCAATATTCTAATTTGAACTTGGCCATCCTCCCCCTGATCATCTGACTCATTTCCATCCTCATCCTCGTCTACCTCTTCAGGATCAACTTCTGGGACATCAATGTTATCAGGTGGGTTTCCCTCTCCTATCTTACCTGAAGGACCTGAAGCAGATTCCTTCTCAAGATCAGCTTTCTCTAAGATTGCTATGAGGTTAGGGATGGTAGGGTTGTGACCCTTTTTCAGCCCCCTTGAAGTGCATAGGGCACTCAAGTCCTTTTGGCTGAGTTTTTCATAACTGGATGGTGCTTTGTGAGAGTACCCACAGGTAGAGAACTGGAAGGTTCACCTGTGCCAGGCATGACTAGTGAGGTGCAAGTGGTGCACTTACCTACACTATTTGTTTTCCTACTGGAACCTCTCTAGAGGTTGTAGTCAGGGTGTGCTAAGCCCTTTGGTCTACAACCACTAAGTTCAGTAGAACTTAAGTATGCTAAGCTTTGTTTCTATGTGCCTAAGGTACTTGATGTGATCTTTCAAATGATATTGTCAAAGATTACAATTGGTAAAACAACAGCAAGCTCAAATCCCAACCGCTGCACACCAATATGAGAAGTTGGCCTGGTATATGGTGTGCACTATTCTAGTGAGCACCTTGCACCAGTTCAAATGACCCTTATGGTGATTGGTTGTAAGTCAGCCTTATAGACCAGCTATCCTAATGGTAGCATGGACAAAGCAGTCTTAGGCTAAACTCAAGAGGGCATGAGAAACCAGCTGTTTTACCATATGCAATCACTTTTAATACCAAATGAAAGGACACCACACAAGTTATATATTATAAAATATACGTTTTTCTTTCTAGAATAATCCCCTTAACTGTTTATGAGCACCGGAGCACAAGCGTTAAACAAAGAACACAGTATAACATACAATAAGCTGCACAATTTTGGATTGGCCGGGTGGCCACTCAAACCATATATTAAGAAAGTGGTGTAAGTACCACGTCATGAACAATGAATAGGCCTAGGGCCTTGGGAATCGCTGGGCCTACACTGGACTAATGAAGGTTAGGTCGGGAGAGGCCCACAGGATACGGGTGCAGAGTCTATAGGCAACCGCGTTTACCATACAAGTCAATGGTGCGTAAAAATCAGAAAGTTATAGGTTTCGGAGACTTCCGACTGGACTAGAACTTAGCCACTGAAAACTAGGACACTAGTGGTGTAATCCACTATAGGAGCACCGGAGTTAGATCGTTACCTCACCCACAGGAAGCGGGTGCATAGGTGCCAAAGTGTGTCGGGTTTTGTTGTGAAGTTCTATGGATCCTGGAGATGAATATGCTGCAGGCGGCCAGGAGAGAAGAGTCCGGGCGGATCCAAGGGTGGATCGAAGATGTAGAGTACCTGAAAGCAGAGGGGACAGAGTTCAGGTCACTAGCCAGTGACCAGCGAGGAACCAGGAAGGAACCAGGCGATGTCGGGTTGCAATCAGGTGATGTCGAGGTGTTTGTCTCCGCTGCCACGTGGACTAGGAAGGATCGAGGATGACCAGCTGGTGAACACAAGCTGTCCCACGAAGGCTCCTGCTGTCGGCGGTGTCGGTACTCGATTCAGAGTCACCAAACCTTGGCAAAGGCAACCCACGCAGGATACAAAGATGGCTTCTTGATCGGACCTGGAGGGTCAGATCGATGGCTCCTTTTCAGGGGAGCTGGGGCCAGTTTGGAGCAACCAGACCAGCAGAGTAGTTTTGAGGTTTCGTCATCACAGAGGCCACTAGCCAACGGGCAAGCGACCGGACAACACATCGAGCAGGAAAAGTGCAAAATGGCCCCACGCAGCACTCGGAGAGTGTGGAGAGGGGATCTTTGGAGCACAGGCTGCTCGGGGCTGGGGCTTCTCAAACCCCAAAGCACAGCGTCGAGGGTGCCTCGAGAGCTGCATTGGAAGCACTTTTTCGACTTTTCCAGATGGCCGGTCCCACGTCTCTCGTCGCCTCTATGGGTTTAAGCTTTGCTAGAACTGTGGATCGATGATGATCGCACTCGATCAAACTGATTATCTGTTTAATATGGTATGTGTGATGTGCTGATTTACTGCCTGCTGAACAGTGATATAATCAATGTAAGTGGCCTAACCCCAAGCAATGGCGGTTAGGACTACAGCACGCAACAACAGTGATACTTTATATCATTCAGTAATATTTAATTCATATTCCTCATGACATTTTCACATTTTTCAAAATGAATTACAATTTACAACAGTACATCATTATATGTGTGTTACATTTCAACAACATTTGATGTAATCATTACATAAAAGCAACCACAGACTTTGAGTACCCAATGCATTTCGGGACGCAAGGTCCCTTCGTCAGGGGTTCCTGTGAAGAAAAAGGAAACTTTTTTATCTGATGCCTGTGCAGGTTCCTTATATAAAGAAAAGTGAAACTATATATAAATGTACTGAACTTATCTAGAAACCAGCATTTTTCAACATGCTATCAAATTCCGTGTACTCCAAATATAACGCTACTCAGAGTTACAATTTCAACACCGATGTTCTAAGGCCAACATTACACACACCGAGAGCAATACATTTTAATTCGCTCACCTTAAAATGGAAAACAACTGTAGGTGATATTCAGGCAACTCTATCTTTTGAAAACTGTGGCTTGTGATCTAGATGTTAACAAATAACCGATCAGAGTATGTTGATCAAATATCGCAAGAAGACATATGAAACACTTCACGCAAACAAATGTGGGGCTTACCAAATGAATGAACAGACGATTTACAGGTACATCACCTGTTGAAAAATATATAAATGAATGTTCGCAATTTATTGCGTGTTCAGACTAATACGCGAGTATTACATGTCATAAGTACATAACAAACCGAGCGCTCCCCTCTTGAAAGAGTCTCGTTGAAAAACGGCTACGGCGAGGTTCGACACGCAGCCTCTGTAAAATACGAACGATATCCGTGTCAAAGGTATGCTTATTAACAACAGTCTAAAGTGATCAATCGGTTACGATAGACCACTCGCTTACCGGTAACGCCGTCCGTTACTCGTAGTACGCTGAACCATTCAATTACGGGAGGGTGGATACACTTCTGTGTCGACCTCGACTTGAATATACTAGCGTCATGAAGTAGTAAACACAAACAGCGGACTGACGACTTAATGCGTTTTTTCATTGTCAGAGCCAAAGCTTTAATCATTGAACTCACCGAATATCACGAACAATCTAATGCTTATATAATGCGTCACTCAAATGTCCTCTGTAAGCAACCGCCTGCGCTTGACAAGCCTAACTGCAAGTCAGTGTATATAAAACGCTTCTTATGTTTGTGATAATAATGACTTTTTGTCAACAACATACTCATTGTATTGCCACAAATCAAAACAACATTGCTGAAAATACGCAGTGATACAATGTAAATAATACAAACGGTAGTGAAACAATGTAAACAATACAAACAATACTGAAACAATATAAACGTTATATATTCTGAGTATTTCTGTTGGCCATATGTAAACGTGTAAGATGTTGAGTAGTATATGTCAATGTATTCTACTGTGGGTTTAGGACCACATGTGGGGAAACGACCCGCTAATTTAACAAAGTGTGATGTTTATTATAAGAAGCAGCTCATTTCGATTTTATCATTGAGCCCAAATGGCATGAGAGTTCTGAGCTTTTTGATCCAGAAGATTTCTCTCTGGAGAAGGATCTTGGAATTGTCCAAATCCGTTTTTTTTGGTACTTGTTCGATAATTTGAAATTTTAATTGAGCTATCGAGTGGCGTTGTTCAATCCAGTGCATGGCCAATGGTGATGTGGTATTTTTGTTTCGGATTCGACTTTTGTGTTCTGAGAGTCGCGTTTTGATTTTACGTGTTGTCTTCCCCACATACAACAAGCCACACGGGCATTTAATCATGTACACCAAATGTTCTGAATCACAGTTAGTGGTGTGATGCAGTTTGATACTCTCACCAGTTCTGGGATGTGATAAGGTATTTCCTGGAATGACATTATTGCAATTTTTGCAATTCCAACACTTAAGTGTACCACGTGGTCGGTCATCGCCATTGGATTTCTTTGGTTTTCGCCTGGTCAACAAGGGTTTATCACGAAAAATATCTCCAAACTTGCTTTCAGCTTCTAGTAAATCCCACCTTTTAGTGATTATGTTCCTGATATCTCTAGATGCAGAAGAAAATTTGGAAACAAACCCCATTCTTTGTGTACTCTTTGTTGGTTTCTTTTCCAGTAATGACACTCGAGTTAAAGCCTTGACTTTTGAGATTTGGTTATCTAAATTTGTCTCTGGATATCCTTGTTTAATATACCGCAATTTGTGCTCTTCTAGTGTGTTGTTACAAGTCTCCTCATCTGACGAGATTCTTTTGATGCACATGAATTGAGACACAAATAGATTCAGAATCAAGTTTTTTGGGTGAAAACTGTGGAATTGAAGTGCATTATTTTTGTCTGTTGGTTTTTTGAACAGCCGCGTCTGAATTTGGTTGTCCTTGAGCTCAACTAATACATCCAAAAAGGATATAAGTTTATCACTGGTGGTATAAGTGAATTGAATTATTGGATCCACTAGGTTAAGACTTTTAATGTTGTTAATTAAAGCCGTTTCTGATTTATTCCAAATTAGAAAAATGTTGTCTATGTACCTTCTGAAGAAAACCAGACCAGCTTTCCAAGTCTGATCTGTCAAGATGAAGTCATGCTCAAATTTCGCCATGAACGTATTTGCGTACATGGGTGCTCCTGGAAAACCCATGGAAGTACCATTGAGTTGACAAAAAAAAATGTCTTGCCATTCGAAATAACTATTTGTCAAGCAGAAGTCAAGTATCTGGAGGATAAATATTTTCAAAGTTTCTGGTACATCTTCTTGTAAGAGAGCCCATTCAACTGCTTCCAACCCAGCAGCATGTGGAATTGAGGTATACAATGCGATTACATCAATTGTACATAGAATCAAAGTGTCTGTTCTATTGATGAGTATTTCAGCTAAGCTTCTTAGAAAATCTGAGGTGTCTTCAATGTAAGTGGACCATCTTTGAATGAAGGGTTGTAAATAATGATCAATGAATACTCCTGGGTGCTCGAAAATTGATTGACAGACAGAAACTATTGGTCTGAATGGAGGGTTGGTGAGGTTTTTGTGCATTTTAGGTAAAAAATAAATCCTGGGTCTCCTGGGAAATGTTTCTAATAGATAACCTTTGGTTTTAGTATCTATCCAGCCCATTTTCTCTGTCTGATCCAATATTTTACTGAGCGTATCCGAGATGTCCATGGTAGGGTTTTTATTCAATGATCCATATGTAGTTTCATCCATCACGTGTTCATTACCTTTTTGTAGATAAAAGTCAGCATCCATGATCACAAGTCCTCCTACTTTGTCTGCCTTCTGGAAAATGATGGTATCATCCTGAGCCATTTGTTGCAAAGCACTATATTCTGCACGTGTCAAATTCTTAAGTTTACGTTTGAATTGTATCTTTTGCAAATCTGTTTTGACCAAAGTTTCAAATGTATCAAGAGTCTTGTGTGATACAGGAGCCTGAAACATACTTTTAGGTTTGAATTTGGATTGCAAATCTTCTCCCACTTGTGGTGGGCAAATATTCGTGAAGAAATGTCTGAGAGTCCAGGTCTTGTTGGTCTCTGTCGTTCGAGCTCCGGCAGGAGCAACGGTAAAGAAAGTCTCCTCACACTGATGGTGCCTGCTTGCACAGGGTGGCCACTCCTTGACCACAAGGGAGATTCTTCAGTATTCTACGTCGAGTAGGATGTCGAAGGGTCCAGATGTATGTTTCAAAGTTTCAGTCAGATTGATCTAAATTGCATTGGCACAGCTCCTACCTTTATTCCAAATCAAGGGGCTGGATCACCTGCTAGGTCCCTCCTATGGGTGGGACCCAGGAAGGGGGTGGTTACACCCCTTTCCGTTTGTCCAGTTTTGCGCCAGAGCTGGGGCTGGAGTGCCCCAGCACCGGTTTGAAGTGGACTATACATGGGACGCCTTGTGCGCCCCAGGCAGTGTCTAGTTTCATTCAACCCTCCCTGCTACAATCCACTATCTCCTGTCTGGGGTGGTGTAACACTTACTTGTGACAGGATACCATTTGTCCAGGCCTCCCCTGCCGGAGTTTTGTCAGCAGCAGGATGCCCGACTCGTGTCTGTGGCAGCAGCATCCATTTTGTGATGCTGGGGCTCTGGTTAGATTTAACCACGTTTAAGCAAAGTAACATGTATTCTCCCTCTATAAGGGTGAAATGCTATCCCCGTCGCCAGGACTGGCAAGGGGGTAGTATTCCAAAGCGTATGACACCTTACACCACATGTTTTGATAAAGCCAAACCAAAGTTAGCAAATAACCGCAAGGATTGTAATGCACTTAAGAGTATATGGTATGGCAATATCCCAGAACAGCTAAGGGAGTTGGTCCCGAAAGCTGTAGACAGGCTCAGCTCATGCTAGAGCATCATCTCACATAAAACCAAGCACTCTGCCTCCAGGATTGATAAGGCCTGCCATAGGAGTGACTTACAGTTGCATATGTTTCCAGATATAGTTTTAGATATAGGTATACTATATCTAAGCAAGGGGTGCTTACACGACCTTGCCTCAGCTGAGTGAGTGAGTTTGGCTTACTTGAGACATGCACTCTTATTCGGGTTGCGTGTTTTTATTGGTTTTTGTTGGTTCCATTCTACTTTTCACGGGTTCCTTTAAACCATAGAGTTTTGTTGGACCATGTGTTATTTCAGAATTTACATATGTGTTTACTTGCATTATGGTTTGCAGCCCTGATGAAGTCGATGTGTACAAACTAACACAACGAAACACATGTTGGCTGCTTTTTCTGATGACTGCTGTATATGGATAATTGTGAACCTTGAAGAAAAGGAACTATCAAGAGAATAAACCATCCTTGATTGAAAGGACCTGAGTTGATGATCATTACTTGGATTACTAACCTGTGAACTGTGTAAATCTACAACCCATATTTACTTCGAACTTTGAACATTTTGTTTTGATTTAGTTTGAGTGCTCGGGGAGAATTATTGATTGTAAGGACCTACCTAGTAGGTTGTGGTAGGTGTTGGTAACCACACCTCTCCTCTTGAAGCACCAGTAAGATATTAGAATATAGCTAAATATCCTTACTTTGCTGAGCGGCCCATTACCTAGATTCCCGTTTCTTTGCTAACAGGATAGAGAGCAGTTATATTTTGTAGAAATGTTTACCACAGAAGTAATTGCACGGTTTAGAAAGCATTCCACAGAGCTAGAGCCTGTTCATATAACAAACGATAATAAACAATTGCGCGATGATCTTTTTCTCCCTTCTCAGGTGGCTGACTTAATTAGATATTGGTTAAACTACGAGCTGATGCACTCCGTTTGCGGGACGAGAAAAAGTCAGCTGCTGCAGCTGAACAAAAAATTCAGACCACCGTGCCGCGGGAATGTCTGACATAATATCGACAGACAGAATATCGAAATACAAAAATATCGGAGCAAAAATATCGACATCAAAAATATCGGAATCCTATCTTCATAAAGGTAAGTACAAAAATATCGAAAAAATAATATCGTAGTACAAAAATATCGGAATCAAAAATATCGTTTTTTTAAATGTATTAATAATAATGTAAAAATAATTTTAAAATACATATAATTTTACAAATATTAAATACAAATATTAAAACAAAATTAAAACTAATACATATACATTTAAAATAAATAAAACACTTAATAATTTAATGTAATTTTTTTTAATGTTATTTATTTGATTTAATGTAATATTTTTTTGTTTTTACCCTGTACGCCTGTACCCCAAAAACCCAAAACTGACCCTGAACCCTAAAAATATCCCTGTACCCCAAAAACCCAAAACTGACCCTGAACCCTAAAAATACCCCTTTACCCAAAAACTGAAAACTGACCCTGAACCCTAAAAATACCCCTTTACCCATGAACTGAAAACTGACCCTTATCCCTAAAAATACCCCTTTACCCAAAAACTGAAAACTGACCCTGAACCCTAAAAATACCCCTTTACCCAAAAACTGAAAACTGACCCTGAACCCTAAAAATACCCCTTTACCCAAAAACTGAAAATTGACCCTGAACCCTAAAAATACCCCTTTACCCATGAACTGAAAACTGACCCTGAACCCTAAAAATACCCCTTTACCCAAAAACTGAAAACTGACCCAGAACCCTAAAAATACCCCTTTACACAAAAACTGAAAACTGACCCTGAACCCTAAAAATACCCCTTTACCCAAAAACTGAAAACTGACCCTGAACCCTAAAAATACTCCTTTACCCAAAATTAATTAATATTATTTAATTACCAATTAATTATTAATTAACAATAACAATAAAGTAAATATATTAGCACATTAGCTGTAATTAATTCAATTTAATAATTAATATTATTTTTCCCAATTAATTAATTAAGAATAACAAAAAATTATATATAAAAAAATTACTATAATTAATTTAATTAAATAATTAATATTAATTAATTACCAACTAATTAATAATTATAAATATGTACAAAATTATATTAATTAATTAACTAATTAACACACATTAATTACCAATTAATTATTAATTAAAATATGTACAAACATATATTAATTAATTAATTATTATTAAATTACTTCCCACCCTATTCCCTATAAACCCATAACCCGCTACAGAACATATTTATCAATTAATCAATTAATTAAAAATAATTATAAATTATTTCTCAATTAATTAATTAATAATTCCTACTAATTAATAATTAATTTAACATAATTAAATTACTTCCCACCCTATTCCCCTATAAACCCACAACCCGCTACAGTAGTAAAAGACAATATATAATTAAATTACATTAACAATAAATAATAAAACATAATAAATACAATATAATATACACTACATTTATTTAAAAATTGATATTAGTAACATCGGAGTTATTTATTTCGATATTATTGACATCGATATTTAAAACTTCGATATTACTGATATCATACTAATATCGATATTAAGACTGTCGATATTACTTACCTTCGATATTTTCTCCCATCGATATTTAAACTTCGATATTTTTGTATATCGATATTTAAAAATCGATATTTTGTCTGTGTACCGTGCCGCGGGATGACGCTTCAGGGACAGATAAGCCCAAAAGACATATCAATATCAGATAAAGTCATGGTACAAGAACTAATGGCTCCTTCAACTTCTTTATAAAAAGTGGCCGGATTTTTACGTGGGTCAGGCAAAGCAGCTTTAAGAGCCATAACATCTGCTCTACTCCAAGGAGTATAGAACCAATTATAGATAAAATAACCCTTTGCATCAGTGGAATTTTTATTATCATCTGTTCCCATGCCCCTAGGAGGGACATACAAAGAGCGGCTTCCAGCATGGGTTTCACATGAACCACATATCTCAAATGGATTTTTCTGCCCAGAAATAGCGCCTGGAAGCAGGGATTTATCAGCATTCTCATCTCTAGGGTCCCAGGGCAATTTCATTGACTCCCCGAAGGGTAATAGAACAGCCCGGGGTTGTTTTCAGCCAGAGTAACACATTTACTTAAAAAATTGGATGATGAGGCATTGTCCTATATGGATGATATTTATCTGACAGACGATGACCTAGATGAACACTTGAATAGGCTGAATACCATAGTTTTGAGATCTGCATTTGAGGGCTTGAAATTTAACTTGAAAAAGTCAACAAAAAACACCTCAGTGTCATGTTTTTAGGTTATGAGCTTTCAAGTAAAGGAAAAAGCCTGGCAGCAAATTTTTTTAGAAAAATGTGCGCTGCTCCAACCTCAAAATCATTAAAAAATCTACAATTAATACTGGGAATCCTACATTGTGGTAGAACATACCTTTTGGATTATGCAGAAAGAGTAAAACCTTTCTACAACTTAATAAACCCTGATTTCTTAGCAAGAAGCTGGACACAGGAACACAGATACACTTTGTTCCTTACAAGCTGATATGATAGATTCAAAACACTTACAGACACGCGTAAACGTACGCAACCTGGTGATCTGTATAATTACGGGTCAATCAGGGTACACCTATCTAACATATAATGAAGGTGAAACTGTACCAATTGCATACAATTCACATTTGTACACAAATGCTGAGATGTGCTTCGCATCCACTGAACAGATTATAAGAACAGTACAGACTGCTGTAGTGAGAGAAAGTATTTACAAAAAGGGGTGGTGAGGGACAGAGTCTCTGAATTAAGCAGAAAGCTCTCACCCAGTCAAAAGATCAGGGCTAGATCCAACACCGTTTTTTAGCTCACTGCACCATCCCAGTTTCAGAACCTGGCTGTATGCAAATTAGTCTGTTCCTGTCCCAGTGCATGATGGGAACAGGACAAACCAAACTACAGAAGCCAATTCTTACACTGGGAAGGAAACAAGCTCCCGGGGACCGGTTTCTGGCATTACAGCCGTCTTCGGCCCGGTTTGCTTGAATCCTGATGGTGCAATGAGCAAGGGTCTCACATCTGAGAATACCCTTCCACGCTTAGGGTGGACAAAAATATTTACAAAAAGGGGTGGTGAGGGACAGAGTCTCTGAATTAAGCAGAAAGCTCTCACCCAGTCAAAAGATCAGGGCTAGATCCAACACCGTTTTTTAGCTCACTGCACCATCCCAGTTTCAGAACCTGGCTGTATGCAAATTAGTCTGTTCCTGTCCCAGTGCATGATGGGAACAGGACAAACCAAACTACAGAAGCCAATTCTTACACTGGGAAGGAAACAAGCTCCCGGGGACCGGTTTCTGGCATTACAGCCGTCTTCGGCCCGGTTTGCTTGAATCCTGATGGTGCAATGAGCAAGGGTCTCACATCTGAGAATACCCTTCCACGCTTAGGGTGGACAAAAATATTTACAAAAAGGGGTGGTGAGGGACAGAGTCTCTGAATTAAGCAGAAAGCTCTCACCCAGTCAAAAGATCAGGGCTAGATCCAACACCGTTTTTTAGCTCACTGCACCATCCCAGTTTCAGAACCTGGCTGTATGCAAATTAGTCTGTTCCTGTCCCAGTGCATGATGGGAACAGGACAAACCAAACTACAGAAGCCAATTCTTACACTGGGAAGGAAACAAGCTCCCGGGGACCGGTTTCTGGCATTACAGCCGTCTTCGGCCCGGTTTGCTTGAATCCTGATGGTGCAATGAGCAAGGGTCCCCGGTAGCTTGTCTCCTTTCTGGTGAAGAATTGGCTTGGTAGTTTAGTCTGCCCTGTTCCCATGATGCACTGGGCCAGGGACAGACTGATTTGCATATAGCCAGGTTCTGAGCTGGGATGGTGCAGTGAGATAAATAACGGTGATGGATCAAGCCCTGATCTTTGGACTGGGTAAGAGTGGCCTGCTTAATTCAGACACTCTGTTCATCACCACCCCCTTTTCGGAATCGTTTTTGGCCACTATAGGTGTGGCAGGGTATACTCAGACATGAGTCCCTTTCTCACTGCACCATCAGGATTCAAGCAAGCCGGGCCGAAGACGGCTGAAATGCCAGAAACCGGTCCCCGGTAGCTTGTCTCCTTTCTGGTGAAGAATTGGCTTGGTAGTTTAGTCTGCCCTGTTCCCATGATGCACTGGGCCAGGGACAGACTGATTTGCATATAGCCAGGTTCTGAGCTGGGATGGTGCAGTGAGATAAATAACGGTGATGGATCAAGCCCTGATCTTTGGACTGGGTAAGAGTGGCCTGCTTAATTCAGACACTCTGTTCATCACCACCCCCTTTTTGGAATCGTTTTTGGCCACTATAGGTGTGGCAGGGTATACTCAGACATGAGTCCCTTTCTCACTGCACCATCAGGATTCAAGCAAGCCGGGCCAAAGACGGCTGAAATGCCAGAAACCGGTCCCCGGTAGCTTGTCTCCTTTCTGGTGAAGAATTGGCTTGGTAGTTTAGTCTGCCCTGTTCCCATGATGCACTGGGCCAGGGACAGACTGATTTGCATATAGCCAGGTTCTGAGCTGGGATGGTGCAGTGAGATAAATAACGGTGATGGATCAAGCCCTGATCTTTGGACTGGGTAAGAGTGGCCTGCTTAATTCAGACACTCTGTTCATCACCACCCCCTTTTCGGAATCGTTTTTGGCCACTATAGGTGTGGCAGGGTATACTCAGACATGAGTCCCTTTCTCACTGCACCATCAGGATTCAAGCAAGCCGGGCCGAAGACGGCTGAAATGCCAGAAACCGGTCCCCGGTAGCTTGTCTCCTTTCTGGTGAAGAATTGGCTTGGTAGTTTAGTCTGCCCTGTTCCCATGATGCACTGGGCCAGGGACAGACTGATTTGCATATAGCCAGGTTCTGAGCTGGGATGGTGCAGTGAGATAAATAACGGTGATGGATCAAGCCCTGATCTTTGGACTGGGTAAGAGTGGCCTGCTTAATTCAGACACTCTGTTCATCACCACCCCCTTTTCGGAATCGTTTTTGGCCACTATAGGTGTGGCAGGGTATACTCAGACATGAGTCCCTTTCTCACTGCACCATCAGGATTCAAGCAAGCCGGGCCGAAGACGGCTGAAATGCCAGAAACCGGTCCCCGGTAGCTTGTCTCCTTTCTGGTGAAGAATTGGCTTGGTAGTTTAGTCTGCCCTGTTCCCATGATGCACTGGGCCAGGGACAGACTGATTTGCATATAGCCAGGTTCTGAGCTGGGATGGTGCAGTGAGATAAATAACGGTGATGGATCAAGCCCTGATCTTTGGACTGGGTAAGAGTGGCCTGCTTAATTCAGACACTCTGTTCATCACCACCCCCTTTTCGGAATCGTTTTTGGCCACTATAGGTGTGGCAGGGTATACTCAGACATGAGTCCCTTTCTCACTGCACCATCAGGATTCAAGCAAGCCGGGCCGAAGACGGCTGAAATGCCAGAAACCGGTCCCCGGTAGCTTGTCTCCTTTCTGGTGAAGAATTGGCTTGGTAGTTTAGTCTGCCCTGTTCCCATGATGCACTGGGCCAGGGACAGACTGATTTGCATATAGCCAGGTTCTGAGCTGGGATGGTGCAGTGAGATAAATAACGGTGATGGATCAAGCCCTGATCTTTGGACTGGGTAAGAGTGGCCTGCTTAATTCAGACACTCTGTTCATCACCACCCCCTTTTCGGAATCGTTTTTGGCCACTATAGGTGTGGCAGGGTATACTCAGACATGAGTCCCTTTCTCACTGCACCATCAGGATTCAAGCAAGCCGGGCCGAAGACGGCTGAAATGCCAGAAACCGGTCCCCGGTAGCTTGTCTCCTTTCTGGTGAAGAATTGGCTTGGTAGTTTAGTCTGCCCTGTTCCCATGATGCACTGGGCCAGGGACAGACTGATTTGCATATAGCCAGGTTCTGAGCTGGGATGGTGCAGTGAGATAAATAACGGTGATGGATCAAGCCCTGATCTTTGGACTGGGTAAGAGTGGCCTGCTTAATTCAGACACTCTGTTCATCACCACCCCCTTTTCGGAATCGTTTTTGGCCACTATAGGTGTGGCAGGGTATACTCAGACATGAGTCCCTTTCTCACTGCACCATCAGGATTCAAGCAAGCCGGGCCGAAGACGGCTGAAATGCCAGAAACCGGTCCCCGGTAGCTTGTCTCCTTTCTGGTGAAGAATTGGCTTGGTAGTTTAGTCTGCCCTGTTCCCATGATGCACTGGGCCAGGGACAGACTGATTTGCATATAGCCAGGTTCTGAGCTGGGATGGTGCAGTGAGATAAATAACGGTGATGGATCAAGCCCTGATCTTTGGACTGGGTAAGAGTGGCCTGCTTAATTCAGACACTCTGTTCATCACCACCCCCTTTTCGGAATCGTTTTTGGCCACTATAGGTGTGGCAGGGTATACTCAGACATGAGTCCCTTTCTCACTGCACCATCAGGATTCAAGCAAGCCGGGCCGAAGACGGCTGAAATGCCAGAAACCGGTCCCCGGTAGCTTGTCTCCTTTCTGGTGAAGAATTGGCTTGGTAGTTTAGTCTGCCCTGTTCCCATGATGCACTGGGCCAGGGACAGACTGATTTGCGTATAGCCAGGTTCTGAGCTGGGATGGTGCAGTGAGATAAATAACGGTGATGGATCAAGCCCTGATCTTTGGACTGGGTAAGAGTGGCCTGCTTAATTCAGACACTCTGTTCATCACCACCCCCTTTTCGGAATCGTAGTGAGAGAAAGAGCACTGGCTCAAGGGAAACAAATAATAGTAGTGACTCTGGTTCCAGCCTTAGAGGCTGCGACAAAGGCCAGTGTTCCTAAGGCTAAAGCATTCCATCTGAGATGGATACAATGGGCTAATTCTCTCACTGCAACACATGTAGAATACAGGTACGACCCAAATTTAAAGACACAAGCATTCCTGCAATATAAACAAGAATATCCTCTTCCTAATGAAATAACGCCTCTGGATCAGTATGAATATATTATTTACACTGACTGATCTGCTCAACTAGCCATAGGGAGTAAGCAACAATACAGCGCGGCATGTCCTATCGTTAAGCGTCACATGCGGGACGGAAATTTCCATCAGAGTTGCACTAAAAGGCAATCACTAGGAGACTGCATGGCATAGTTGGCAGAGTTCAAAGCACTGATACTGGCACTTGTAAATACGTATCAAGATTTCCCCACTCTAATTGTGTGCGATTCCTTTTACTGTGTACAGTCATATAATGAATACTTGCATTACTGGGTTCAATGGGTTCAAAGGCGCAAAAGGTGGCACAATTAAGTATAAAAATGCTATGAGAACAGTTAGTGGAATTGAAATCTGAACTACCAAGGACTCACATGATACATATGCTGAGTCATCAGCGTAATGGCGTTCACATTTAAGGGACTTCATTGGCTGCTCAAGCCGCGAAAGGGGCTTTACGTATGGCTTCCGTCGCTGCAATCACTTGTTCTAAAAGGAGAATAGATGGTGAGATTATGGTGGCTGTTATTGCTTCAGTACCAAAAAGTTTTCCACTCAAGTACTCCTACAAGTTAGATGCTAATAACATGCCATTTCCTCAGATTCCTGGAGTGTGGATAGAGTAATTCCAAATATGGACCGTAGGTTAGGTTTAATCCTAGCAGCACACAAAGGGATTAGTTCTGCACATGCAGGAGTTACAGCAACAGTTTCATTGTTGTAACAACACTATTAGTGGCCTGGTTTAACAACTCAGACTAAAGACTACGTCTTGAAATGTGACATCTGTCAGAAGATGAAAGGTTCTACTGTAATACGTCTTGCGGAGACACTGTTGTTATTAGTTGACAAACCACTAGCTTGTATTTACCTGGACCACTGCGGCCCCTTAAAAAGGGATGGGGCTAAAAGATATATGATGGTAGAAATGAATTCCTGCTCGAGGTTCCTATTGGTGTGGCCCCAGCGCTCGGATGACGCTCGAACTGTTATAAAAGATTTGTGAGTCTTCACAGGGACATACTCAATTTACACATTACATTCTGACCAGTGCCCTGCATTTAGCTCTCAGGCTTACAAGGAGACAATGGGAAGTTTGGGTGTACAATTGCCGTACTCATCTCCGTACCATCTTGAGCAAAAATTGGTAGCGGAGAGAAAAAAACAAAAGTTATCTTTAACAGCTAGTGTTATAGGCATGGCCAAAAGTTGAGAAAAACATCTTTATGGAGTCCAGCGGGCTCTCAATATCATGCCAAGAAGTTCTCTAGAGGGGCTCCACCACAGGTTTTTCCCGGTTGTTGTGGAGGGAGTGAAGGCGGCAGAGTCATCACAATCCGGGTTAGAGGGCAGGGGGCGGGACTACTCTCAGCCAGACTCTTTAGTGAGCACATGAGGGCGACGCGCAGCGGACACGCGCTAAGATAGAGGCACTTGCACTGAAGCTTATCTTTCCGATGTTGTACTGAACAGGCAAAAGTATTGATTTTAAAAAACTGTTTCTTTTAAGTACTTTATTCTTTTCTCTTGTTGAGAGCTTTTCTTGTACACGTACCGTACCCACCTGCTTCTCTGATACCCGCTGTTTAAACGCCAACTCCCCGGTCCACCATGGGTTTTTCCTGGTTGTTGTGGAGGGAGTAAAGGCGGCAGAGTCATCACAATCCGGGTTAGAGGGCGGGACTACTCTCAGTCAGACTATTTAGTGCCTTTAGCACGCCACCGGTGCCCAGCGGGTGCACCGGTGGCGTGCTAAAGGCACGCCAAAGGCAAGCCCGTCTGCGCCAGTCCGTGCCCGAACAGGGCCAGGGGCCATACCCCCTGTGCAAAATCATAAGGTTCCCCGTATATATTCCCACGAAGATCTTAGTAGGCTTCGTCCTTATCGTCAACAGAACTGTACAGTGATGACATTGGTGAATCTGCCTCTCCTTGCCCCTGTTGCAATTTTTCCTTGTCCTGTAGACCTCAAACTCATGGATCTGGCACCACGGTCCATAGCGATTCTACTTGCCATGCGGAGCATAATAAGGAAACATTCACTAAAGACTTTCTGTTCTTTAGCATTAACTGCAGGTCTCTGCCAAAACATAAAGAAGATATTTCTGACTTATTAAGAAACTTCAGGCCTAATGCCAACTTCCTGACAGAAACGTGGCTCAATGACAGCTCAGGACCTGAGATTGCCATAGCAATACCTCAGAATTACACGATCCTTAGGATGGATCACACGTATACAATAGGAGGAGGCATTGGAATCATTTTTAAAAGGATTTTTTTTGCAAATGGGAAGAACTTCCGCTGAATAATTGTGAAGCAGGCCTTTTTAAACTTTCTCTTACACACCAATTTACTTTCTCGGTGTTGTTGATCTACTGCCCCCGCCCCCGGGTTCAGCATACTGGGCGGCAGCGCTTCCGGATTTCATTGCCCCTTTTTTACTTGATGTCACTAATTTCTCGATTTTTGGAGATTTAAATTTACATCTCGATGACCAAAACTGTTCCATTATCTCTACGTTAATTTCAGACCTAGCTGCTCTCAATATGCCTCTATGCAATTCAGGCCCCACGCATAAAGCTGGACACATTTTGGATCCTATTTTTTACAACATAAATAATATAACATGCGAACCCACATTACCTCTACTTTGGTCGGACCATTATTTAGTTCGATTTAAGCTTAAGCAGGTGGTGAAACAGGAGCCACCATTCGCCACAGCTGATGCAATTTGGTCCAGAAATTGGAAAAACCTAATATGGATCATTTAAATGCCCGGCTGTTAGACTCTAGACCAGATCTAAAGTCAGCCAGCACCACGGATATGGATACCATTCATAACTGGCTAACCGCGTCTGCAGACATTCTGATCCTGTTAACGAAATAGAAACTAAGAACCATCGTCTGCCAGCTCCATGGTTCTCAGAAAAACTTAAAGCAGGAAAAACTAAATATAAGGTGCTGGAGAGGCAGTGGAGGAAACACTACGCATCGGCCGAAAGGCGGTCTTACAAACAGGCCATTAAAGTCTATCAGTCAATATGCAAAGCATCGCGAGCTGAATACACTAAAAATAATATTCTGTCGGACCAAAATAATCCTAAACTACTTTTTAAGGTGGTACAAGAATTATCGGGTGCCGCACACCAATCAGAACCCCCATAGTTAAAGGAAACGAGATGCGAACAACTAGCGACTTATTTCAATGATAACATTGATAAAATTTACTCCAAATTTAGCATAAATGGAGAACAACTTCCTAAATCTAATCAAATGTCAGCAAATTTCACTCCTCCCAGTGAGTCATTAGAATCTTCAGAGAACACACTTAATAGTTGGCGACCGCTAGACAATACCATCTTTCATGGACACACTAAATAGCATTAAGTCAGGATCCCCGAAGGACCCCTTCCAAGTTCATGTTCTAAAGAAACGGGACCCTCTGATTCTAAAAGGGACTATGGAACTTCTCAATGCTTCAATTGAGGAAGCAGTAGTGCCTGATACTTGGAAACATGCAATGATTCTTCCTTTGCTGAAGAAGGCTAACGCTGATCCGGAAGTCTTCTCAAACTTTCACCCCGTCTCCCTGCTTCCCACATTTTCCAAAATACTGGAAAAATATGTCAACAACCAACTCCCTCAAATCGTGAATTCCCAGAATCTTCTGCATCCGTCCCAATCCGGCTTCAGAACAGCTTTCTCAACAGAGTCGACACTCCTGGGAGTGACAGAAAACCATCCATCAGCAGTTAGACAAGGGTATCACAGTGGCACTCATCTTATTAGACTTGAGTGCCACTTTTGACACCATATCCCATGAGACCCGTGTTCAAATTCTTAAAATAGAAGGGTGTCAGTGGTACTGCCCTGAAATGGTTGGAGAGTTTTCTATCTAATAGCACATTCCAGGTTTTTTCAAAGAATAATAACTCCAGTTCTCATGTTTCCCTTCAAGAAGTGCCTCAGGGATCTATTTTAAGCCCATTGCTTTTTAAATTTTACATTAGTCCGCCGGCAGCCAAAGCAGAAGAAGCTGGGCTTACAATATATTCTTATGCAGATGACACACAGCTTATCTTCTCTTTATCTACAGACGATGAGCCTAGGGTTTCCTTTCTTCAAATAGGCCTTCAAAAGATTGCCAAATTGATGCAATCCAACAACCTGAAGGTAAATGGAGGCAAAACGGAGCTCCTCATTTTTGGTGGTAGTAAAGGTCTTTGGGGCCCACAACACTGGCCGCACCAAATGGTTCCCTGCCTCAGCCATCGCAATGTGTTCGCAACTTGGGCATCATTATGGATGACCAACTGTCTATGCGACAACAAGCAATCAAGACCACTTCAATATGCTTTGCCATTTTGAAATGGCTAAGAAAGTTTCTATGGATGCTGCCGGATGGGGCGCAAAAGACGGTGGTCCAAGCCTTGTGTAAAGATTGGACTATGGTAATGTCTTATACCTAGGGGCCAACAAGGATGTAATTTGCAGGCTGCAAGTAGTCCAAAATGCTGCAGCCAGACTCCTTTACCGGCTTCCTAGAATGACCCCCATCAAAAGGTACCTTCGCGACTTACATTGGCTAAAGATCGAAAACCGCTCTAAATTTAAAGCACTGCTTCATGCACAGAATCAACACTGGGAAGGCTCCCAGCTATCTCAGTACTTTAGTTAAACAATACATCCCCACTCGTTGCCTACGCTCATCAAAGCAGGCCAAATTTGTGACCCCTAGGTTCAAACGGGCTTGGATGGGGGGGGTTGTTCTTTTGCTCAATTGGCCCCTGCATTGTGGAATTCATTACCACTTTTACTCCGCCATGAGCATAGCTTTGTCAAATTTCGGAAAGGCATTAAGACATGGCTATTCAATCAGTAAGCTCCATTGATTACTCCTCTTCTTAGCATGTGTCCATAGGCACCGGGAAACCTCCAGGTAGCTGTTGCGCCATACAAGTTTAAATATAATAATATTAATAATAATAATATTTGGGACAAGAATGTGGGTACCCAATCTTGATTGCAAAGGCGCAGTGGCAAATGAAAAAAACATTTGAGATCCATGATCGTTTGGCTGTTTTACAGGATCTAAATGAATCCAGGACAAAACAAAGTGACGTCCACCTGAAGCAGATTGCCACTGGGAAAGTCAAATCAGTCACAGCAAGACCTGTCTGGATCCCAAAAGTTAGGGATCTGGTCAGAGAGAAAATAGCGGACAAGAAAAAATGTGGCCATCCTACAGAAAACCTGTACGATCCTAGCCATTGAATGTGGAAGAACTATACTTCTACCGCCTCTTGACGGAAAAAAAAAGAGAAAAGATTTGTCCCAATTGGCCTAATCAAACCACACTATGTGGCTGATACTAAGCAATAGGCCACATGGTCTCCAAAGTAGCAGACGCACTCCTCTCACTACAATCCAAGAAGTTCAAACTGAAAGACTCATCACTTTCGATGAGTCACCTATATGGAATGATGGACTATGCTACAATGCTATAGAACTCGTTCCTCTTGAACCTGAAGTTCGACATCAAAATAAAACTCAAAATAACACACATGTTGTATTTGACCGAATACTGACGTCTACGTCAACATGCCTCGACAAGAGCAAAGAGCGATTTCAACAAATCCTGATGCAATTCCAACAATTGATCGAACTGCTTCTGGCGACCTCATAAACTTTGATACGTTTTCTTTGCATCCAAGTGAACCAGAAATGACTCCAGCCCAAAAACCATGCATGCAGCAAGCTAAAGACTTTCCGAACTTTCTTAAAGGAACATACCTGATATCACCGTGGGTAGAACTATGGATAATTACTTGGGTAATTTTCTTTCTTTTCTGGTTAGGCTTAGTAATAGTTTTTAACATGCGTAATAATAGACAATACATTTGGCAAAGCTCTTCAGTCCAAAATGTGAATATAATTTTACAACCACATCAATCTCTCATCAGCCTGGCTACTCGACCGGACCACTCGACTGGACCTCTGACAACATGACCGCCCTCAAACACGCGACCCGCAAGCACCACCAGCTCATCTGCTCCACCAAGAAGAAATCACTGAAGGATCGACTGGACAACAACGCCCACGACAGCAAGGAACTCTTCAGCATTGTCAAGGAGTTCTCCAACCCCAGCACTGGCAACAATGACATCACCCCCTCACAAGATCTCTGCGACTCCCTCGCCTCGTTCTTCCACCGCAAGATTGCCGATATCCACAACAGCTTCGGCACACCATCCTCGCACCCAACCGTCGAACCAACGCATCCCACCACGACCCTCCGCACCTGGAACGCAGTGACTACCGAAGACACAGCCCGCACGATGAACACCATCCACTCCGGTTCTCCGACTGACCCCTGCCCCCACCACGTCTTCAACAAGGCCGACTCCACCATCGCACCCCAACTCCGAGACGTCATCAACACCTCCTTCGACACCGCCACCTTCCCGGAGAGCTGGAAGCATGCCGAGCTCAGCGCCCTACTGAAGAAACCAACAGCGGATCCCACCGACCTCAAAAACTTCTGACCCATCTCGCTCCTCCCATTTCCTGCCAAAGTCATCAAGAAGATCGCCAACAGACAGCTTGGCGCCTTCCTCAAGACAAATGGATCCCTCGACCCCTCGCAGTCCGGTTTCAGAGCCAACCACAGCACCGAGACCGCCCTCATCGCAGCCACCGACGACATCCGAGCCCTTCTCGACAACGGGGAAACAGCGCCACTCATCCTCCTGGACCTCTCCGCTGCGTTCGACACTGTCTGCCACCGCACCCTAGTCCAACGCCTCAGCAACACCGGCATCCAAGAGAAGGCATTGAAGTGGATCATCTCGTTTCTCGCTGGAAGAACACAGAGAGTCCGCCTCCCCCTGTTTCGTTCCGAGGCCACTGAAGTCATCTGTGGCGTCCCGCAAGGATCATCACTCAGCCCCACCCTCTTCAACGTCTACATGAGACCTCTCGCAGCCATCGCACGCCAACACAACCTCAACATCAACTCCTACGCCGACGACACCCAGCTGATCCTCTCCCTCACCAGAGACCCCGACACCTCCAGAACCAGCCTCCACGAAGGGATGAAAGACGTTGCCGAGTGGATGAAGAACAGCCGCTTGAAACTGAACTCAGACAAGACGGAAGTCCTCATCCTTGGACCATCACCCTCTGCCTGGGACGACTCCTGGTTGCCCCCAGCCCTGGGCACCGCCCCCAAGCCGACAGACCACGCATGCAACCTGGGCTTCATCCTGGACTCCTCCCTCTCGATGACCAGACAAGTCAACGCCGTCTCCTCCTCATGCTTTCACACCCTCCGCAAGATCTTCCGATGGATCCCGATCGAAACCAGGAAGACGGTCACCCAGGCCCTCATCACCAGCCGGCTGGACTACGGAAACACCCTCTACGCTGGAACCACAGCCAAGCTACAGTAAAGACTACAACGAATCCAGAACGCCTCCGCCCGACTCATCCTGGACATCCCTCGACGCAGCCATATCTCCAGCCACCTGAGAAACCTGCACTGGCTCCCCGTCAACAAGAGGATCACGTTCAGACTCCTCACCCACGCACACAAGTCTCTCCACAACCTGGGCCCCAAGTACCTCAACGACCGCTTGACCTTCCACACACCCACCCGCCAGCTACGATCCGCTAGCCTAGCCCTCGCCGCCGTACCACGCATCCGAAGAGCCACCGCCGAAGGCAGATCCTTCTCCTACCTGGCGGCCAAGACTTTGAACTCCCTCCCCATCCACCTTCGGCTGACCCAGGACCACCTCGCCTTCAGGAGACAACTCAAGACCTGGCTGTTCGAGCAGTAGCGGCCCCCTTCCCCCAAGCGCCTTGAGACCCTTCCGGGTGAGTAGCGCGCTATACAAGTGTTTTGATTGATTGATTGATTGATTGATCAAGAACAAAGAGACTTGTGATCAGTTAACATCTCAGCAGTTCCTGTACCAGATGGTATAGTTTGGGACAAGGTTGATTCCGATATATTTGGCTCGACAGAAATTAAAAAAATTCCACATTTATTCAAAATATCATTGAATGATAGCATTACCTAAAGTACATTTTCCGATGATTGGGATTCTGAAACTGTAAATACCATGTTGTCTGATTTAGAAAAATCTGCTGCATTTTCTAATAGCGACAAATTAGAGGAATCAGCAGATTATGAATCAATGTATTGCTATCAGCATTTTCTTCATAATGCTTTTCATAAATCTACTAATCCTAGAAATGTGTTTACATACAATCAGTGAGAACATTGTCCAATGCTGCCAAAAGGCAGTTCAAAAACATTTACACAGAAATGTCCATATTTTTCAGGGTTTAATATGTCTGACCCAGCCTCATATTATTAAATGGTTGCACCACATCAGCACAGAAAAATATGTTAACAAATACCAAACAGATTTATTCTGCATCCTTTATTGCCCAGTTGTCTGAACAAGGTTAAGACTTATGTAAAGACACCGTTGACTTAAAATCAGTCTGGGGTACTAGAGAATGGCAAGATCAGGGAACAAAAGCGTTATTTAGAGCATGCCTAATCCCTCAACAGATCATGTTTTTGAACGAGACAGCGCAACAGACGTCTTGCCTTGGACTAGCCAAAATAAAAACTTGAACACATTTTGGCTGCCAACACCATCCCTGACTGAGGGTAATAAAACATCACAAGAAGGGGTTACATTAGATGACATCATCTGATACAACAGATCAGACCCTTTTTGGAAGAAATTGTTGATTTGGCCCACAGACACCAATGGTTGTCAGGAACGATTCATGGGTAGAACCGAAGGGTTTAGTATCCATAGGCCAGATCCACGTTATGTACAGAGACAACATCCAGGGGTAGTGACGTCATGCAGTGTTGGGAAATTGTGCCTTAATTGGCTAGAAACCCCAAGACTCACAGAGGTGAAACATCTCTTATCCTTACTCACACAAGACATGGATCTTAGGTACTTTTTACTAGGTCTCATGAAACTACGCCAAAAACGTTTCATATATGCTGGCATTTATGCAACCTACAATTAAATGTGGAAAATATCCCAACAAGAGGCCGCAGAAATAATACTAGAAATAGACTGTATTAATTTAGAGAAATCTCTAGCAGTGGTAAACAATGGGATAATAAAACCCTGACCTCCGGGATATATTCCTTAGGCAACATTGTATCTTCTGCGATGGACAAACTAGAACAAGATTTGGCCATATTACAACGCGGGCAATCTCAGTTATGTTCTATTATGTTATAAAGCTGGATGCTGCAATCTTTGCGTGCAGGCTATGTGCCTTGGCATTTCATCAACAGTACATCTCTGTTTTCTGAATATAATCAAACAGATAGAAATGGTACAATGGGGAGTTAAATATACAATGCTGCATATCGAAAAACTGGATACATTACCGTTCACAGTGGCAGAATCACTGCACACAGAATGGCTAATCCATGGCCACATTACTCTACCGGTCACTACTTTTCAGTTTCAGTATTGCCTTGAACAAAAGCAGGCAAATATGAAAAAGTGGGTAATGAAAACATTAAGGAATCTTGGGAATTACCATACAGATTTTGATGCCGGAGTGGGGATCGAGCAGTGTTTCTCAGTGGTACAAACTGTGAGAGCGCTTTAAGTGGATGGCTCATATGTCAAGGCATTCTAATGTTTCTCTGGCAAACTTGTCCTGTCATCTGAGGGGTGCCCCAACTGCCGTGATTACTCCAGCATTTGGGCTACTTTCAAATGGGAGTTACTTGAAGCTGAACATTCAAGGCTGCTTCGGAATGCTCAAGGGCATCACATATCTGGTAACCGTGAGCTCCAGGGTTACTTGTGTACAAGTATTGTTTCCATCGACACATACATTCAGGGAGGCGCCGATATGGCCTTTACTGAATGTTTCTCTAATACAGTTTGATTACTCTAGGAAGAATGATAGCCATGCTTTTACAGAACTCTATGCTCATAACCTCTGCTCGAGAGACTTTTGATCCCGAGATCGCAAGGTCTTCAGCTCAAATACAGGCACTTATCCATACAAACTGCCCTTTCCATTTTGTAGAAGTGGTAATTCGTATCTTTAACATGTCTGATACGACTGGCATTGTCCACCTATTTAAGAACATAGGTTATGGACTTCTACGCACCTTTCAGACGGTACTTGGAGTTATACCAAACTTCATACACTCCGTATTCGGAAGCATATTAGGAGGACTACTGCTAATCCTGTTTCTAATAGCAGGTATCCTATAGAAACACAACAAGCTGAAGGACCACATGTTCCTGACTGTCCAGTTAGTCATTCTCAACTGTGTCAGCAGGTGGCCATCCTCAACTTGGTCAGCACTGGACCTAATTTATCTCCTTTACTGAAATGCCATAAAAGCTCTAAGACCCTCCCGTGAAGCATGGTACCCATTGGGAAAGAGTTGAAGAAAATGGAGTTATGCCTGCAAAATTTGGATGTTTAGAAAAAATTCCAACTTCAAGCTGCTGGAGGACTGTCACCAACCATCAGAGTCGATCCAGCAAAGATGCAATCTTGCTGGCCTAAAGAAACAGATTCCTCCCACTTTGAGCTTTTCAGCAGCAGCAAATCCTGTCAGTGGGCCCTCAACAGAAAGGTTTTTGAGTCCTTTGGCCCTCATCAGACACAGCATACTGCCTTATCCAGATGGAAAAATCTATGCTGTTAAACTTGATCTTTCTGGACACAGCCGACTGCAAGATTTGAAATCCATTTTGGAAACTAAGGGGCCTATTAGCAAGAAATAGAGATATTTATCGGTAAATGTGCTTAGTGACTTTTTTTTTTATCGCTGCCTATCGTTGGATATTTTAGCGGAGAACACATGCTATTAGCAACGTTTTTCTCCATTGTGCTAAAATATCCAGTGATAGCGCCGAAATGTGAGAATATATCTGGAAATCCAGGGATATTCTCGCATTAACGCCAAAGGGAGCTTAATCTAATGGGGGCTTAATCTGATAATCCACCCCCCATTGACTAAACAGGTAAGCCAACTTTTTAGCAGGCGTTAGATTATAGCGCTAATCGCGCTTAGCGTGATTTTATTTGATCGCTCATACAACGCCTCAGCAACATCGGCATAAAAGGAAAAGCCTTGGACTGGATCATCTCGTTCCTAGCTGGGAGAACTCAGAGAGTCCGACTTCCCCCATTCAAATCAGAGGCCACCGAAGTCATCTGCGGTGTACCACAAGGATCATCACTCAGTCCCACCCTCTTCAACGTTTACATGAGTCCACTCGCTTCCATCGCGCGTCAACACAACCTTAACATCATCTCCTACGCTGACGACACCCAGCTGATCCTTTCCCTCACCAAAGACCCCAACACCGCCAAAACCAATCTTCACGAAGGCATGAAAGAAGTAGCCGCATGGATGAAAAACAGCCGCCTAAAACTTAACTCAGACAAAACGGAAGTGTTCATCCTAGGATCAACCCCCTCTGCCTGGGACGACTCATGGTGGCCTTCGGATCTGGGCTCAGCACCCATACCCACAGACCACGCACGTAACCTTGGCTTCATCCTAGACTCCTCACTCTCGATGACCAAACAAGTCAACGCCGTCTCATCCTCCTGCTTCAACGTACTTCGTATGCTCAAAAAAATCTTCCACTGGATCCCCGCCGAGACAAGAAAGACTGTCACCCACGCACTGGTTACGAGTCGACTAGACTACAGAAGCACCCTATACGCCGGAATTACAGCCAAATTACAGAAAAAACTCCAACGCATCCAAAACGCATCAGCGAGACTCATTTTGGACATCCCTCGCCATGATCACATTACCGTCCACCTGAAAGACCTCCACTGGCTTCCCATCAACAAGAGAATAACATTCCGTCTCCTCACCCACGCACACAAGACCCTCTACAAACTAGGGCCCGAATGCCTCAACACTCGCCTATCCTTCTACACACCCACCCGCTAACTAAGATCCTCCAATCAAGGCCTCGCCGCAGTTCCGCGTATCCAAAGATCCACCATGGGAGGTAGATCCTTCTCCTACTTGGCGGCCAAGACCTGGAACTCACTCCCCACTCACTTCCGCCTTACACAGAACCACATCTCCTTCAGAAAAGAACTTAAAACCTGGCTATTCGATAAACAATGAACCCCCTCCCCAAGCGCCTTGAGACCCTCTGGGTGAGTAGTGCGCTATATAAATTCTTGAACTTGAACTTGAACTTACTAATAGGCGATAGCTGCATGTCATTAGCGATAAATATCGCTGACATGAAATGCGGGCCCCAAACCGGTCGCTATTGCCTAAAAGCCGTCGCTAACGGCTCTTAGCGACAGCTTGTTAATAGGGCGATAAAAATATAGCCGTGGAAAAGTGTGGCTCAATGGTTAGAGCGGCAGACCCTGATGCAGAGGTCCGGCCCGGGACCAGGGTTCAATTCCCACCTCGATGTGTCTTGGGCTCAATTTCCCCGGACCAGATCATTCTCGCCTCGGTGCCTACTCTAATCATGGGTCCCACTCTGTGACTCTGGGCAATAGCTTGCTTAATCTCCACAACAGCCCCACCAGCGCTGGGATGCCTGGCTTCACCTTGGGGGTGCCCAGGAGTGGGCATTTCACAGGGAAAAGCCAGTTCCACATCGGTATGAGTACAGCGCCAGGACACCTCTGTGTATAAGTGCGCTATATAGGTACGAATTCATTTTATTTTCATTTCATTAGCGGGAAAAAGTCCAGCTAAAGCGGCGGTATTGCCCTTGCTAATATACCCTAAGAGCCTGATTTAGATCTTAGTAGATAAGTTACTTCATCACAAATGTGACCGATATTCCAAGTGCCTAATTTAAACTACATTATCTCCTATAGTACTGTAATTAGGCAGATGGGTTATCCATCTGTCAAACTCTAACATAGGCCCTAAATCCGAATATATAACTCTTATCCGGGTTGTCCCTTTTGTTGTATACGCCCTCGGTATCCATCTTGTTTTGCCCAAAAGTGTGCGTAGCTTCTGGTCTACCTTGGCCATAGACTTAGTGCTTTTTGGAGCTATTTTCACTTAAAACCTCAACAAGTTATATCTATTGTTCTCCTTATTAGATTATTGATATTGTGAACACATTATTTTTTACTAACATCTACTCTATTATTCACATTCAGTTTAGACTTTTTATTCTTTGTTGTTTTGACTTTATAACTCTTTTGATACTGCATAAATACTTTATACATTGCTCTAACTTGAACTTCTCTGCTCAGTGCCATAGCTACAATGGGGTTGAGATCAGGTTAGTTTAGTTGCCTTTGAATTTATCCTGAGAAGCTAGTTTAATTATTGCTTGAGATGGGTGACTGCATACCCAAAATATGAATCCCCTTTTTTACGTACTTGCAGTGTGGAGCTGCAGCTGGAAACACACACACATTATTCAAAGTTTTTAATTATAAAAGCAAGACTGCCTCCTTTCTTGTCTTGTCTGTGATCTTCACACAGTAGGGCATATTCTCAAGAACGTTTGATAACCATTGCAAAAGTAACTTAGCGCAACTGCCAACATCACAGTCTGTCGCGGGAAAATTACGCTGTGATAACGGAGCATTCATGCGGTAGTCCCCAGATAATGTGTGAACTGACCACGTTAAAACCAAGACCACACCGCAAAAATGCGAAACGCAAACGCAAAAAATCCTGCAATGAGGCCAATCGCAGATCAAAAAGCAACATAAACCAGCGACAGGCCTGCAATCCCACGCGTAGCATCATGGATGCACCCTGACTAAGCACAGAGGCCAACGCAAATGCCATAACCCCCACAGACCACTAGCAAGGTACAACGGGGATGGCCAAGGAGAAGAGGGAGAGGAAGACGAGGTGCAGTCCGCCGCAAAACCAGATCAGCATCACGGAGGTGACAGAACACTACCAGTAACTGGCCCACATGTAGACCTCCGGGAATGTAGTCGGAGTATCGACGAGGCAAAACGAGGAGGCCACGAGGCACAAGCATAAAGTGAGAAACTAAATCAGGTACAAACCTGCTGCCAACAGGAAGGCAGCAACCGTGACAGGATGTGGGAGTCCTGCACCACAAGAGTAGCTGGAGGAAATGGTGGCCACAGTCAACGGTGCAAGGAGTTGGGAGTACTAACACAGCTCGAGAGGACCTGACACAACATCAACAGGATGAGTAACGACCAGGGACTGGCGGGACGGGGGGAGATGTGCACAATTTTACACATGCACAATGATGTGTAGCACACTGCACACCCACAATGACCCTGGATCATGTTCCTGATCCTCGTGGCACACTCCAGCACACACACACAGCAGGAACAGCACACCCATATTAACGACAATGTGGCAAAATGCGCAAACCCGCCACTGAAGAACAGAGGACACAACTGGCTCCGCACACACGCAAATAGGCCCATTACATCTGACAGATCTGGAAACTGTGAAATGGAAATGTACGCGTACAAACTCACATCCGTCATGAAGTCCAAATGTACCCGGTCCTGCATCCAAATCCTGCACGTCCCAAACAGTCACATTGTACATTGTCCTAAATTCTGCATGTAAACAAGAACAATGCGCCAACATACATGTCAACACAATGTCAACATGCATCTTCCCTTCACATTGCAGAGGGACACACAACACCCCCAGCAGAGCACAGAAGACCACACATCAGTGATGCTGGAGAGGACCACCACACCTTCGACAATGACGCCCTACAACAGCCCATGGAAATCCCATGCAATTTTCAACCGGGACGAGAGCAGCCAAGCCACTTAGAGGAGAACACAGAACCTGCAACAGACCACACAGCAGGAAGCACCTGCAAGCACGGCTAGCTCACAATACTTCACCAACCCACACATTACAGTCCAATGCCAGTTGTCAGAACACCAAAAGTGGGTGGCCGAACAGGTGCGGGTGGAGTCAAAACCCATGGAAGGCGAACTAGATCACATACGTCGGTGTGAAATATCCTTCAGGGACCACCTACACCCCACAAATGAGACCCACACTGCCATAGTGACACATGCAGATGCACATACAACATGGCGCCCAATGTTTTGGTGGTCTTATAAAATGACACTTTAGTAGTACTTCGTTCAGTCCTTGACACCTTCACTGTTGTTTCCGGTTAACGGTAGTGTCGGACATACCTGCCTATATTAGTATAGGTCTTTTCAAGCTTGAATCTTTCTAAATGGTTTCCTTGAATTACTACCCAGTTGTGCTACAAAGTAAACTTTGTACCTCTTTCTTTCTGTGTCACTATGGCAGCGGTGGACATTCCGCAGCATAGTCGCATTGCGGTGCGCAATCATTTGCAGAATTATAATGTTCCCATGGATGGCATGGCCGTGATAATGGTGGTGAGTGCAGAGGTGGCCTACCCTTATGAAATCTTTTATTCATGGGTGACCTTCCCGGCTGTGGACGGTACTTCCATATGTACACTCCCACTGCTGTGCCGAATAAGTATACTCCGTATAGGGCACAGGAAGTTCCAATAGATACTTGGTTAGGTACTTTGTCCATTCCGGGCGCAAATTGGCCTGTTTTGGCTGGATTTACACCTCATCCTCAGCACGGAGCATGTACCGTGGCTGAGTTAAGATGACTACATGTAGTCGCAATTAGCGTGATTAGGTCGTTAGTGCAATACATACTCTGTTAATGTATATATGGCCCTGTTTAATGTATATATGGCCTCACTGGAGGACGTGGTTACTCCCTTTGGGATTAAAGTAGTTACCTATGCGGACGACACTCAACTAGTCGTCTCGCTCTCCCAAGAGGAGACGTGCTCTGAAAATCTTTTTGCCTGCCTCTCGGAAATACATTCCTGGATGACGAGATCATTGCTCACACTGAACGGAGCCAAAAGAGAGCTCATGCTCTTACGCCACCAGTTAACATCCTTACCTAATTCCATTTGGCCCTCCTGTCTGGGGGATCTTCCCGCCCCTAAGGATCAAATTAAAAGTTTGGGGGTTTGGTTTGAGCGGGAACTTTCCTTCAGGACCCAAGCGAAAAAAACAGCTGGCATTTGCTATGGCCTTCTTCGCTCTGCCCGTAAGATTCTCCCCCTTCTGCCATTTCATTCTAGGAAATTGCTAATCCAGGGGTTAATATTGTCAAGACTGGATTATAGTACTGCCCTGTTTTTGGTGGCACCTGAAGCAACCATTAACACCCTCCAACGTGTTCAGAATTCAGCAGCCAGGATGCTTACTGGTAGCTCAGTTAGATCCTCAGCCAGACCCGCACTCAGATCCCTTCACTGGCTGCCAATACGTGAGAGGATAACATTTAAGTCTTTATGCATCACCCACAAGTCTCTACAGGGTAAAGGACCCCCTATTCTTGGGAGTTTGGTCTACCCCTACAAGGCCACCCGGGCCCTCCGCTCTGACCTTGGAAACTTGGCCAAGGTTCCCAGAGTGAGGAAGGCTCATTCTGGGGGTCGTCGATTCTCTGTGAATGTGGCAACATTGTGGAATGCCCTCCCTGTTAGGATCCGAACCGAACCCAGCTATCTGAAGTTTCAAAAGCTCCTAAAAACATTCCTCTTTCCCAAGGACTCCTAATCAACGGTGCCCCCCTCAGTTTGCTCCTTGTTCTACAGCGCTGGGATGCTTTCGGGCAGCCATGCGCTTTACAAATTTAATTTAATTTAATTTCATTTCACATAACCCGTAATCTCCCGGGCGGCGGGGCTCCGGGTGGTGCGGAGCTTCCTGCCGGACATGGCGTTATGAAGCTCAGTCCTGTTATGGTCAACGCTGTGATGGGCAAGCGTCCCCAGGATAAGGATGATCTTCCTTTCTGGCTTGCCGAAAAGTTTGACCAGCTGGAAGCAGTATTTCCTAACACAAGTCCTGGTGAGAAACACAGGATTCTGACAATCAGCTTACCTAAAGATTGGCCCCTGAAATCGGTGACTGTGTATCATGGGGTAGAACATTTGCGGCGGTCTATGCGAGGTGTTACGGCACTCCGTCTATGGCTGTCCTGCCTACGGTCCTTAAGCGTGTTCAGGATGAGCACGGGCCTGAGGCTGCGGTTTAATTGGGTATGCGCCTATGTGGCACCTTTGATGTGGTTTGCGATCTCATTCTTGCGAATGTCAAGGGGGATGCAGTGAACTTTCAGGTGGCCAATGCTTTGCATGCGCTTCCCGAGTCCGAAAACCCCGACAGTTAGCCAGGATTATTGTGGCGGCTTATAAGACCGTGGGCCGCAATAGTAAGGGTCTTAAGCCTTTTTCTACTAAAGAGAAAAAACAACCCCAAGGGCGGGAGTCGAAGACCGATGACCAGCCCAAGTCCAAAAAACAAACTTGGCCTAAAAAACAAAAACAGGGAAAGCAACAACAACAGAAACAGGAGTCTCGTCCTGCGTCTCCGTTACCTGCGCCCACAGAAAGTGTTTATGACTTGCGCGATCGCGCGATGATAAAATCACCTGATCGTTTTCAGGTTTCTGATCAACGCTCTCCTCGTTCTTTTCAGGAGTCATCGGCCTTTTCGACCGGTGGTGGGGGAGGCGGCAGGGGTCGGGGTGGCCAGTAAGCACGCGACCAGCCCCGCCCAAAAGACGGTAAAGGCAAGCAGGACGATTCTACACCGAAGAGACCTCAGTTTCAGAAAAAGAAAGTTGCTGCCTTAACAGCACACAGATATGCCTCAGATAGTGAGAACGCAGCTTTGGAATCAGACATGGGCCCTGACGTTGCTGGACAGCGCGGCGGAGATTACCATAGTGCGAGAGGCCCTGCGTCCACTACTGAATGTGACAGCAACTGACCGTTATGTTTTTGTGGAGACAGCTGATACTAGAGTAGCTCCTCCTGACAGACTTTATGAAATAGTTTTATTCATTGAAGGTGACATACAACGTACCATAAAAGCGGTATTTTGGGAGAATCTTACAACTACCTATGAAATTTTGTTAGCGGAGGCTGACTGGCCCCCACCTTTTGTTCTCGCAGCTCCAAGAGGGGAGGAGGTGATCCTCCCTAGTTTCGTGTACACGGTCTCGAAGGAGCATGCGCTGAATTTTGCAGAAGAGTGGGCTCGAGTTCTTGCGCCGGCTTTGTACCGTACACATTGTAGATGAGATAAATTTTCCCCGCACCACGAGATACCCTTGCGGTCGCAGCCACAGCCTCAAACTCAGTACCCCATAAGACGTGAAGCGAAGGCTTCCGTTGCGGCGGTCCTTGAACAATTGGAATATCAGGGAGTAATTGAAACTTGTGTGTCTCCAATGAATAAACCTCTTTTTACTGTAACCAAGCCTGACGGTTCATATTGTTTGGTATTGGATTACCGGCATTTAAACTCGCATTGCCGTACCTTTGCAGTACAGAATACTCACGGCTCTGCCTTAGTGGATAGTCTTGTGCGTAAGCGGTTTAAAACCACGCTTGACATTTCCAATGGTATTTATGCCCACCATTTGGATGGTCTGAGTTCCCAATGGACCTCCTTTACTTGCGGTGGTGTATTAAAACAGTTGTGGCGTTTACCAATGGGCTACAAAAACAGTCCAGGAGTATTTGCTGCCCGCATAGTCTCTCTCCTGGAGAGAGTCGACCCTAATGCTTGCTCGTATGTGGATGACATATATCTCACAGACGACGAACTTTGGGAGCATCTGTGTCGAGTTGACCGCATAATTTGTCGCTTTGCGGACTTCAGTTACAAGTTCAACTTTGCAAAATCGCACATTGCAGAATATACAGTGTTGTTTCTGGGATACGAGCCCAACATTGAAGGTCGAGCATTAGCTCCTCACTTCCTGGAGAAATGCTCTCAGTTGGGCGCTCCGACAACTCTGGAAAAATTACAGTCTTTGCTGGGTTTTTTTAATTTTGGGAGATCATACATTCCGGAATATGCCCAGCGTATCAAGCCTTTGTATGCTTTGATACAACCTACTTTTACCAAATCATGCTGGCTGCCAGAGCACTCGGCTATACTGCAATCTTTGCAGGCTGATCTGCTCGCTTCTAAATACTTACTGACTCGTGACAGCCACACCAACCTGGTGATAAGAATCATCCCTGGGACGGTGGGAAGATATCTGGAAAACTAACAAGGGAAGCGGAGCAGCAGAAGGTGCCGAAGCCCAGAAAGCACACATGGCGCAGGGGGGCACTGAGCCCTCTGTTGTAGTAGTGCATATAACAGCAGAAGATGAGGACAAGGAAGAGGATGATGCAAGTTCGCTAGGGAGTCATAAAGAAACCTCGAAGAACCACACAGACGAACTCCTTGAGAAGATATGGGCAGAAATGAAAGAGAAATTTTCCATCTCAGAAGCGAAACAAGACAAAATTCAGGAAGTATGCGTAAGTTGAACGCTCTGGGAGACAGAGTCACGGCAGTGGAGAGTGAAGTCGTTGCCCTAGACAAAAGGGTCGAAAAGAATAGGAAGGAAATAAACTCCCTGAGGTTAGAAAATAAAATCATGAATGAAAAGATGGAGTCCTTAGAAAACCAGGCGAGAAAAAACAACATCAGGATTTTGAATGTTCCGGAGAACCAGGAGGGCAAAGACATTAAAATGTTTGTAGTGGCATTACAGGCAGAACATTTCCCATGGGCGGATAAAACAATACTGGAAGGAGATATACAGAGAGTACTTAGAGACCCCTTTGGAAAAAGCAAAGAAAGGAAAACCCCAAGGAAGATCTTAGTCAACTTCAAAACGTATGTGCTGAAAGACAGGATCCTGGGAGAGGCATTGAAAAAGGGAACTTACAACAAGGATAGTTGGACTTTTAGAATAAGGTCTGACATGTCAAAGGCCTCCGAGACCAGGCAATGGGAATTGGGAAATCTAATGTCAGAATTGCAACAACTAGGCGCCACTGTGCAGATGAAATTTCCACCATCACTACGCATAATGTGGCGGAATAAAATGCGAAACATGAGAGAGCCAGAAGAGGTGAAAGCCCTCATAGACCAAATTAAAAGATCAAATGCGTTCAGAGGAACCCCTGAACTAAGGGAACCCATGTAAAGAAATAGATCACAAAACAAACTCTTATGGAAAAAATATATATAAGTAAAACACAATCAAGTGCAAAGTATAAAACACGAAGGTGCTTGGCAATCAATACATTCTTTTAATTGTACAAAGGCAAGAATCACGGGAACAGGAAGCTAAAAGGGTTACGAAGATAACCGAAGGAAAAGAAGATGGAGGCTTCCCCGGGGAGGGCAACTTTAAAAGACAATCAAGAAAAAATAAACACGACAAAGGGTGGGGAGCAAAATGGGGGAAAAAACAAAAAAATCCTCATTTGCGAGAATTTAGGAAAAAAACAAAATGGAGTTATATTCCGTAAAAGATGGCAATGCGCGTGCAGAAGTGCGAAAGTGATCATGAACAAAACCAATGGGAAGCACGAGTAGAGACGTTAAAATTTTATCATGGAACGTAAATGGCTTGAGGAAAAAAAGAGTAGGAGGAACAAAATCCTGGAATACATTAGAACTGCAAAAAGTGAAATTATAATACTGCAAGAGAGTCATCTCTTAAAAGAAGAATGGACCAAATAATCAAGAACTTATGGTGGGTAGATTCCGATGTATGCACAACACAACAATGCAATATCAAGGGAATTGCGATAACTTTTAAAAAATCATTAAAAGCGGTTGTAACCTCCACAGAAGTAGATAGTGAAGTCAGATGGGCTATAGCCAGCATAAAAATTGGTAACACTCCCCTTTCCATTGCAGGTTACTATGGGCCCAACCTCGACGATGCTGATCCCCTGCGAATACTGTACTCGCAGTTACTATTAGCCACTTCTCCCATAATATTGGGAGGTGACTTCAACCTAGTGATGGACTTAAGATTAGATAGATCAACACCAGGAAGACAGGCTAACTTGAAAAAAATGAGAGAGTGGATTGGGATCTACAAAAGAGACCTTGATCTAGTTGACATTTGGAGAAAAAAAGGAGAAAATAGGCACCCTTTCACCCTGCATAATAAAAAGCTGGGGCACAAATCAAGGATTGATTACTTTTTGGTCAGCAGTGAATTGACAGGGAACGTGAAAAAAGTATCTCACCTACCAGCTCATTTGTCAGACCATTCGGCTGTGCAGCTACTACTACAGGTCACAGTAAAAGAAATGGAAAGAAGATTCACAGTTGAGAGAGCCTTGCTACAAGACGAACAGATAATAAGGGAACTGGCAATTGAAACAAAAAACTTCTTTGAATTAAACGCCATAGGCACCACAAAACAAATAACATGGGATACTTTTAAAGCTGTTATAAGGGGCAAACTCCTGAGTCTAGGGGCTCGTAAAAATAAGCAATTAAAGCAAGAGATCCCAGATCTGGAAAATAATATTCATTCCTTAGACATCGCTACCTCTATGGAACAAGAAGAGGTAAGGAAACAAGAACTTCTCCAACAAAAACAGCAGCAGAAAGAGGAGATTGAAGGCATCTTGGAGGAAAGACTGAGAAAGAAATGGGACTCTAGCAAATTAGCAAAGCATGAATATGGCGAGGGTTGTGGAAAGTGGCTGGCATGGAAACTTAAAACTGACATAGCCAGAAACAAAGTGAGAAGTATAATTCAGGATGATCAAACAGGGCAAAATTCTGATGAAAATATCATCAGGCAAGAATTCTGGAAATTCTTCAAAGAACTCTATACGGAAGATACAAATCCGCAAGACAAGCTGATCAATTCCTACTTGGAAGATATTCAGTTCCTAAAACGTACGGAGGATGAAAGAGAAGATCTGAACAAAGAAGTTCTTGAAGGTGAAGTGGCTGACGCCATCAAGAGTCTGAAGAAAGGAAAGGCAGCGGGGCCCGACGCTCTACCGAACGAACTCTACTTGGTATTAAAAGATACTCTACTCCCTCACATCACTGAATTAATAAATATAATTCTTAAACAGCATGAAGCCATACCAGATTCCTGGAACGATGCCATAATTACAATCATCCTAAAACCTGGAAAGAACCCTGCCAGATGCGAGTCGTACCGCCCGATTTCACTGCTGAACGCAGATTATAAAATCTTTACTAAAATCATGGCAGCACGGCTAGGGAAAGTATTGCCGAAACTGCTGCATCAGGATCAAGAAGGGTTCATTAAAGGGAGGCAATTGCATGAAGTTACACAAGAACTATTAACTGCAATAGACATTGCAACACACGAGAAAACTCCTCTCACCATACTTACCGTTGATGCCGCAAAGGCTTTTGATAGGGTCAATTGGGCCTTCCTAGAGAAAGTAATGGTCAAAAACAACATTGGACCAAACTTTATACATATGGTAAAGCAAATATACAAGGATCCTAGATCCAAGGTTCAAATAAATGGAAGTCTCACGGTAAACATAAAGATAAGCAGAGGAACGAGGCAGGGTTGTCCCCTTTCACCTTTGCTCTTCAATTTATATATTGAACCGCTAGCGAATAAGTTAAGAAACAGTAAAGAGATTACTCCATTTAAACATCATACATGGGAGAAGAAAATCGCATTATATGCGGAAGACTTAATGATTTTTACGGACGACTACCTAAGAGCCAAGGATACAATCGAAGAAACTATAGGAGCATTTGGGAAAGTTTCAGGGTATCTGGTAAATCAAACGAAAACAGAGATCATGACATGGAATACTCGCTTTCAAAGTCACAATTTAAAAAATGAAATTAGATACCTAGGAATCCTAGTGAATCATGATATAGGAAAGATTCCGCAACAACCTGACCAAGGTAGCCAGAGACGTAAGGAAACTGCTCGAGGCTTGGGCCTCCTTACCACTCAGTCTGATTGGGAGATCAAACATAGTCAAGATGACCATCATACCAAAGTTCACTTTCCTATTTAATGCAATACCACTAGAGTTTGGGGAAACGGTGCTAACACAGGCACAGAGAGACATCACAAGTTTCATATGGGCTGCGAAAAGCACGAGGATTGCCTGGAAGAAAATAAGGAGGGGGAAGAAAGATAGAGGACTAGCTAGCCCGGACCTGGTGGAGTACTACAGAGCCTTCCAACTTAAGAACATTAGAGTGCTGCTAAAAAGTCACGAAAACTACCCGAGCTACTTACAAGCGATCACAAAATCAGAGGACCATGTCTTGTTTAAGTTCGGACACCCCAAGTACTTCAAAAAAATAAAACTAAAGATCCTAAGGGACGCAGCAAAGATGTGGGCACAAATCAGAGGAATCCTGAAAATTTCATATTATAGCAAATGGGCTCCCATTTGGAACTCGCCAGGAACCCCAGAATGTTTCAAAGATACATTAGCACTCCCTCTAAAAAGAGCCAACGTAAAGTATTGGGGGCAAATACTAAACGGATCTAACCTGAAAGCATGGTCAGAGCTTCAAGAGTTGACAAACAACACACATCTAAATTTAAATATTACCAAATCTTAAGCTGGTCTAAGACTTTACCCAATGTAAACAACGGAAATGAAAAAGTGGAAAAAGAAATGGTTAAAACAACACCAAAACCAAAAGAAGTGGCTAAATGGTATTGGGCCCTGATAAAGGCCAACGATACAAACCTCAACATAGAAACACAAATTTGGGGAAATGACATACTAACAGCGGACCTAGACCTAATTTGGGAAAAATCCGTGGTTAAATGCTGGTCCACTCTGAAATCCGCGGCCTTGAAAAGGAACCATCTGTACACCATTCACCGGGCATACTGGACACCAAGAAAGCTTTCCAAGTTTAAGAACGCAGGAATAAAGAAATGCCCAAAATGTGGAGAAGAAAGAGCAGACGAGATCCACATGTTCAAAAACTGCCCCCAGTTGAAAGAATTTTGGGACGAAGTTGGTAAGACCCTGAGCATTATCCTGACCAAGCAACGAACTGTAAGTACCACCCTTACCCTTTTTGGGATTAAAGACTCAGGAAATGAAGGGGGGCTCACAAAAGGGCAAGAAAATCTCCTTTTTGTGTTGATAGTACTTGCAAGGAGGGAAATTTGTATTAAATGGATAGACTCTTCCGGCCAAACCCATGCAGATTGGTTGAACTCGGCCATAAGAATTAACAAACTTGACAGAAAGGGAAATGCAAGTAAGAGATTTAAGTTCTGGGAAAGTTTCGAAAATTTCTTAAACCCCAAATAAGATCAAAATACAAGTCCTATGATTAACGTGATACAACTTCTGGTGGACAAGTATGGTACTTGTTGAGTAGTCAAGTTGACTAGCTCCCCTCGCTCCAAAATCAGAGGTAATGGTATGTAAATGGGCAAAGGAAACTCCTCTAAAAGATCATCAAGAGGATGATAAAAACTCCCCAGACAAGAGAGACCGAGGGGCAGTGTCGGAAAGAAACTAGAGGCAGATACCTGATACTCCGTATTCATACAGTCATCGCAATATGAGGAAATAAAAAAAAAAAAAGAAATGCGATTTTCCACTGTGGAGAAAGTTTTGACGGCTGTGCAGATGGCGATTCTTAAGGAACGTGCTCTGTCACAGGGAAAACACATGTTGGTTGTTACCCCGTGTCCTGCTTTGGAAGCAGTTACAAAAGCCAGTGTACCTAATTCTAAAGCTTTGCACCCTCGGTGGATACAATGGGCTGCTTCTTTGACATCTCCGGATGTCACATTTGTTTTTGATGCCTCCTTACGGTCACAGGAGTTTTTGCAGTATGAATTTGTTCATCCTGCACCTTTGGCTATGCGGCCTTTGGAGGATTTTCATTGCATCATATACACTGATGGTTCGGCGCAGGCTGCGCATGGTTCTAACATGCCTACGATTCTGTGTGCGCCATTGTGGTAGGTGCCATGGTGAACGATGAGTTCAAGTCCAGAGTCATGCACACGCAGACTCTAGGGGACTGCACTGCGCAATTGGCAGAGCTTCGTGCTCTGATGCTTGCATTGGAGTACGCTGATCCTCGTGTGACGACTCTGATTGTGAGTGACTCTTACTACTGTGTCCAGTCTTACAATGAGAACTTGTTCTTATGGATTCAGAATGATTTTCGTGACTCCAAGGGTAGCACAATAAAACATAAAATGATCTGGGTCCGAGTGGCTGAGCTTAAAGAGCAGTTGCCACTTGTGTTTGTGATTCATACTCTCGGTCATCAGCGCGTGGGAGTTCACGCTGTTGGCAACTCGCTTGCTGATGAAGCAGCAAAATCAGCAGTATCAACATATTTAGTTGCAGCAGTTACACGGTCCAAAAGTAAGATTGTTGATGATATCTTGGCGGCTGTTGCTGCCACTGAGAAGGAAAGTAAATATCCTACGGGGTTCCCTTCGAAGTACACATACCACTTAAGTCCTGATAAGGTTCCTTATGTGAAAACTCCTGAAGTTGGGGAGAGATTGATTCCCAACTCGGATTGCAGACATACTCTGATCACATCGGCCCATGAGGGTGTTGCGTCTGCGCATGCAGGCGTTTCAGCCACTGTGTCTCAGTTACAACAACGTTTTTGCTGGCGGGGACTGTACAAACAGACGCGTGATTATGTCCTTCAATGTGACATTTGCCAGCAGATTAAGCCTTCAACTGCTACTCGTCCGCCCCAAACTCAGTTGTTCATTTCTAATAAACCATTAGGTTGTGTTTATTTAGGTCACTGCGGTCCTTTTTCTTCTGATACTGCGTATAAGTACATCTTAGTAGCAGGTGATTCATGCACACGCTTTGTATGGGAATGGCCTCATCGCAGCGCTGATTCACGGACTTTCATCAGGGATTTGTGTGTCTTTGTAGGGATTTTTGCCTGTGGTACGTTCCATTCGGATCAGGGTCCTGCTTTTGCCTCAAAGGCGTATAGGGATGGCTTGGTTTCGATGGGGGTCCAAGTCAAATTATTGTCTCCATACCGACCTGAGGGTAATAGTGTTGTGGAACGAATGAACCGTGACTTAAAGCAATCACTGACAGCTCGAGTTATAGGCACTAGCAGAAACTGTCTGGCCCATCTCAATGGCGTGCAGCGTGCTCTTAATAATCTCCCTAGAAGGTCTCTGGGTGGGCGGACCCCATACGAAATGCTCTTTGGTATCAAGATGTTTGTACCGGACCTTGACGGTCTAGACTTGGTGGCTGATGCTGCCTCCTTTGACGTAGATGAACATTGCAATGTTTTACAGACTCTACAAAAGACAAGAGACAGTCTTGCAAAGGAACCTTTGCCCTCCACTTCGATTGATGCATTGCAGATCCCGGTAGTTGGCTGGCTACCCTAAGTTGGAGAATTGGTTTGGGAGAAGATCGATATCAAAAAAGAGTTTGGTCCCTCATACCGTGCTCCAGTTCCAGTACTTGGTGTGTAGGGCACAAGAACAGTCATTTTACCACCACTTCCAGGTAGTAAAGAAAACAGGTATATGTCAATCAACAATGTCACGATACACAGAGTGGCCGATTCTTCTTAGTATGACACCGGCGGTCTCATGTCCTTCGATTGTGAGAAATTCTGTACAGGCCACTACTTCGAATCCTGTGCCTGAGGTGGCCCGCGAGATGCCTGCAGTTTCTAGTTCTTTATTGAGTACATTGCCTGGTGCTCAACTTGATGAAACTGATTACACTTACCAACTGACTTATCCATGCCTGATTTGGAAACTCGTTTGGCCACAGAATCTAGATTTTCATTTGAGACAGTTTCACACACATCAGGGAAGCCTTCGAGATTTGGGGTCTATACAGCTTTGGTTAAAAAACATTTTTTGATTCCCCCTTGGACATATATTTGGTTGGTTCTTTTTTCTATTTACCTTTTTATGTCAATTGGTTTTGTGTTTTATTTTTTCCGATTTGTCAATGGACACTATGTCGAGTAGAGAACATGCATTCCACATTTAAATGGAACATTGGCACCCCATTCCTCATCGCATACTGCACACAGATTAAAGAGAGACTTGGATTTTGCTAACATCACTGCCTGGCCTGTTTTGGATGGAATTGTATGGGATGCTGTCAAATTTCAAATCCACGGCCCCACTGAGGTTATTAATGTCCCTAATTTGCTTAGAGTTAACATGGGGGATGTGGTTAAACAAAACATATGTTCTGATGATTGGGATGTTCAGGCCGTAGAGGCTTTGTTTGCTGATTCGAAATATTATGCTGCTTTTGATGCTGAAGATTTGTACTTAGAATCTGCTAATTACTGTGATTTATTTTGCTTCCAACATTTTGGCAACCCCTTCCTACATAAAACTAATTCCAGGAGGAGTACTGTAAATTATACAGAGTGGGAGCATTGCCCATCACCTTTGAGAGGCAGCTCTAGTACCTTTTTGAAAAAGTACACTTATTTTACTGATTTTAATCAGTCCAATCCTGCTTCGTTTTATTTTAGAATGTCAGAAAAATCCATGTCCAAAGTTAGACTTACCGATACTAAGTTGTTGTACTCGAAGTCCTTTCTAGATCAGCTAGCTGTTGGAGGCTACGAGTTGTGGAAGGAAACCATTGACCTTAAATCAGTTTGGGGTTGTAAAAGTTGGCAGGTACAAGGCACTGAGGCTTTGCACCATGCATGTCTCATCCAAAATCATATGTTGTTTTTGAATTCTACAATTTTACAGACAACATGCTTTGGATTGGCTACTTCTAAAAAATTAAATGCTCTCTCCTACCCTGATTTAGAAGAATATTCTGGTTGGGGTAATACTACAAAATTTTCGATTACAGGGTTACACACTCTATTGCTTAATTCGTCCTTTAACATATCCAGTTTGGATCCCAAAGGTTGGTTGCTGTGGCACAGAAGTGCTGATTTGTGCCAACATCGGTTTCTGGGTATAGCTGATGGCTTTACACAGGTCAGGGTCGATCCCCGTTTTGAGAGTGACCATTCTGTAACTACTTATTCTGTAGGCAAATTATGTCAGAACTGGCTCAAACATTCTACCTTGGCGTCAGTTAAACTGCATTTGTCTAAACCAGGGGTCTCCAAACCGGTCCTGGAGGGCCGGATCAATGCCAGATTTTTTGGATATCCCCATTGAGATACATGTAGTAATTTTAAAAATCTGGCATGGATCCGGCCCTCCAGGACCGGTTTGTAGACCCCTGGTCTAAACTGACTGACGATGTTGATTTGAATGATTTCATAAAAGGCCCGGCTAGAGGTAGATCTAGAAGATGGATATATGCAGTTTATAATGAACTGTGGAAAACACAGATTGTGGCCGCTACCCGCCTTAGGGCTATTGATCAAGCTAATTTAGAAAAAGTGCTTGAAGTTGTGGATTATACCATTAACACACTTTCTTCCCGTATTTACACGCTTGATAATATTGTGTCCTCTGTTGTTGACATTGTGCAGGATGATATATCTGTATTGTACCATGGTCAAAATAAATTGGGTTCTGTTATGCAGTTTGCATGGACCCTGCAGACGCTTAAGAGCGGAAATGTGCCTTGGAATTACATGAATGTCTCGTTACTTTCTGCCCCTTTTAATTTGACTGATTAGCAACATTTGCTTTCAATGAGAGATGCATCGTTTTCCATGTTACACATTGAAAGATTGGAGTACAGAACCACGCCCAGAGGCACACAAATATCAGTCGCACACCCATGTTAGCTCTGTGTATGATTGCCCAGGCCACTCCCCTTATGAATTGAGTGGGTGACGAGAAAGCTACATGTCCAAGGTCTAACCCGCTTCCTGCAGTGTCAGGTCTGCACCCGCTGTACACAGCATAATGTCGCAGAGCCCAGTGCCCTCATGCATGCAACAGGACCACAGCGACACACACAGATATTATGTCGAACTGTCTACAGGCACGTGCGCCGGCCCCTTTATTGGCAGGGCCACATGTACAGTGGCTCCTGTGCTGGATGTGTATGGGGTGAGTGTAAGCCAGCCCATAAGGAGTGCATGGTGCTGGCAACAACGTGAACAGTGAACACCATTAAAACGGAAACTGAAAACACCAGCATTACAGAGACAACTGCTGAGCAGCATGGAGGGAGCCGGAGCAAGTACAGAGGGCACCCAACATGCAAACAGAAGTGTCCGTGAGTTGCAGTGCACTGAGGTTGGGGCACTAGAGCTTAGCGCGCACATGTGATGAAAATGACTAGGATTGTGTCCATTCAGGAGATCCCTGATTCTGATGCAGTGGGGTGTGTTAGACCTGCATCATCTTCCTCATCAACGTCCCAGGTCTGCCACACTGCCTGAGGTGACATTGCCGCACAACCTCTCCGCAGCACAAAACCCAATCAGCAACAGTCCATGGGCTGCGGTGTACTGAGTCAGTGGCACCTGGAGTGCTGAGCAGGGGATCAGCAGATGATGGCATCAACAACAGGTGTGAGCAACTTCCTCAGTCTGCCAGTACCACCGTATTGACTCTGGCTGATGGCAGTTGGAGGAGGTCCTGCCGATGGTGGCATGTGCCTCCTACGGTGATGCCACATCCGGGCCAGTCTGGACTCGATTTGATGTGTGAGCCCTGGTGGGCCCCATTTGTGGCCGGAGGCAGTATACAGCACAGGGCCACAAACACATGGCATTGATGACCCCAAGACCATCGCCTTAGAGGGCATACAATATCTCAGAAGAAGGGGTCCCGGACCTGACCAGCACAGAGTTAGTGGCCCCGGATGCACAGCAGCCAGCACTGGCACCCCGCCACGGGACGGTGACTTGCGGTCCACTGAGGTGGGGCCACGCGGACTGAGCGGGTCCTCGTCGAGGTCCAAGTGGAATATGGCAGGGGTGGTGGGGAACAGTGGAACGTGTCCTCCAGGGCATGACGCAGAGGTCCGATCTTATCTGGAAACAGCAAATGGGGGAGTGGAATGTGATAGCCTCGTTGCCACCACCAACTTGGTGTCAGCTGTATGAGGATGAAAAACACCCCCTAGTCCTTAGACTCAGACTCCACAAAGGTTCGACCAGAGAGTGTCCATGAATGTCGGGGAACAGACTTATTGGCACCGGGGCTGAGAGGGGATGCAGTCTGATATGATGCCGGTACACTGATATGAACTCCACTATTGCTAAATCAGGACTATGTGACCTACTGGACCGCAGTGTAGGCCAGAGGCAGCGGTCAGCAGTGGCTGTCAGCCACATGTCATAGGGTTGCGATGCACATAGTTAGTGACACCAGGGCAGTTGTCGGTAGTGTTCGATCACCTCCATGAGGATGATCCTTTTTCCCTCCTGACTGCATCACGTCATCCTCTTACGCCTCTCCTTGCATGCAATGATATGTACTCTGCCTTTGAATAATCAATGTCTAGTTCCAATTCTGTGACCTACTCGAGCGCAACGTAGGCCCCAGGCAGTTGTCTGCGTGGGCCCACATGCACGTGTTGTTGTGATGCTATGCACAGGCTAGGTGGCACCACATCGAAAGGAGTATAGTGATTTCAGGTCAGTCATAAACATTGTCCTCTGCCATGGTGTAATCAAGACTCAGTTCCAAATGTGTAACCTACTAGTCGCTGTCTCAGCCAGTAAAGTATGTAAACGAGAAAGGAGTACTGCGTGCCTTGCTCGCAGAGACCGTGACAGTAGTAGCAGTCTGACAGGGTCGCGGGCATTGGGCTTGGAGCGTGCACTGGCACATGGTGGGCGCTCTCTTCGACACACGCTGGTGTCGGCAGGTGGGCTGGGTGTGCAGGAGCGGGTAAGACAGGTTCAGGGATTAGCGTCCCGGGGTACAGCAGGCGCACAGGCTCACAGGCAACTCCACTCACTGTGACGGCATCAGCCTCATGGCGGGGTGAGAGGTGCCACCCTGCAGAGACGTTGGGCATTCCGGAACAGGATCACGCCCAGAGTTACGTTTCTTTTATTCACACCCCTATGCGAGGCTGGCGTACACCGGGCCAGCCCACTCTGCTCACTCTTACAATGGGGAACGTAACAAGGTACATTCCTACGATCTTCCCCACTGGCTGGGGTGACATGGTTGCGTCTACTGTCCACAACACTCCAAACACCACTGGTGTGTGTCGATGAGGATATGTGTGTGTGGTCTGCATACTGCAGTCTGGCCTCACATCCATGCCACACTTGTCAGTGTGTACATTCTCATTCATTGGTCACTTGCCTCCTTCACACATCCCTGTTCCCCACCTCATTCGACATTCTGCTATTGTGTGACTGAGGTGCCATGACGTTGATGGCTAATGGACATGGCTGGGCCCCGTTCCCACAGTGAGTTGTGCTGTCATGGCTGGTGGGTGTGCATGTTGTATGTGAGCTTGTAATGTGTGCATTTCCTGTGCTCTGAGTTGCATGATTGTGGAGTTGAGGTGTGTGGTGTGGGCATTTGGTATTTGGCAACGAGCAGTGCATTTCCATGCGTGCCATCCTTGTAGCGCAGGTTGATGGTGGACTGTCGGAGGTGTATGCATCATGCACACTGCCTGGGTGGTTGGTTGTCGGAGATTCCCTAGTGGTCCACTAGTGCCTGCACATTGGTAGGATAAGTGTGCTTTCTGTTGCGCATATTGTGTGCAGTGTTGCCAGGGGACACAAGTGGGATATGTGTGCAGTCAATGGCCCCCTGAACAGTGCAAGAATCCAGCTGTGGCGTACACGCCTTGCTTGGTCTCTGGCTGTTCTTGTGCAGTGTGGGGGAAGTATTGGTACTGGGGTACCAAGCTGATAGTGTCATCCATGACCGTTGTGAGGGACTTGGATTGGTCTGGCTCTACGACTCCGCCGACTCCGGCGGTTGTTGGTTGGAGGGAACTAGAGGCCAACAGGTGCATCACAGCCAGCAGCTTTGTCTGACGTGGGATTTTGGTTGTCTGCTGTGTTGGTACCATCATCCGGTGGCCAATGGTGGTCAGGAAGTGGAGGAGGGTTGTCCCTTTGAGCCTGTAATGGGCAATGACATTCTCTGGTGTTGGGTCTTTGAGGTTGGTGCATTTTCTGGGGTTGCCGTGTTTGTCTGCGCTGCCTCAGTGTTGATCTGGGGGGTGGGGGGTGTCCGGGGGGTCCTGGGGGTGGTAGCGGTGGGTGTTGTTGCTCTCTTGGGTGCCCAGCCCGCATTTTTAGTGGCTCCATGGGGTCTGTTGTTCTTCAGGTGTGGCTGTGGGCTGGGATCCCATTTGTGGTGCAGGCTGTGGTTCGACTTTGCCCTAGGTCAAACCAGGTGCTAGTTTCCTGCTCCTAACACACCTTATCACATGCTTTGTGGTCATATCACCGATCTGGCTGGTCGTTGAGAATGTTGTGGAGTGGTGTTGTTGCGGCTTTTTGCACAGAAATGCCTACTCTGCATCTCATTAGCGATAATAGCCGGGGTCGTCTGTGGCGATGTTTTTTGCGGCTGCTATCATGGGTAAACTGGTTCTATGGGCTGTTAGCAGCAGCTTGTGAATGGGGTGATACATGTATTGCAACTTAGGCTGCAATAAAGTGCCGTTAACTCGGCGATGACTCATTGAGAATATTTCCCATTGAGTAGTCCTCCAGTGTAAGACCTCTGCAAAGGTCTGATGTAGAGTTGATAATCCAGATTTCAGTGTTAGATGAAATATCTAAGTTAAAATCCAGAATAATCACTTTAAGAGAGGTAGCATTTCGAAAAGATGATCAAGCATTAATAAAAGACTTTATATCATAAAGATACGACTGGACACGAAGGGAGGAAGAGATAAAGGAGTTGTATTTATTTCAACATTCAGACCTAGATCCCTTAGGGTTGATATAACTCCTTCATCAACCCCAGAGAGATGGCCAATTTTTGCAGAATCTGAGTCTGGGGTCAAAAATGCAAATCTTTCAATATAAACTTCACTTTTTGAATCTACAGTGAATGCCCACTATTGGCAAAGATGTTACAAACCAGTTTTTATAAGGAAAAAAACCACGTTCCAAGAGGGCTCAAAATAGAAGGACAATAACCGGGAGAGCCAGATCATTATTACCAACTGAATAACTTTCATCGAGGTTAGAATTCGTGAAGAGTTTGTGTAGAATAAACCCAAGAAACACAAATGTCACAAACCAAAAGTGTACAATTTACTCCAATAGGTTTCCACCTGCATTTTGACTCAATGTCTGATTTGTCAGAATTACTTTGTGGGATCTGACGCGATTCTTACCTGTGCAGTGTACTGACGCATCCCTTTTTTGGGTACAATATGATGGTGGATAGGAGCTGTAGGAACACTTTAACACGCTGGACTCATCCCCTCTGCAGCCCACATTGTATATTCTAGGAACCCTGTTTCGAGGGGCTCCAAAGACAGACCCTCCAGGCGCTGAGATTGGCACTCCGCACCCCAGCTGTCTGCAGACCACTGCGGCATCCCTCATATCCCAAGACAAGTCACAAATTGTTCCTTCTGTGTTATCTATAGTAACCAGCACAACCCCAGCACAAGGATCCGCAGCATTAGAGAGGCGAACAAGTTTTGTATCAACTGCAAAGAAACAGAGAGAAATGAAACATTTACTATATTTCAAACCATAAATGTATATATTAAGCACAACTCCCAGCACAGTGCCCACATATCAATCTCACCCAATCACAGGGAGGCAGGGAGGAGGGTGAGAGAGAGAGAAAATGGAAGAGACAGAGAAAGATAAAGATAGAGCAAGAGGTAGAGAGAGGGAGAAAGAGAGAACAAGAGTAAGCAGGAGAAAAAAAGAGGGTGAGACCAAGAAAGAAAGAGAAAGAATGAGAGAAAGTGGGGAGAGAACAAAGACAGAGAGAAAGAGAGAGGATAAGACAAGCTGGGGTGAGAAAAAGGTGGAGACGGTGAGAGAACCGGTAGGATAGAGAGATGGATATTTATTTGTTTATTCATTTATTTAGATTTATATACCGCCTTCTCACCCAGGGGTCTCTAAGCGCTTGTCCGGAAGTACATACTGATTATTCACAGGGCCAGAACACATTAGGACGAGCCCCAAGCCTCCCGGAAGAGCACGGTTTAAAGCATCTTCCTGAAAGGCAAGAGACTTGGTTCCTTGCGCAGATGTATTGGCAGGTTGTTCTAGGCCACTGGAATCGCATTGGAGAAAGCAAGCCCTCCCATAGTTAATAGTCTGAAACGGGGGCAGATCAGAAGGGTGGCATCTGTTGAACGGAGTGCCCTACTGGGGACATATGGGACCAAACGCGCCCTGATGTATCTTGGCGGATTTCCATATAGGGCATTATGTGTAATACAAAGGACCTTAAACATTATTCTTTGCCTGATTGGCAGCCAGTGGAGCTTGCCCAACAAAGGTGTAACATGTGTCCACCTCGGTTTTTTAAAGACCAGTCTGGCTGCATCATTCATGACTCTTTGTAGCCTAGTCAGCTGTAGTTGGGGAAGACCAGCATACAGCGAGTTACCATAGTCTAAGTGCGACAAAATCATGGCTGATACTGCGCGTCTAAGGTTTGCCGGGTCAGAAGTTGAGAGATTCTCCAGGGTTGTCTCAAAAGACCTACACAAGTTCGACGACTGAAGATACTTGTTTTATCATAGTCAGTATGTCATCTATGTAGAATTTTCATGGCCACTGCTGGTTCTGGAGAGGATCCTAATTCCTTAGGGCAGAATAGATCATTCCAGGGGCTGCCAGAGATGGCAATCGGCAGCATCTCTGTTTTATCTGGATTTATCTTTAAGGAATTAGCGGACATCGAGTTAACTGTGTATTTCAAGATGTTTTGCAATCTCACATGTGCCAAAGGTGAATCATCAATTTGGATGACAATCTGAGTGTCATCTGCATAATTATAAATTTGGCATTCCATCTGATTTAATGCCGAAATCAACAGTTGCAGATACACATTGAAAAGGAGTGGTGAGAGTGCCGAGCCTTTGGGAACTCCACAAGAAATACCAACTGATGATGACACCAGGTCAGCCAGTTGTACTCTCTGGGAGCGATTTTGGAGAAAGGAGGTCAACTAGGCGTGCGCAGTTCCCTGGATGCCGAAGTCCCCCAACCGCGACAAGAGTTGTCCATGGTTAACTGTGTCAAATGCCGCAGAGAGGTCTAACAGAACCAGGGCGCCCGGGATGTTTTTATCTGCTATACATCTCAAACATCAAGTACGGACAGCATCACCAGCTCCGTACTATGATGGTCTCGAAAACCCACCTGGTTAAGTTCTAACAGCCTGTTATTTTCAAGGTGGCTGGAAAGATGTGTGAGAACATTTTCCAGAATTTTTGCTAGGAAAGGCAGCTGGGAAGATAGGCCTGAAATTTTTCAGGATCTTAGCGTCTACACCCGGCTTCTTCAATAGTGGAATCAAGCGTGCCTCCTTAAAATTGATGGGGACCTGACCTGTTTCCAAGGAACTATTGAGGAGGGAAAGTACATCATCCTCTATTCTTGGTAGTGCTAGCTTGAATATCCTGGGGGGGCAAGGATCCACCAGTGTCCCTGAAGTTACTCTCCCCGTTAGACTCGCCAATAGTTCATTTGTGATCTGGGGCAGTGTACTCAGGGGGTGGGCAATCGATGGGGCTGTCGGGGTAAATTGAAGCGGACAGTCAAGTCTTGGGGTATGAGAAATTTCGGTTAGGAGATACAATATTTTATTAGAGAAGAAAGCCTGAAATTTTTGACAATTGTCCCGTGTGAACGAGGGGCTCTGCTCTTTGTTTTTCCTTAGTTCTGTCAGGACTTTGAAGATTTCCTTCTGGGGGTCTCTTGCTGTCACGATTCTGTCCTCATAAAATTCTGCTTTCCTACACAAAATTGCCTGTTTATAGAGAGCAAATTCCTGCACATACAGAGCCCGTGCACTAGGTTCATACTCTCTGCGCCAGGCTCCCTCTGCTTTACGCAAGGCTCGCTTCTTTAACCTAAGTATATGATTGAACCATGGAGCCCCTATTGCCTTATCCACAATTTTCACCCTCTGTGCCGGTGCAGTAACTTCAATAGCTCTCTCAAGTTTTGTAGTCAAGTTGTAACAGATAGCCTCTACATTGTCCTCAGGCTGCTTAGGAGAGGACGAGGTCTTCAAATTAGCTATTAAATCTCCCGCTCTGATCTTGTTCTAGCTCCTTAAGGCTTTCCACCCCGAAGCTGGCTTTCCCACTTGCCCTAGAACAGTAAACTGGCCCTGCAATAGATGGTGATCTGACCATGAGCAAGGTGAAACAACAATTGGGCTCAACTCTGGGGTGGTCATCCAGATTAAATCTAGGGTATGGCCTTTCTCGTGTGTCGGGCCCACTACCTGTTGAACAAGACCAAGTGAGGTCATCGCCTCCTCTAGCTGATTTGCCTGGCAGTCTTTAGGAGATTTCTCCCAGTGAAAGTTGGAATCTCCCATTACCATCAATCTTTTATACCGTGACCGGAGGTCATGAACTAGTTCAAGGAAGGAGTCAGAGAAACCTGGTGAAGTCCGTGGGGGCCGGTAGACTAGGAGTATTACCAAACATTCAGTGGCAGCATGGAATTTGACCCCTAGAACATCTGCACCCTCCAGACTTTCTGCGCAAATCCTTTCTGCTTTAATGCGGCTGCTATATAGGAAAGCAACTCCCCCTCCTTTCATAGTGCCTGTTCGATTTTTATGAATGGCCACAAAGTTTGATGGTAAAGATGCCACCAGGTCAGGAGTAGAGAATTCTTCAAGCCGTGTTTCAGTGACTCACAAGATATCCAATTCCCCTTTCTGAAGTAGGGAGAAGATCTTCAGATTATGTTTTTGTAGAGAACGGGTGTTGAGTAATGGGAAATTGTGCCTCTCTGCTGGGGACTCTCTAGTAATCCCATATTTCGGTTGAGCAACCCTTCCCGCCGTAAGTCCATGATAGTCCGATGGCTGGGCTGTGATTCACCCTGATTTAATGTCATGAGCACTGATCTAGAGTACGAGATGTAAGGGTCAGGGATTATGGCCCCTGGTCCCGGCTGGGCGCGGACGGGCGCAGACGGGCTTGCCTCTGGCGCACCGGAGCGCGCGCTGCGCGCTTGCTTTGTCTGACTTAAATAATTGACAAGCGTGGCCGCCTCGCCACTAGAGCTCTCCCAAGATGGCGCCCGCAAATGGCAAGTCCTTCCCCTAACATGGTGCTCAAAGTCAGGTGAAATGAACTAAAGATCCTGCTCAAGCAGCAGGTGAATATATTATTTTTAAAATGCGAGTAAGAGAACGGTGGCAAATCAATATAAACACAGAAAATGTTTAAAACCAAATTTCAGCTAAAATAATGATGGCGATAGCGCACGTTTTCAATTAGCCCCAAAGCAGTGGTACCTTGTCCTAGTGGAGTAAGAGAGAGATAGAGAGCAACAGGGACCAATAGAGGGAGGAATAAAGGGAATCAATAACGCAAGAGAGGGAGTGAGAACAAGAGAAATGGAAGGCAAGAAAAAGACCAAGAGACATAAAGAGATAAGAAAGAACAAGAGAAGGAAATAGGGAGTGAAAGATATAACATATGAAGGGAGAGAGAGAAAGAAAGTGGAAGAAAAAGATAAAGAGAATTAGTGACAGCTCAAGTGAGAAAAAACAGAAGTGTGAAACAGCGAGAGAACAGAATGTGAATCATTGAGAATGTGAGAGAAGAAAGAAGGTGAAATAGAAAACGTGAGGGAGATAGACAGAAGAGAGATAGTGAGAGAAAGAGAGAGGGAGAGAGAGCAAGAGACAAGTGGAGCAAAGAAGAGAGAGCAAACATGAACAATAGAGAAGGCAGAAAAAGAGAGAGAAAGGTAGAGAGATAATTAGAGAGAAGGGAGAGGCCATGAGAGAAAGAGAGTGATTGAGAAGGGTTTGGAAAATAAACCTTTACTGTTCACAATACTAAGAGATAAAATGTGAATGTCATGGATGAAGAGACCAGAATATTTAATACAGTTCATATTCATAATTGTATTTTGAGTGTTGTGATATTTACACAAGCAAGCAATGAGGGGAATAACAAACAGACATAGTGCATAGACTCAGTGTTTTATGTCACATGCCCATACTTTTTAGCCTCTGCGCATTATTTCCGATGGCTCTATTCTTTCCTAATTTTTTCTCCCCTCCCTTACAGGTTGGATATTTATATATATATATATTTTTTTCATGTTTAACAACCGGTATTACCAGCAGGTCAGGGGGTAGCCATGGGGGCCTGTTTCTCTCCCAGTTATGCCTGTCTGCATATGGGCTATTGGGAGAGACAGATCCTCTATGGCGAGCACTCAGACATTGCTGTAGGGTCGATTGTTCGTTGGTATCGTTATAACGACAATGTGTTTTTAATCTGGTGTGGTACACGTACAGAAGCTGAGCAATTTATTGATACTCTTAATTGTAACAATTTCAATCTGGCGTTTACATCAGATATTAGCCAAGTGCAGGTACACTTTCTTGATTTCACTATTGAGATTTGCCAGGGGAAGCTACAGACCAAACTTTACAGGAAGCCTACGGCAGGGAACACGGTGCTCCATGCCAGCAGCCATCATCCCGCCCATCTTATTCGAAGAATCCCCTATGGGGAGATGCTTCGGATTAGGCGGTTATGTAGCACTGATTCTCAGTGCAGTTAGCTCAGGAGGCCAGTAAAACTAGATGTTTGGCCAGGGGCTACAAGTTGGGTGAAATTGAAAAGTAAAATCATAGATATATTTATAGACGAAGTACGGTACGTGTATGGTACGCGTACCCTCCCAAGCACGAACTTTATACTAACTGGCTGTCAACACTCCAAACCAGGAAGTGTTGGCAGCCATCTTGTGCCTCAGTAGAACAGAGGCACAAGAAAACTGAAAAAGAAACACGAAAAACAAGGAAAGGGGGCAGGGTAGAAACAGCGTGACCCCATAGGCCTGCCTAGGTTTCACATATGTTATAGTTAGCTGGACATTTCACTCATATAAAACAAATGAAATTCACTGTTATAGTTAGTTTTGCTAACTATAACTCTTGCGCCTGCAATGCACTTACTGATGATGTCACATATTACATCACTCATGACATGGCCAGTGACATCACTCATGACATCACTGATGACATCTCAAATGACATCACTGATGACATAATCCATTGAATGTGTGTTTTTCTGAAAATTAAATATGTTTTATATATGTATATCTCAAGGTCAATGGAAAAATAAATGGGTATATAAGTGTCTAATTTTTTTGTAAAATTGATTGTATAACTGATTGATTAAGTGTATATTAGTGAATTCATCGGTTAGCAAGTAATGTTAAAATATGTAAATATCTGTATCAGTCTCTCACTTTGTGTATACGTGGCTGCATGGGTTGGTGAGTAGCTAAATGAGTGTCTATATGTGCTAGTTCTTATTTTTGAGTATCTGTATGAGTGTCTGAGTGTCTGTATGGTTCAGTGGTGGCATGTTTGCAAATACGCCCTGTGGAGCTTTTAAGTTGGGGAATTAATTCCTTTTCAATCCTGAGGGTCCCTGGGGGCCAACTAGCCCACCAGGTACCTCAGTATGCGCCAGGGAGCTGCATTGCAGAGAGGTGTTCAGAGGCCACGCCCCTTTTTACAACACTCTGCAACGCAGCTCTGTGGCACTTATTGGAGGTACCTGGTGGGCTAGTTGGCCCCCAGGGGACCTCAGGATTGAAAAGGAACTAATTCCCCAAATAAACCATGCCACAGGGCGTATTTGCACACATACCACTTCAGGCCCCGCCCCATCCCTTCACCACTGTGCAAACACACCCCGTGGCACGTTTTAAGTTGGGGATTGAGTCCCCTTGAATCCTGAGGGACCCTGGGGTGCAACTAGCCCATCAGGTACCTCCATTAAGCGCCACAGAGCTGCGTTGCAGAGAGGTGTAAAAAGGGGCATGACATCTGAACACCTATCTGCAACACAGCTCTCTTGCAGATACTGGAAGTTCCTGGTGGGCTAGTTGGCTCACAGGGACCCCCAGTGTTCAAGGGGAATTAGTTCTCCATCTTACAACGTGCCAGGGGGCGCATTTGCAAAGTGCTGCAGGGAGGGAGCTGTGTCTCCGGTGCAATGCCGGTCTTTTTAAAAAATTTATTTTTTTAAGAAGGGGGGCTATGTGGGGGCTTGCGTATTGACTGCTCACGCCTTCATTTCTAGATACTCCTTTAGAACCACCAGTTAATTGGTGGGGTGGTTTGATGCGTTCGAAACGTATTTAGGTGCGATTGGAGCTCTAAGATTTGGTGCAGAAAGTAAGAAGTCTATTACATCACTCTTTAGGTTTTGAGGGCAGGTACATTTTTAAGCATTTAGAGATTTGTTTTTAGCCTATAATGAAAATATTGATGAATACCAAGAAACGGTACGCAAGCTCAAAATTCAATTTAACAAACAAGCTAGTTTAATGGTTTTGAGGCATAGGTTTTTTAGGATGAAACCAGCTGAAAGTGAAGATGTTGATGCTTATTCTTCTGTTGTTAGGAGGTTAGCTTCAGTCTGTACATTTGAGAAATTCACTGAATAACTTATCTGAGATCATTTCCTTTGCCAGTGCAAAGACAAACATATTAGACAGAAGCTTCTTGCTATGAGTAACCGTCTCTCAATCAGACCATCAAAGTAGCCAAAAGCATAGAGATTTCACAAGTTTCATTGAAAGAACTTGATGAAGAACATTCTGAAAATGTAAATGCTATTGGGGTCACCAAGAGAACTAAACAAAAATCGGTCATAGGCAATAGCAACAACACTACTAGATATAAATCTGATTTTAGCATCCTAAACAATGTTTGTCTCCATTGTGGAAATCCTCCTCACTCCAAGGGTAGTAAATGTCCTGCTACAAATGTTATGTGTAACTTTTGTAAGAAGATGGGTCTTCTGCATCGGCGCACTTTGGCCAGGTTCCCTGCTGCTATCCTGCTTGACCACACACCGCACTGTACTCCCGCTCCCTGGTGGAGGGCGGAGGTATTTAAAACGAGCCTGGGTCACGCAGCCCGGGAAGACTCTTCTACACGGTCGCACTTTGGACAGGTTCCCTGCTGCTATCCTGCTTGATCACACACTGCACTTTACTCCCGCTCCCTGGAGGAGGGTGGAAGTATTGAAACAAACCCGGGTTCCACATCGCTAGACGCGTGCGGACGTGTTCGGGCCGCAACCTGGGCAAATACTGGGCCAAGACGGGTTCGTCTTAGCCCAGAATTGCCCAGAAGAGGCTGTGCTGGGCCACATATCATGATTTTGCAGCTTAGTCACCAGTAAGACTTGCAGTTCGTGTTTATTGGTTGTTGTATATGAAGAACGATCAAAGGACGATATTGGATATCTTCGGTTTCCCTACAGGGAGAGACTTGATTAATTAAGTGGACTTTTTTGTTTATGTGACGGTGCATTTCATGTTATATATTTGCTGCAGATTTATTACTTGCCTTGTTACGTACACCACCTGAAAAATGTATAAGGTACAACAAATGGGTATGCAGTAAATATTTTGGAAGAAATCTCGATTAGCGATCATGAGAGTGTTCTCCAACCACCGGGTAACAGACCAAGTAATGTAGATCCTCCGCACACCTTAACTTCTGACCCCATGAAAGTACCATTGAGTTTATCATATAAAGCCCCAAACAAAACACTAAAGACAGTTCAGCTCCTTTCTAAGCCAAAACAAAGTAAGAAGGTGAGTCCTGCAGCTGGTGTTCAATGCTGCAATATAACTGAAATTGAGTCAATAAAACTTGAGATACAGTCATTGGATACTTTCCTTTCTTGACAGCCTTGACCACTAGGTTAGATAATATTGAGGCGTCGCTCTCTAAGCGACTTTATCCTCAACAATTTCATGCACTGAACTTGGTTGATAAGCATAATAGCTGTGTAGATATTGAAGGATATATTCCCTACCAGTAAAATTGTGTTGGTGATTTAAGAATAAGTAGCCAACCAAAAACGCGGATTGATCCGGGAACAAAAGTTCAGAGTAGATACTCAACACAGTTAAGTGGTTTGCATAATCCTATACAGGTGGTCCCACAATTGTTGCCTAACCCAGATAGTATACCTATTTCAAAAACATATAAACTGGATCCAATGGTAGTGAGGACTGATTCTGGCCCGCGACCATTAATAGAAAGTGAGGAGAGAGTTAAGTGCATTTACCTAGCTTGCTTAAAACAGGAAGGCTTTCATAAACTGACCTCGTTGGACCTCCCCCCTGTGGTCACCCCATATACTCTTGTACTAGCCAATGTTCCAAGACTGTCTCCAGGGGGTGGAAGTGTCTTGGGACTCACTTACTAGAGGGCCAAAGAAGCTAAGTGGTAATTGTGTGATTTTATCATTTATTCACCCTCAGTTTGTACAATTGATTTTGTCAAGGGCAGGTAACCAGGATCTTTTGGATTCTGAGATAAATATTCTTCGCCTGGGATATGTTTATAAACCTACCATTGATATGTGCCCAATCATCCCTTCTGATTTTTATTCACCAAACTATGAACACCGATATAATGTACAAGTCCACAACAGGTTTGATACCCTCCCATTTTTAGAGGAGGTGGACTGACTGGCAATAGACTGGGCAAAGAGGCAGGTTGGTAGTCCTGACTATATCTCTTATAATTCTGAGAATAATATAGGTACACAGCAGGGTGAAGTCTCAAAGGCACCAATGTGTAAAGATCTAAGGTAATAAAAAGGACACATTGGGAGCTGTGAGGGCATGAACAGCGAATTTTTTAGTGGAAGTGTTAGGAGATATGGAGGAATGCACCTCAAGTGTCACTACATTTCGATTCGATTAGTCTTTATTTCGATTCAACAAAAATCATAAAAGACATTTACATTTAAAATATTAAAACTTCCAATTCCTCAAATAGTACAAAAGTAACATAGTATGAAAATACATCTTCTAGTTCGAATCCAAACAAGCTTTATTCGACAAGTCATAAAAGCATTATAAAAAGACAAAAACATCACAAACATCACATTAAAACAGCTAGACGGTGGAAAAATATTTTGAAATAAAGTCCAAGCTAAAATATTAAAAACATTTCATACGAAAATTATTTTGAATCTCATAATTTTAAAACATTGGACACAAGTGCAAAATTCCCGCAGACCTATACACATTACGAAAGCCAAAACTATCACTCTGGGTCACGAAAATAAAAAGCAAAGGGGGCAAATTACCCACCTACAGTATACTGTCTTATGATCCACGCCCATCCTCAAAATTTTGCAACTCCCACTACGATGGTAGGCTTGATACTAGTACACAAAATCCTTTGGGCATCAGTACTCCTCCTGGTGCCAAGTAATTTGCATACCGGGGTCAACCAAACCCGTCTTCGGACTGCATAAGCCGGGCAGACAAAGAACATGTGGGCAAATGTTTCAGTGTGGATCTTACAAGCAGGGCATGTACTATCACCCTGTCGAGCCCACCGGGTAGTAAAAGATCTTAGAGGCAACGATCCTGCCCTCAATTGGAAATACAATTTCCTGTCTAGCACCTTCGTGATGGTATCCCAATAGGGTTTGAAACTGGGGATAGCTTTCATATTAAAAAAAATACCTGACAAAGAAAGAGAATCTGTACTCCTGAAAGTCTTCCTTGTAACCATCTCCCAGTACTTCTCGTTCAAGACTTTTTTTGATGGAAATGAAGCACCTGCAGGGTTCTGCCAGAGTTCGTACATTCCCAAGTCCGCTAGGATCTTTCTTACTTTTTTGAACCACCCTATTTTATCGAAACATCTGATTTTATTACGTCAAGTAAACCTTTCGGCGTAAAATGACAATTCAGTGGTTGTCCACAATCTGCGCCAATAGAGGATAAACCGCAATTTAGCTATTTCCGCTATGGCGTTCCTGCCCAGATCATACCTTAGGTGCATTATTCGAGTACTCTGGGGAAGGGAAGCGATGACACGCAAGAACTTATTTTCAGAGATAATTAAATCCGGCAAACCCCCATAATTCCGCACCATATAGGGCCGAACTGACAACTTTGCTCCATAAACTTGTATTACAGGTCTAATAGGTTTAGTCATGGTTTTTTAAAATTCAGCAACAAGCGCCGCCGAAAGTTGTCTATGCTCTAGGGCAGCCAAATCCCTTTGATGGCTCCACTTTAGATCTTTCTGGATATTCACCCCTAGGTATGTAAAGGACCTCACTTGCTCCAATGGTTGCCTCGTTAATAGGAAATTATTTTTAAAAGTTCTGTGCGGATTAAAGGCCATGAATTTGGTCTTGTTCACATTAACTTCAAGGCCTTGGTCCGAACAGAATTCTTCAAAGATTAATAATGCCCGCTGAATACCGCTGGGAGTCTTTGCAATTAAAAGCGTATCATCGGCGAACATTAAAATAGGGACTTTTACACCCGCTAGAGTGGGAGCATCTGTGTTTACCAATAATAACCATTCAACTATTCCGTTTATATATAAAGAAAATAACGTCGGCGCCATAGCACACCCTTGTCATACCCCTCTTTCAACAGGGAAGTCACCGGTTGTCATAGCCTGCCTGCCCCACCTAATCCTAGCATGATTGTCCTCATGAAGCCTCTGGATTAAGGTCAATAGCTCGTTAGGAAGACCAAAGTCTCTTAACGTTACCCAGAGGTTAGGTCGAGGAACCAGGTCAAAAGCTGCCCTTAGAACGACAAAGGCGGCATACAGGCTTCCTTTGCCTAGGGTCACCGTTTTCCAATAGAGAAGTGTGAAACGAAAAACTTGGTCAATGGTGCTCGTAGACTCTCTGAAACCCGCCTGGAAGGGGGACAATATACTGTTGTCTGCTATCCATAGTAAGACCTTGTTTAAAATCATCCTTCCTGCAATTTTATGGATGGCGTCAATCAAACGAATGGGTCTATAGTTCCCAGGGAGGGACCTATTGCCCTTTTTATACACTGGAATTCTTTCCGCCCCTTTCCAGGAGCTTGGTATCGGTGCTCCCTGGGCCATAGCATTAGCAATCAACAGGATATAACTCCCCCAGTTAGTCTTATCGTAAAGGTACACATCGGCAGGGACACCATCTGGCCCGCTGCTTTTCCAGCTGCCACTGTACCAAGTGCCTGCTCCACATCTGTTCTATTAAAAGCATTTTCCTGGTAATAAGCTAGAATTGGGACTTCCCTATTCTTGTCCCCTGGGTTAGAGGCATACTGAGGCCTAAAATACTCAACCCATTCTTCCTGTGAGACATTGTTTTGCGGCTGCTCAGACTGGCCGCCTGACCCCCATTTAATGATACTCCCGAACAATTTACTATTGCTCTTTACACTAGCTTCTAGCAGGTCCTACCGTTTGCGCCCATCCCATGACCATTTGGCCCTAAGAATATTACTTTTATATATACACCTATTAGAATGCACAGTGTCCACTTTGCCTTCCTTGATAGCTTTCCCTAAAGCTATCCTTGCCTGCCTACATTCCTTATTATACCATCTTGCAGGTCTCGGTGCTACAGATTGCCCAGGTCTATGCTTTCTTACAAAATAAGATCTCGAGGTAGTAAAAATGTATTATGCACACATGTTATTTCCCCCAGGTCATGGTTTCCAGACAAGATCTGCTCAAGTTCAAGAATAGTACCATCAACATCATTTTTAATGCTTTCCAAAGTAGCTGGATTCTCTAGTATACGAGGCCATCTTAGCCTTCTCATATCATTGGACAGCACTATGTCTACGGCATATAACTCCCTCGCCCCTGCGGGAGTGGATTCCATCTTCCACTACCTATGGCTTACACAAAGGGGATTATGGACACTTTCTGGAAGGTCCCTTATTGTCATATCAATGATGGTGTGCCAGAAACTCACACTAACAAGAATATAATCGATTCTGCTTTTGCTTTGCCCATTGTTAAAAGTGTAAGCTCCCATTCTATCTTTCGGCATTCTACCATTGAGGGCCCTTAAACCCCTTTCCAGACAGATAGTATTGATCTTACCAACTATTTCCGTGCATCTTTTTATGGGTTTCAACTCTTTAGTTATTCCATCCCTATACACAGAATTATGCCATAAATAAGTCTAAAACATAATATACAATTTGCAATAAAATCCCCAAGCTGGATTTCAGTGGGTACCACATGCAGGTATGCGACTATATTTACAAGACCAGGTATCTACAGTAAGAAGAGACAAATTAACACAGTCTCATCTTACAGGCGCGAATGGCCCACATCCCATGTAAAGATTTGGCAGCCGCAATTACTATTTGTCCCGTTGTATCAGTTTTTAAAATCCTAACTGCTTCATTACCAGTAGTAATGCCCATAGACATACAAATGGGTTTAAGCCGCTTGTGCCTCCGTTTTTTATAGACTGGGAGTGTGCCCACCCTAAATTGGTGGTAGCATTTCCTACCATGATAGAATCCCAGTATTCTTCATATTCGGTCACATGTTTAATCTCCCAAAACTCCCTCGTTAAAGACGGCCTTGATATGGACGCGAAGCTTTTCATGGTAACCATACTTCAGTAGGTCTCCTTAAAATCCTTTCTAGAAAGAAAAACATTTCAGGATTTTCTCTCTGTTGGCTCAGCCCCATCTCAATAAAAATAGCTTTACCCTGCCTCAACCATGGAATTGTACACGCGTTGTCAGCGTCCTTAACTTCGAGGAGAGCCTGCGCATACTGGGAGAGCTACACAGAGCCTTCTCCAGTAGGCCACTGGTCTATAACGTACCACATCCTTGAAGAAATGACAGCCCAGATCAAAATAGAGGGGCAACAATGGTGTAGATTGTTGGAGGCCAGTTATACCCCTCAAATATTTGTTTTGGGTAATCGTCAATTATGCTAGGTAGCTAAAACCCCAGAATTTGGCCCCATACAGGACCAAGGCGCAAATTTTTTAATTGTAAATTTTTAACACAAGGGCAATCGGCCTAGTATGAGAAAGGCGCTGTTCCTTTATTAGAGCACCAGACAGTTGTGCATATTTAAGGACCAACTGGTCTATATGAGGTTTCCAATTGAGTTTACTCCCAAATATGTGAAAACTTGGGTCTGATCTAATGTGGCTTCATTCATGGTTACTCTCCCTTGTACAATCTTTTGTTTGTGTAGCACCATGAACTTGGTCCTCTACACATTGACTATCAATCAATCAATCAATCAGAATACTTGTAAAGTGCACTGCTTACCCGTGAGGGTCTCAAGGCGCTGAGGGGAGGGGTGCTGCTACTGCTTGAAGAGCCAGATCTTGAGGAGTTTTCTGAAGGTGAGCAGGTCCTGTGTCTGCCGCAGCTGGGCCGGGAGGGTGTTCCAGGTCTTGGCAGCGAGGAAGGAGAAGGATCTAATAACGGACGTTGTTCGTTGGATGCAGGGGACGGCGGCGAGGGCGAGGCTGGCAGAGTGGAGCTTGCGGGTGGGGGTGTAGAAGCTGAGTCTGCTGTTCAGGTAGGCTGGTCCGGTGTTGTGGAGTGCTTTGTGTGCGTGGGTGAGGAGCTTTAAGGTGATCCTTTTGTCAACAGGGAGCCAGTGCAGGTTTTGTAGTTGGGGGGTAATGTGGCTGCGATGAGGGATGTTGAGGATCAGGCAGGCGGAGGCGTGTTGGATGCGTTGCAGTCATTGTAGGTGTTTGGCCGGGATTCCTGCGTAGAGTGCGTTGCTGTAGTCTAGCCTGCTGCTGACGAGGTCTTGGGTCACTGTTCTTCTGGTTTCGGATGGGATCCACTTGTAGATCCTGCGGAGCATGCAGAGATTGTTGTAGCAGGAGGTGGAGATGGTGTTGACATGCTTCGACATGGAGAGGGAGGAGTTGAGGATGAATCCTAGGTTGCGTGCGTGGTCTGTGGGTGAAGGTGCTGTTCCGAGTGTGGTCAAGTCAAGTCAAGTCAGAGAATTTATATAGCGCACTACATACCCAGAGGGTCTCAAGGCGCTTAAGGAGGGGTAAGGAATCACTTGTCAAATATCCACGTTTTAAGTTGCTTTCTGAATGCTAGGTGGTTCTGGGTAAGGCGAAGGTAGGTGGGAAGTGAGTTCCAGGTTTTAGCTGCCAGGTAGGAGAAGGATCTACCTCCCATGGTGCTCTTGTTGATGCGAGGTACATTGGCAAGGGCTTGGTTGGAAGATCGAAGCTGGCGGGAGGGGGCGTAGAAGGACAGTCGTGTGTTGAGGCATTCTGGTCCGATTTCGTAGAGTGCTTTGTGTGCGTGGGTAAGGAGCCGGAAAGTGATTGAAGCCAGTGGAGGTTTTTCAGGTGACCAGAGATGTTCTTTACGCGGGATGTCTAATATGAGCCTGGCTGAGGCGTTTTAGATTCGTTGGAGTTTTTTCTGGAGTTTAGCGGTAGTCCCGGCGTAGAGGGTGTTTCCATAGTCCAGTCGGCTCGTGACCAGAGCGTGGGTGACCGTTTTCCTAGTTTCGGTGGGGATCCAACTAAATTTTTTTTGGAGCATGCGAAGAATGTTGAAGCAGGATGAGGAGACGGCGTTGACTTGTCTGTTCATTGAAAGTGAGGAATCCAGGATGACGCCCAGGTTCCGTGCATGGTCTGTCGGGATGGGTGCTTTTCCAAGGGCTTCTGGCCACCAATAGTCGTCCCATGTGGAGGGGGAGGTACCTAAGATGAGGACTTCTGTTTTATCTGAGTTCAGTTTCAGACGGCTGTGTTTCATCCATTCGGCTACTTCTTTCATTCCTTCGTGTAGGTTCGTTTTGGCGGTGCTAGGGTCATTGGTGAGTGATAGGATCAGTTGAGTGTCATCCGCGTAGGAGATGATGTTGAGGTTGTGTTGGCGGGCGATGGCCGCGAGGGGGCTCATGTATACGTTGAAAAGGGTAGGGCTGAGTGAGGATCCTTGTGGTACGCCGCAGATGACTTCAGTGGCCACTGACTTGAATGGTGGAAGGCAGACTCTCTGGGTTCTTCTGAGCTTTTCCTTGGATTCCGATGTTTCTGAGGCGCTGTAGAAGGGTGCTATGGCAGACTGTGTCGAAGGCTGCTGAGAGGTCGAGGAGGATGAGGGCGACTGTGTCTCCATTTTCCAGTAGAGTTCGAATGTCGTCTGTTGCTGCGATGAGGGCGGTCTCAGTGCTGTGTTTTGCTCGGAAGCCGGACTGTGAGGAGTCGAGGGATTTGTTGGCTTCGAGGAAGGCGGCGAGCTGGTTGTTGACAGCTTTCTCGATGACTTTGGCCAGGAATGGAAGGAGCGAGATGGGGCGGTAATTTTTGAGTTCGGTGGGGTCTGCTGTGGGTTTCTTCAGAAGGGCGCTGAGTTCAGCGTGTTTCCAGCTTTCCGGGAAGGTGGCGGATTTGAAGGAGCAGTTGATGACGTCTCGGAGGTGCGGTGCTATGATGGAGTCTGCTTTGTTGAAGATGTGGTGAGGGCATGGGTCTGTGGGGGATCCTGAGTGGATGGAGTTCATCAGACGGATGGTGTCCTCAGTGGAGATTGGGTTCCAGTCATTAAGGATGTTCGAGGGGGGTGGAGGTTCAGTAGATGGTTGGGTGGGTTGGTCTTCGGGTTCGTTGTCGAAGCTGTTGTGGATGTCTGCAATTTTGTTGTGGAAGAATGAGGCTAGGGAGTTGCAGAGTGCTTGAGAGGGGGTGATGTCGTTAGAGTTGGCCGAGGGATTGGTAAATTCCTTGACGATGTTGAAAAGTTCCTTGCTGTTGTGGGCGTTGTTATCTAGTCGTTCCTTGAAGGCGGTTTTCTTGGCTTTTCGGATCAGTTGGTGGTGTATGCGGGTGGCGTTTTTGAAGGTGTCCTTGGTGCTGGTGGTTGGGTCTTTTTTCCAGGCCTTCTCAAGGGAGCGGCAGAGTTTCTTGGATTTCTTAAGATCATCGTTGAACCATGATGCCTTCTTGCTGCCAAGTTTGCTTTGTCGTTTTTTCAGTGGTGCTAGGATGTCGGCGCTGTTGGAAAGCCAAAGGGTGAGGTTGGTGGCGGCTTGGTCGGGGTTTGAGGAGTGGGCTGGGGTGTTTAGAAGAAGCGATGAGGAGATCTGGTCGATGGTGATTTTGTTCCAGTTTCTTTGCAGAGTTGGTTGGGGTTGGTTGTTGGGTTTGGGCTTGTTGTAGGTAAAGTGAACGCAGCTGTGGTCAGTCCAGAGGAGAGCCGTAGTGTGGCTGAAGGAGACATGATTGCTGGAGGTGAAGATAGGGTCGAGAGTGTGACCTGCGATGTGGGTGGGGGAAGTGACCAGTTGTTTAAGTCCGAGGTTGGCGAGGTTGTCCAGAAGGGTGGTGGAGTTGCGGTCGTTGTTCTTTTCAAGGTGAAAGTTGAGGTCTCCCAGAAGGATGTAATCTTTGGAGGGGAGGGCGTGTGGGGTGATGAAGTCCGTGATGTCCTCACTAAATTGTGCGCGGGGTCCTGGTGGCCTGTAAAGGAGGGTGCCTCTGAGTGTGGTCTTGGGGTCGATGTGGATCTGGAAGTGAAGGTGTTCAGAGTTGGCGAGATTGATGTCAGAGCTGGTTGAGATGTGGATGGATTTCTTATGGACGATAGCGATTCCTCCTCCTGTGAGGCCGGTACGGTCCTTACGTATGATCTTATAATCTTCTGGGATGGCAATGGTGATGTCTGGGGCGGAGGAGGCGTTCATCCATGTTTCTGTAAGGAAGGCGACGTCCGGAGAGATGGTGTCTAGTAGATTCCATAGGTCAATGGCGTGCCTGTGGACCGATCGGGTGTTGAGCAAGATGCATTGCGGGTGGTTGGGGTCGGGAATCTGAGGTGTGATCGTAGCGGAGATGTTGACGGTGCCGATGAATCTGCAGGAGTAGCATGAGAAAGGTCCATGGGTGTGTCCAGGAGCGGCTTGGACGCAGTTGGGGGGACGGCCGGGGTTAAGGGCAAGGAGGGTGGAGGCATCGTAGGTAATGCGGGAGGGCTGGGCAATGCGAGGGCCAGGGGTCTGGCGCTGGGCGCGGGCTCGGCGCGGACGGGCGTAGACGGGCTTACCTTTGGCGCACCTTCGGCGCGACTGGGGCGCGGTCGCTGCGCGTGGACGCTGCGCGTTATGACATTGGTCATAAATGGATGGTGGAGGGGGCGGAGCGTGGGAGGGGCAGCAGCTGGGAGGCGGTGGCGGGAGGAGGGGCAGACCAGGGGAAAACAACAACAGAAAATGGAGGGTCAAAGGCTAGGGTCACAGCGTGTAATGAGAAAGAGCCTAAAGCGCACAAATAAGTATCAGTATAGCGGCAATCACCGTTATTTACTCAGCGAGGTCGCGCTTCAAATTAATAAATAAATTAATCGACAGTGCAGCGCGAGAAAATCAATGGAGCGACAGTGCAGCGCTGTAAATAAATAAATAGTTGCGTGCAGCGCTAGGCGAGCAGAGAGCTGCAGAGATGCAGGTCAGGAGAACAAAACGATACCAGCGTCTTGGGAAACAGGAGCGTGGAGGAGCAACCGGACTGAATGAGGGTCCAGCCACCAGGAGTCGTCCCAGGTGGAGGGGGTGGGGCCGAGGATGAGGACCTCCATCTTGTCTGAGTTCAGTTTCAGACGGCTGCTTTTCATCCGTTTGGCGACGGCCTTCATTTCCTTGTGGAGGTTTGTTTTGGTGGTGTGCAGGATGGTCCGTGATCATGATCTAATTCATGGTCTGAGATAGCAAACTGCGTCATGAAACGGGATACCCACAATTCGGGTGCTACATGATTACTGGGTGTTTAACTAGGTTTCCTCTTGCCCCATTTCACCAAATGCCAGAATGTAGCCATATTTCTATCTTTGCTGGCTTTGAATAACTCATCCCAATATTGCTCGTCCCAATCCCCTTTCGCTTTTTGTTGTACTATCTTGTACTCCATCCTTGGACTTTTAATACTTTCCCTATTCTTTGATCTATAGCCCTGGCTAAAGCTTTATAGGCTTCCCTGCATATTCCCCATACCATGAGTCCACCTTAGATCTATCATTATTCTTAGATTTTTTTGCATTAGTTGTAAAAAAGCGCTTGAGCTTATTAAAAAGTTCATTATGGATAAGAATAACTTTAGTGGGAATTTCCTCCTGTGTAACACATCTTTGGAGATCAACTGTTGCATTATCGATCTAACATCGGACTCCTGAGTCGGAAGCCGGGAGTGCCAGGATATTATCTTTTAAAACTTGTTGTGATATTGTGATTTTAAAAATACCTTTTCACTTGCACTTCTGGCCCCCTGAACAGCGGACTCACGCTGCAACGACACCCTTGAATTACTCGCCAACTCACGAGGGCGAGGCGCGTCACGAGACACGCCCCCTCTGCTGGCCACGCCCCCTCACCAAGCGGTATAAATAGCGCGCCAAATGCCCTGGCGTCGCATCTAACATCGGACTCCTGAGGCGGAAGCCGGGAGTGCCAGGATATTATCTTCTAAAACTTGTTGTGATATTGTGATTTAAAAATACCTTTTCACTTGCGCTTTTGGCCCCCTGAACAGCGGACTCACGCTGCAACGACACCCTTGAATTACTCGCCAACTCACGAGGGCGAGGCGCGTCACGAGACACGCCCCCTCTGCTGGCCACGCCCCCTCCAACGCCCTGACGACCGACTATATATCATGTGTCTCGGTTGGAAGCGCAGCGGACGAGCGCAGCGGGCGCGACGTTTGCGCGCTGAAGGCGCGCCTAAGGCAAGCCCGTCTGCGCCCGTCCGCGACCAGACGGGGCCAGGGGCCATAAACCCTGATCCCCACACTCTTCTGGTCAGGACATATTCCTCGGCGGCCCTTCGTAGCATAGGTAGTGGAGTTGGTGCTCACTGTACCCATATCTACGCCCCTACAGAGCTTCCTACTCAATGCCTGTTCTGTAAAGATTCCTTCCGCCACCCCCCTACGTCTATTTTAGCACAAACATACCGCATGTTTGCCCTAAATTGCCGCTCCCTACCCAAACATAGCACGCAGATTGCTATGCTGCTAGAGGAACAAAAACCAGACGCACTCTTCCTGACGGAGACGTGGCTCACTGCGCACTCTGAGCCAGACGTAGTACTAGCTCTACCTAAAGGGTATCATATTGTCCGGTTAGACAGATCGGAAGGGAGAGGGGGAGGTCTGGCGATCATATTGAAGACCCAGTACCAATGCCGCACCTCAACAGAAACCATTCCTGAATGTGAGAGCATAGCATTCTGCATTGAGATGAATGCTAATAGCTCTTTTTCCGGCACCCTGATTTATCGCCCCCCAGAACAACCAAAAATGTTCCACAGATCTCTTCCAGAGATTATAGCAGAAAGAATTATGGCTTCGGCCAACCACACGGTCCTAGGGGACCTTAATTTCCACTTCAACTCTCCCTCAGACCAATTCGCTAAAGAACTAACAGAGGACCTTGGAGCTCTTCAAATGTCCCAGCTGGTGTTAGCTCCAACTCACGAAAAGGGCAATTTACTGGACCCCATATTCAGCAACTGCCCGGGTCTGACGGCCGACCTACCTATCCCCATCCCTTGGTCAGACCACTTTCAGGTCCCGTTTACTTGGACCACACAAAAAGTCCCCCAGTTACCACGCCAAGCCACTACTAGAAGAAACTGGAAAAAGCTCCCCTTGGACGCCTGGTCATACAATCTGGACGCTACTCGTCCACCACCCTGCCCAGACCCTAATGTGGCAAATAGAAATTTTGCAGACTGGATTACAAATTCATTGGATCCGATCCTCCCTCTTCGCAGATCTTCCTCAAAGAAAATACACAAATCTGCACCCTGGTTCTCCGACTCCCTGAGGGAACTAAAACGCCGTTGCAGGCAACAAGAGAGAGCCTGGCGACTAGATTTCCTTCCGGACAAAAAGGCCGCCTACAAAGAGGCGATTAAAGCCTACAAAAATGGAATTAGGCTCGCCCAGGCAACCTACTACTCAGACAAAATTCTTGAAGCTAAATCTAAGCCGAAGGAAATCTTTAGTATAATAAAGCTATGCACCAGCCCCAATACGGCAACCCCGCCTAAAAAAAAACAGGACCAATGTAATGAGCTTGCAAACTTTTTCCATGATAAAGTCGTAAAAATCTACTCTACATTCCCAACAGTATCCTCAAACCAGGATGCGACTACCTCACCTCTTCCTAGACCGCACCTTCACCCCGAGCAGCCCTCCCTTGAGCACTTCCCTCTTTTGGATCTCGACACCTTAGACAAGGTGGCACGCCAAGTTAAATCAGGCTCCCCATGTGACCCTGCCCCCCCAGATGTCCTGCTGCAGGCATCTAAAACCACCTTGCCAACAATACTGGAACTTCTCAACTCGTCCATCTCTGCATGCGTAGTCCCCACGACATGGAAGCAAGCCATGGTGCGGGCGCTGCTAAAAAAACCTAGCCTAGATCCCGATGATCATGCTAGCTACCGCCCCATCTCACTTCTCCCTTGGGTCAGCAAGGTTCTGGAGAAGTTTATAAACGCCCAACTCGTTAAGTTCCTAGAGAACCATTCTCTGCTACACACATCGCAGACAGGCTTCAGACCGAAGCACGGTACTGAAACCGCCTTGCTAGCAGTCACAGAAGAATCTCGAAGGGTACTGGATCAGGGGGGATCAGTGGCAGTGATCCTCCTTGATCTAAGTGCCGCATTCGATACGGTCAGCCATAACACCTTGCTGAACCGTCTCCATGACATCGGAGTATCTGGCGTCGCACTAAGGTGGTTTGAGTCTTTCCTGTCTGAGAGATCCTTTCGGATCTTTGATGGCGAGACAATGTCCTCTAGGAAAACCCTCAGCTGCGGAGTACCACAGGGTTCTTCCCTGAGCCCTGTGCTGTTCAACGTATACATGAGGCCGCTGGCGGGTGTCGTCGAACCGTATGGCATCAAAATTGTGTCATACGCCGACGACACGCAACTAGTGGTCTCATTGGCCGCTGGTAATAACAGGCAATGCCCGGCAGATCTGCTAAAATGCTTAGAGGATGTCAAGGGATGGATGACCTCCTCCTCCCTAAAACTGAATGGGGACAAGACGGAGCTAATGCTCCTAGGCCCAACCTCCCCAGTACCTTTCACCTCTCTATGGCCCTGTACTCTGGGTCCCCCTCCCACCCCCAAGGAAAGTGTTAAAAGCCTAGGAGTGTGGCTGGATAACAAACTCTCGTTTACCACCCAGACCACGAAGTTGTCCGCCACATGCTTTGGCCTACTGAGAATTCTTAGAAAGATCCTTCCACTTCTACCGTTAGAAGCTAGAAAGGTGGCGGTACAAGGCCTCATTCAGTCTCGTCTGGACTCGAACAATGCCCTGTATGTTGGGGCTCCCGAAATGACCCTCCGGAAATTACAGATCGTGCAAAACTGTGCAGCACGCACCCTGCTACAGATTCCACGATCCCAGTCAGCCAGACCTGCCCTGAAGAGTCTCCACTGGCTGCCAGTGAGGCAGAGAGTAGCATTCAAGGCGCTATGCATGGCACATCACGCCTTCTGGAAAACAGGCCCATCCATTAACAACGACCTTGTCATCCCCTATCACCCAAACAGGAATCTTAGGTCGATGGAAGCCTTCCTTGCTGTTGTTCCCAGAGTGAAGAGAGCCAGGTCGGGTGGCAGGCTGTTCTCTCTAAACACTGCCAAACTCTGGAACGCCCTCCCCCTCTCACTCCGATCTAATCCAAATCTGCTTTCATTCCGGAAAAGCTTGAAGACACTACTGTTTGTTAAATCCTTCGTGTCTTAATCCTTCCGTTCTTGGTCACTCCGCCTCAGCACAACTCAGCGCTTGGACGCCCCCGGGCAGCAATCGCGCTTAATACATTTATTTTTCATTTCATTTCATTTTTCATTTCATCGACCAACTGCCTCATAAGCTCCAAATGGTCCTCATTTTTTATTCAATTTGACTGTTTAACTCTTCTGGAATCATTACAAAGCTGCACTTCTGTATAGTCGCTTCCTGTAGCCTTTCCCTCGGTGGTGTATCGTCCTTTCAGCTGCAAACGACAGTGCTAGGGGGCTATGGTCACTTTCCACCCGTTCCACAACAGCCATATCCATAAGGGAGGGCCAAAATTCCTTATTGAGGAAAATGTAGTCTATACGACTACTTCTCACCCTGTTGTTAAAGGTTGGGGAGCCCCGCCTATCCGATTTCACCCTCACGTATGCAGCCATGACCCCACATTCTAGACATAGGACTTTTAGCTGTAGTGCAGCTTCCGCCATTTTTGAATAGGGGTTAATGTCTGTTGCGGAATATTCCATTGAAGGTCCTTCTCTGAGCTAAAGTCTACATCATTAATGTCTTACGGTTCAAATGAACAGTTAAAGTCGCCAGCAACTATTAAGTTACTCACACCTTTATACTGATCAAAGTAGGAATCCAGGGGGGCAACAATGCCAGAGGGTTTTCCACCAGGCATCCCTCTTGCGTAGATATTAAACATTAGAAGGTCCATAACATCCGGGACCTGAAGTTTAATTATTAGGATGTCTCTACTATTGGTATCAAGTTGCTGGACTTTATACCTATCATTCTGTCTCAACAAGTGGTTAAACCTCCCATTGGTCTTTCCCTCGGACCAGCAGCAGCAGGTTTAAAAAAATGTAGATAATCTTGTCGAAATTCAGGGTCCACTGACCAGGTTTCCTGAAATACCAAAATATCTTGGGCTTCAATAAAAGATGACCAGTCAATCGATGATAATTTATTATTTAACCCAGCAATATTCCAGGAGACCAGAGGGAGGTTTATGTTACTATAACTACATTTTGGGCTGGATGTTAACCGGTTGTCACTAGGTACTATGCCTGAATCAGTTACTCCCACTGGCTTACTAGCTATGCTCAAAGGGGGGTCACAGACACCATCAGCACCCCCCAATATATATTCCCCATCAAAGGCTTTCACAGGAGCTTTAAGCGTTGGCAGGGGAGAGGCCTCATGCACCTGGGTTACAGATATGAACTCATCCACTCCTGTCTCTCCAGTATCATACATCTTAAGGCTAGTGCAGCGTGAATTGGATTAAAATCAGTCATTATCCTCCAGCAAACCCAAACCTCAAATCCGTTGGAGGTTGGGACCGCACAGTTATAAGGGCCAAGCATATTCGCTAGTATCCTCAGTACTCCCCCTCCAATGTTAGAGCTTGACTGATAAAAAAAGCCCAACGGTAGAACATTAATAGCATCTTTACATAATCTGAGTGATGCTGCCCTATCCAGAATTAACTGGACCAATCCTGGAGACCTAAAGCCTAGAACTACACAGTCACCATCAAAGGCCTTGTCCGATTGTCCAACCCAGGAGACTCTTCGCACCATCTTAAACTCAGAAAAGAGATGGTTCCCGACCCCAGTCCAGAAATTCAGAAAATAAAGAGCCTTATTCCTAAGGGAAGCCCAGTGTTCCTGTTCTGGGGTTTGTGGTCTCGGGATATTAGCCAGGACGATGGTGTAAGGTGTAGCCGCAGGAGCAAGGTGGAGGGAAACATTAGTCAACATACCCTCACCCAAACCTTGCATTCTGGACTGCGGGCCCTTTGGTCCTTCCTTTTGTGTCAATGGGCCACTTTGTATAGATGGTAATGACAAAGTAGGTTTCGGGGGGATTGCTATAGTAGGGGGACAAGCCACAAACTGTGGAGGTGGGCCAGATGCTGTTCTCCTTACCTGACCAATGTCTACAGACTCAAACTGTCTATTCCCTAGATGAGCTTGTGGGGCTTTGATAATATGCTGTTCGATTTTTGCTAATCTCAGTTGATATTGCAGCTAATGTTATCAATAAGGGATCTATTGGGGCTAGCAGCTTAACTTCAACCCATATAAAGAAATCATCTTGAGCCTGTGTTGAATTTCGCTGTGGGGGTAATATCTGTAGTTGCTGCACCCACGTTTGTAATCAAGGGCACTGGAGATGGAGCAGAGGCAGCCCCCCCTCCCTATTGCCACGGGCTTGCGTTTCGCTTGTTTTGAAACCTGGTGGCTAGCTTTTGGAGCGCTACGTGCTTTCGTTTTTTATAGCTGTGGATCTCCTCCTTGGGCTAGTGTTGTCTTTTGCCGCCTAGTGAGTATACTAGTGGAAGTAGCGGACAAAGAGGAAGATAGGGTATCCACAGGGCCGTTTCTAGGTGTTTGGCCGCCCTAGGCGAGAATTGCAAAATGTAGCCCTCTCCCTTTTACTACCATCACTCTCAGGCCTGATCACTCTCTCCCTCTGGCATCCAGGCTAGAAGAATGAATGCATTCAGCCCTGTCAAGAATCACGCATCAGGCGTTAGACTAACCCATTTCAGTGTGGTCTTCTGAATCACCGTACTGAAATGCAATGTCATGCCTTATAGTGCCTCAGCTGTCAAGCGCCGTGCAAAGCTGCCGAGGTTTCAGATTGCTATGTGTGACATTTTCATAATTTCAGGCTATGAGTGACATTTTAATGACACATTCTCGTGAGCAAAATCAAGAAATAAAGACGAGGGAAACATAAATATTAGAAATTAAACCCATATGAGCAACGAGAAAAGCTAATAGGATCTTCAAACGGTTGCAAAGTACCAGAAATGTAAGTGCATTGAGAAGTGCCCTTGTAACTTTATCATACTATTAAGCTGGGCAGGATGGCCCCGGTGCTGGAGATATTGTTGTTTTGTCTAGCGGGTGGCGCCGCATACGACACTATAACTAGGCAGATTGCAAACAGCACTTGTCAGCCCGCGCAGGCACCCTACCCAGACTCGGTTACAGTACACTAAAGTGCGCTAACGCGTCACTGCTCAAACTGAGCAGAGAAAGACTGCGTGACTGCACAAGTAGCAAGTGTAACTAGATACTGGGCTCCGAGGGCACACTTACTTCTTTCTGGGGCGGGAGGCCAACAAGCGGACCTGAGCCGCGGCGATTGGTGGGCCTCGTGGTGGCTGCATGGAGTCACAGCAGAGGTGCAACTAGAGCCAATTTTTTGGGGGGGCTAATTCTTCCAGCAATGGGCAGAGTGAAGATGCAGGGGCACTAAGAAGGGGTGAATAAAAACAAAGCCTCATTAGCAAGCAAATGGTCTTTTAACGACCTGTGAAATACTCGGGTGCGGCTGTGTGTGTGCCCGGGCTGCCACACACGACGGGGGTGCTGAAGCCCTATGAGTCCAATGGGCGTTGCATGCCCGAGTCACAGCGTGGCAATTCTAGCTTGGCACTCAGCTCTGGACTTGACAGCACACTAAACACACTGCTTCAGCTAGGTCCTTCGGTGGCAGGATATCGGATCGGATGTTGGCTTGTGGTGCTATGGGCGTAACACAGGCCCCCGCAGCCCATGCAGTGCGGGGGCCCCCAGGAACCTTTACTCTGTTGGGGGCCCCATCCACTTCCGAAGCCTTTTCGCAAGGGTTTCAGGAAAAAACTCAGCAGCTGCTGCCTCGCTGAAGCCTGTTGTACGGGGGATATCCCAGCACAGTGAAACACATAAAAAACGAGCAAAATGAAACACTTGGCAGAGGGGGCCCCGGGTAACGGGCCTCCATGTCTCTTCATGCCAGTGAGGAAGAGGAAGGAGAGCCCAGGGTGAGAGAGGGGCAGGGGCGTAACACAGGCCCACGCAGCCCCCGCGGTGGGGGGGCGCGCTCCACGGGGCCCCGGCGGACCGCAGAGGATCTTTGTGCGCTGAGCATGCCCAGGCCTCTGAGGCAGAGTTCTTCATTTATTGACAGCCCCTGATAAACTACATGGAGACCACGAAGAGTCACACTGAAGCTTGGAGGGAGGTGGGGCGTGGAGGGAGGGCAGGTGCGGATGGTTTCGGTTTTGTCTCGATTTAAGTGAAGACCCCTTCCTGGTTCACACACCGTCCCGAGTGAGAATTTGGCAGAGCCTTTCTCTTGTTAAACTCATACACGTGGCGCGAGGACGTCACATGCATTATTTGACCCTACAGACACCGGCATCGGGTTCACAGCGCGAGGACAAGTATGGTGAAACTATCAACGCCACTGAAGTAAGGAAGTCCAAAAAGCGCGCGCTTATGTTTTTTGCATATTTATACAACGCAGTTACTTACACATTCAGGTACAGGGAGTCAGAGATGAAGTGATTAGCCCAGAATCCCGGCTCTCCACTGACCTGCATGTGTGCTCTGAGGAAGATCCATTTTCCTTCTATACCAGTCCCCTTAAATGGCAAAATATGAAAACGTGCATAGAAGCACATTAGTTTTCAGTAATGTATTCATAGTGTGGCGCAGTGTAATGCCTCACAATCTGGAGGAGGGTGTGCAAGAGTTTTCTACACTGACTTTTGTGGAGTCAAAGAAGAACTGAGACTCAGGTACTTTTGAAAGACAATTTATTATCAAGACGGAGCGCCGGGAACCTTCTGTTCTGCTCTAACGGTAGGCGCCAAATGGTTACAACGGCCGCCTTCCGCCAACGCCTGACGTATGTCCTATCCCGCCTAGCGGAACGGTGACGCGCTGACGCAAGAGCGTCACCACATATCTCCCCCCTTTACACATTAACATTAAGGATTTAAAGTTCTTACTTCCAGTTCATGTCAAAGTCCTTGAATCTCTCGGGTGTCTTCACTTCTCTCCCCCTTCTTGTTCTCACCTTCATCCACTCCCCTCTGCTCTCTCGCTCCTCGCTCTCTCTGCTCGGTGTTCCACTCATGTCCTTCATGTCCTTGCTCCCTTCTCCGTTACTTTCTCTTCCTGATTCTCCTTTCTCTCCTGCTCCATTCCTCTCCTCTGCCACCTCCGGCTGTCCTGCTTCTACTTCCACGTCCATTCCTCTGTTACTTTCGTTTCTTCCACTGTATTCGACATTCTCCATACCTTCCTCCACATCACTTTCCACTTTCATCTTCCTGCTGCACCTTGCCATCCTGTCCTGTGACCAAACCTTTCCGTCACTTAGCAAGGCAGATCTGTCGTAGGGCTCCAAGACCTGCAACGGTGACGAAAACTTGCTCTCGCCCTTTTTCTTGTGGACTGCCAGTTTCACTCTAACCCAGTCCCCTTTGTCTAGTTCAGCTTCCTTCACTTTGTTGTTCTTGTTGAAGTGATTCGTGTAAACGTCTTGAGCTCTTTCTAGGTTTCTTTTTACAATCGCCGGGGACCATCTACTTTGAATCACCAGTTTCCTCCATGCCATATTGTCCTTGGTGAACGCTTCTCTTCCCCGCAATACCTTAAACGGACTGTACCCTGTGCTGCCTGGGGTGATCCTGTACGCCCATATCATCCTCTCCAGTTCTTTCTCCCAATCCAGTCCGTCGTTGATGGCCGCTTGGATGGTTCCCATTATGACGCGGTTGAACCGCTCCACTTGGCCATTACCTGCTGGGTGGTATACTGGCGGATGTTTAACCACAATTCCATTCCTTTCGGTGAAGGATGTCCATTTCGTAGATGTGAACTGAGGACCGTTATCACTCACGATGATCCTGGGTATGCCTTCTCTCAGGAATATTGACTGCAGGAAGTTTACCACCGCCTCAGTGTCCATGGTTTCTTTGACTTCGATCTCCGGCCACTTGGAATACTTGTCCACCAACGCCACCACGTATTTCTGAACACCTGTCTTGTTCTGGACTGGCCCCAATATGTCTACAGACAGCACTTCCCAAGGGCCATCCGGTATGGGAAACTTCCCCAGGGGTGGTCTGAGCAGGGTTTGGGATTTGTCTGCCTTCGCACAGGATTCGCACTGTCTCACGTGCCTTTCGATTTGCATGTCCACCGCTGGCCACCAGTAAGCCTGTCTGGCTAGGGCTTTGGTCTTTGTGATGCCCTGGTGTCCTTCATGCAGCAACCCCATCAGACGTTCCACTATTCCTTTCGGGGGTATGATTTTATCACCTCTCAGGAGGAAGATGGAATCCTCCGCCAATGATAGCTCTTCTCTGACTTCCCAGTATCTGCGGAGTTCTTCCTTCAGGTGCCTCTTCTCCGGCCATCCATGGACAATGTATCCCTTTATGGCTTCTAGCTCCTCATCTTCTTTGTACGCTTCTTCCCAGTCTTGTCGACTTATCGCCTTCTCTGTCTCCTGGATAGTGGCCACCACGTATCCTGCCCATTCCCGATCTTCGAGGTCGCTCCTCATTTCCATGGCTGCTGCTCTGCTGAGAAAGTCAGCGACTTTGTTCTGTGGCCCGGGAATGTGCTCTACGTCATAGAGATAGTCTAAGAGGCGTAGGGTCATCTTCGCGATCCTCGGCGTGGCGTGTGCATGGCCGCTCGATGTTAACACCCGGACTAGGGGCTTGTGATCTGTTTTGACTAGGAACCTCGCTCCCCACAGATACTGGCGGAACTTCTCCATGGCCCATACTACCGCCAGCATCTCCTTCTCCACCACGCTGAACTTCTCTTCGTTGGGGGCCAGAGACCTGGATGCGAAGCTGACCGTGTGCACTTCTCCATTGCTCGAGCGCTGGGTTAGGACTGCTCCCAGCCCTCGGTCGCTCGCATCCGTCGTGAGAATTGTCTCTGCATGTGGATCGAAACCTTTGAGCGGGATGGCCGTGCTCATTTCCTTCTTTAAGTTGTCGAATTCATTTTGTTCCGCTTGCCCCCACTGGAATCCGTTCCTTTCCTTGAGTAGTTGCCGTAGGTGGTGCGTCTTCGATGCGAATATTGGTACAAACTTGCTATAGTACTCGGCCATGCCGAGGAATGACCTGACGTCCTCCTTTTTGCTCGGGGTGGGAGCGTCTTGAATCGCTTTCATGTTGGTTGTTTTGGGTCTGATGCCTTCTTCACTTATTTCGTGCCCTAAGTAGGTGACTGTTTTTACTCCCAATCTGCACTTTGACCACTCTGCAGTCAGCCCGTTGTCTTGTAGGATTCGGAAGACTTTATGGAGCTTGTCGTTGTGGTCGTGCATGGACTTCCCCATTACTAATATGTCGTCCTGGAAGAATTGGACGTTGACCACTCCTTTCAACAGTTTATGCATCATTTTTTGAAAGACTGCCGCTGCTGAGGCCAAGCCGAATGGCATTCTTAGGAATTCGTAGCAGCCAAATGGTGTGATGAAGGACGTGAGGTGTGTGCAGGAAGGGTGAAGTTTTACTTGATGGTACGCAGACGACAGGTCCACAGTGGAGAACCACTTGACGTCCTTAGTTTTGGATAACATCTCGTTTATGCGTGGCAGGGGGAACTTGTCCACTAGTATGTTCTTATTCAGTTCTCTCAGGTCCACGCATAATCTGACCTTGCCATTGGGCTTGTGGGCCACTACCAAGGGAGAAAGCCATTCCGCACTCTCTATGGCCCTGATCACACCTTCCTTCTCCAGCCTGTCCAACTCCTGCTGCACTGCCTCTCTGCTCCTGAACGGGATGTTTCTTACTTTGTGTATCACGGGTTGTGCACCCTCCTTCAGCCTGATCAAGTGTTTGTATTTTGCCAATTCCCCTATCTGTCCATTGAACACTCTCGGGTATGCTCGCCTCCACGACTCCACGTCAACACCTTTTTCTACATCCATCAGGAGAATCTTCTCGATGCCCCCCGGGTTTAACTGGATCCCCAAAGCTCCTAGGTCTCTCCAGCTCAGCACTGAGGGTCCTTTCTCCGCCACGTATAGCTTGCATAACGCCTGTCTGTCTCTGAATTCAAAAGACAAGGGACAGTACCCTAGCATGGGGATCCTCTGCCCTGTGTACGTGACTGGACGCAGGTCCATTGGACGTAGTTTCTCACCATGTGTGGGGGCGAACTTGTCTTCCCATACCTTCCTCTGGATGATTGAGATGGGTGCTCCGCTGTCGGCAATCATTTCTAGAGGAATGCCTCCGATGTTCATGTCCAACCTGGGTTTGTCGTTGCCTGCGTCGTCCATTTCCAACACCTGGACGTCGATGTACAGGATTTCCTCCTGGTCATCGGTGCTCTCTGAGTCGACCGTATCTTCTTGTTGTTCCCGGTCGACGAACTTCACCGTGGGCCCTTTGGGTTTCCTGCGGCAAACCTTCTCGTAATGTCCATATATTCCGCAGAACGAGCACTTCGCCCTGAACGCTGGACACGTCTTGTCGTTACTTAGATGGTTCCCACTCCCGCATCTGTAGCAGCTCGGGCGTCCGCCCTTTGCTCCCTTTTGGTCGGAGTGATATGCTGACTTCTGCTTCTTGCCGTCGAGTTTCTTCTGTGTTTCCTTGTGTTTCGGGCGGTCTCCTTTCTGTTGAGCCGATATCTGGCACACTGACGGTGCACTTCCCGATTCCTTCTTGGCTGCTTGGGCACAGCGTTTTGAGAGTTCCGCCTTTTTGACCATGGCCCATATCTCCTTGAGTGGGGCATCTCCGTTCACCCACAGTTTGTCTTGAACATGGGAGCTCGAGGTGTGCATTATGATTTGGTCTCGAATGAGTTCGTCGTGTAGCGCGCCAAATTTGCACGAAATGGCGAGCTTCTGCAGGGCGACGACGTATTCGTCAACTGATTCGCTGTTCTTCTGTTTTCTTTGGAAGAAATTGTAGCGGTCGATGGCAACGCAGACCACCGGTCGGAAGTGCGCATCCAGGTCGGCAATTGCATGCCCGAAGACATCATCGTCCGTTGCGACTCTTTCTGCCTTCACGATGGTGTCGTAGACCCTTATTCCCTCTGGGCCCAGGTTGTGAAGCAATACCTTCTTCCTGCGTTTGCTCGAGTATGGAGCGCCTGCTTCCTCCTCCAAGGCGTCGAGGTAGTTGAGGAAATACCTCTTCCAGTCTTCCCATTGCCTCTCTGGCTCCCCTGGATTTGTCCAAAATGGCACAAGTTGCGTGAGAGACGACGAGTGCGCCGCCATTTTGTTTTCCCTGCGTCTGGAGGGATGAGCCGGGACCGGTTTCCCTTGGGGGCTGCCCGGAGCTTCGTGCTTGGTGGAGTCCCCTTCTTCCGGGTCAGTGTCGCTGTCTGTGCGCGGTTGTGCGTCGGGAAGAGCCGTTGACGGTTGTGTCTCAGGGCTTCCTCCCGCTTGCTCTAGCTCGTCGGGGCGAGTGTTCGAAGACTCTCCCTTGCTAGCACTCTGTTCCGCCAGCTTGCTCCACGGACTCTGTTCCTTGGGCAGTGGGCCCCTTCCGGTCTCTTTTAACGCTTCCGTTGACACGGGCACCTTCTCTGCGCCCGCTAGCTGTCTTTATTTTTCTTGGCGCCTGGCACCGCGTGTACTGCAGGCCTACCTCCGTTTCAGCACAGTCTCGCGTGCCTCGCTGGGGTGTGCTCCGCGTGGAGTAGAGCGCAGGCCTCTGCCACGCTCCGTCTTGCAGGTTGACACGTGGGGTCGAGTCCGCCGATGGAATGAGCGTCTCCCTCAGTCTCGGCGGTGTGTGCTCGCCTCAGGGTTCTAGGTCAATCCCGTATCCTCGTCGCCATTGTGGAGTCAAAGAAGAACTGAGACTCAGGTACTTTTGAAAGACAATTTATTATCAAGACGGAGCGCCGGGAACCTTCTGCTCTGCTCTAACGGTAGGCGCCAAATGGTTACAACGGCCGCCTTCCGCCAACGCCTGACGTATGTCCTATCCCGCCTAGCGGAACGGTGACGCGCTGACGCAAGAGCGTCACCACAACTTTACATGCCAGTCTCGGCCGGATTTCTCCTAAAACTCGGTTCTCCTAAAACATATTTTTTTTTTTGCATGTAAAATTTACATATATGGATTTTCCCTGCGTTGTGGAAATGACGGGAAATTATCGGCTGACAGAGGCAGCTAAAGCTTCATGTGGTATAGTGACCGGAAGCCTGGTCTCTTTTAGCCACCACCCCCTCCCTGTACTCCTGCCGGGGAGATGCTGCCTGGACACATTATTTCAGCCGCCCCTCACTGTCAGTCATCTACCTCTTTAAAGGTGTTCACTGCCCGCCAGGCCCTGTATGCTGGGCGCCATGAAGGTACAGCCTGCCATCTGATCACTGCCGCCTCAGCCGGTAATAAATTGCCGACAAGTTGTAAATAATGCGGAAATTCAATCGCAGGCCCAGCAGCGCCAGCAAGAGTGACTCAGTATGAAGGACGACCATTGTTACTACAGTCAGTGAGTGCAGCAAATATAGGTCACATCAGACAGTGTAACTGCACATTCGAGCTGGAGGAACCAAATGTCACCGGACCCCATCCCACTGCCCGCGGCGCCGCCTCAGCAGCGTCTGTGAGGAGGAGTCTGCATGCTGCATTACAAGTGCCAGAGAGAGGGAGCGCAGGTAAAGTGTATTTTGATTTTATCCTAATTAAACTTAGTAAACATTGTTTGTGCCACAAATTATGTGATAATTGCTTATAGGACTTGTAAGGCTGTGCAACTTGCTCTTTTATTTGTGTGTCTTTTGAAAAATAAATTCCAGCCTGCGGCCAGGTTGTGACCCCTAGGCTGTGAGCGTCCCTTTCCTGCCCTTCCATTTCAAGTGCTTTGCAGAAGTTCTAAGTTCTTCTTAGTGTTTCTTGTTACTCAGTTGGGTGTATTTTCTGATATTTATGTGTTTCCCTGGTCTTTATTGCTTAATTTTGCTTGTGACAAAGGGCCACTCAGTCGTTGTAATGTCACTCATAATGACACTAAAGTTATGAACATGTCAATCAATAGAGAACCTTGGCAGCTATGATGGTGGGTGGGTGTGCGGTGCGCAGTTGTCTCTGCGTTTACGCAAGTCCAGGGTGGGGCTGGGGACCAATTCCATTGAATTTGTCATGCAATTAAAGTGCGCGTGACTTGTGAGGTGGGGCATCTCAGGACCCAGCCACGACAGAGACTGAGAAGGACCGTCCGTCACTCATGGGTCATAATTTAAATTATTACTAGAGCCCCTCCCTGCCTGGCTAGCCCTGCCCTGTCTCGTGCCTGCCTCTGAAGTTGAAGGCCAGGCTTCAGCACTTCAGGTGAGTCCGAGTTTGTCTGAGTTCTAGGTGCTTCCATTATCTTTATGTTGCACTATTCACTTTGGTCTGGGAGATTTAAGAATGTTTCTTACCTCGCTGTGTTTTCCCACTTGTCATGTAGCCTTATATTTCTTGTTTAACTGAGTGTTGGGTTTTTGGTACTGTTCTCCGAGCGTTCAAGTGCCTTTGCAGCAGATTACTTTATGTCAACTTAGATTGATTACCAGAATTGCCCATAGAGAAATTCTGATCTGGGATTTAGGAAGAGTGGATTAACAAACTAGGCCTTGTTGAATTGCCTGCCTTATTTTTTTCTCTAACGTTCCTCTGTTGGGTTAATTGTAAATGCGACAGTCACGCATGTTTGTTTCTGTTCCAGCCTCCACCCCTCCTCCCAACGTTCCATGCTCCATGTTATTTTGTTTGCCTTACCACCAGAGATCTCCTGGTTATCCGCAGTGAAAGAACGGAGTTCTGAAAGGCAGATTTGTTGATGGTGTGCCTGAAAAGCATCCAAATAGTCCATTCTTTTCATCTCCATTGAATAACCTACCGATTGTGACAAGCAGACGATTGCTGCATTAGTAGTGACTACGTGTTGGGTCTACTAGCTACACCGACTGTTAAAATAAATAAATCCTATTTTAAAAGTGAGAGACAAGGTTCAACATTTGCTTTGTGTGTTGTCTTAAATTACCCATGAGCGTTGCTCAAAGCCTTCATCAATGTTGTCATAGTTGATGCTGAACGCTACTGTTGCTAGGTATTCGCGTGGTGCTGTTTGGGTGTCATGCTCTCTGATCACCTGTCGAGCATAAAAAAGAAGAAATCCGTGCCATTGTATGGTGGATCATTTAAAGTACAACGTCTTCCAGTAGTCAAATTAATGTTTGCGATGAATCTGTAGTTTAGCTCAGTAAATTCCTCTACTACCTCTGAGCAACTATTGGGGAGTCAGGTCTATTGACTACAAAGCAGCTTTCCAGCCAGTTCTCATCTGGTTGTAACTGTGGGTGAATCGAATAATCGGGGAGCTTATTGATATGAAGTGTAAGCCGGATCTATGTCATTCCTGTCTGTAATACATTGCAGCTTATGTATTTTTAGGACATCAGTCTAAACTCCATTGGAATAGAACCTGAAAGTATACTTATAATAACACTAATATAAAAATATTTTTGGCCACTTGTTAAAATCAGTTAATCAAGCCAAAATATTAATAGTTCTTGAAGCAGCTTACTTGAACAAAGTGCCGAGGGTATTTGAACCCTGTGTGGATTGGCTCACTGAGCCTTTGCATCTTGTTTATACTTGGTCCTGGTATTCCCCCTTTGCAAAGGTTCATGGTATAATTCGACCTGATAAAAATAAGCAGTTGGAAATAAAAGTGAGTTCAGTTTTTCTCTTCACCCCTCACATGCTTTCAGAACTTACGAGATTTGTTGGTATAGATGGTTTAAAAGTTTTTTTTTAAGGATTATGGAATAAGATCACAGAAATGGTATGTGGCGGTGTACAGAACACGATAATATGATTTTTGGCATTTTAAATCTGCTGGAGATCTGGAGGTTAAGCAGTAAAGAATTTCTGGGGTTATAGAGCGTTGATATTTCGTTACCTTAGAACCCTATTTTGCAGCAAGTAACGTGTGCAAACCTTCTCTTCTGGCTGGAGTGGGCTGTGATATTGCCCTCCTGTGAGGTGGTTCTTGCAGGTTTATTTGCTTAGGGATGTAACTGCACTTTCATAATTATACTGTATGCAGTTTTGCTCTTTATCCTGTGCTCCACAGCATTCGCACTTTAAGTTCCTGCAAGTGCTATTTCTAAATCCATGTATCTTAGGGGGAACTGTGCCTAAGGGGGTCTTTAGTCCGGATGGCAGTATGCAACTGAAATTACAGCTGCTTGACTTACTGTTATAACGTGTGCAAATACCTGTAAGGGTGTCTTCGTGGTTGTTTTTGAAAAAGAGACTTTTTTTTCACAAGTTGAATGTTTTTTGAGCGCTGTTGTGAATCTTATGTATGCGATTATACTTATTGGATTAATTTTATTTCTGAAATAAACACAAGACTACAAGAATGACTAACGTTCTTTTATAGTGCCGCCCTTTATTATCCAGGTGTGTGAGATAAAGCTACGAGTGTATGTCTTTGCCCCCTACTAGAAGAAGTAGTGTTGTCACTGTAAACTGCATCTTTTGAGCCAGATGTTGTCGAATGGATTTTCTTTAATAGATGTTTGACTTGAGGAGCATATGAACTCCCTCTCACATCAGGTCCACCTGCTGGCATGCTTGAATTCTTGCAAAACGCCCTTTGCTGGTTGACTTGCCACTTGAATTTTGAATGAAGGTTTTTTGTTGATTGCCGCTGGACCTGCGAGCAGGTACTTAAATGAATTCCCTTTCCTTAAGTTCACTCTTATGTAGTGCAATTCACTTCACATGAATGTAGAGTGGCGTGATGTCCGTTTCCAGCCACATACAACAGTTGGGCTTTGACCTGATTTCAGTGCCTGCGGTTTGGCTGGTCATGGCACCACAAGTTGTCTGAGCTCTTAGAGAACTTTGACATCAACCCAATGGTCATTGTCCTGACCAAGAGACTTGTGATGCCTTTGTGAGGGAAGACTATCCTATCCACGATGAAGAAGCTGGCCCGGTGGACAAGAAAAATCTAAAAATATACAGATAACACAGAATAGCAAGTGTCTGGTCTGTGCTTCTCATCCCTCAATAGCGTTTAGGAAGAGTAGCCTGTGTATTACACTTGGAACACTATTCCCTAGGAACTATACCTCCTTCCTCTTTTGGCCTGAGTAAAGAACCCTTAGCTAAAGTTTACTTCTAGGATATATAGCTCCTTAAATGTAGCTTATTGGCCATAATTCTGAACAAGGCTCACAGCTCCAGAAATCTTGAGCCCAAATGTCCAGTTCTGAGCTGTTCGCCAAATGATTGGGATACCGGTACCTGGGATACAAAATAAAACCTGGCACTTAAGTACTCTGTTCAGAGCGATTGGCTACACCATTTGCTCATGTAGTCCATACTGGTAAAACCTAAACATAGGGAGCCTATGTCTCAAGTGTACTGGCACTTTAACTGCAAGATACAGTAATCAACCTCCTTTTCAAAAACTCATTGTGTTTTAATTATGTTGAATTTGTGTCCTAATTTACCACAAACAAAGCCTGCAACTTTTTGATACAAAGAACGGTTGTGCTAGACTTGTCTGGCATCTGTCTTTGGACTCTTTGTATCTGTCCTAAAGGATTGGGTGGTTTGATGCTCTGCATGTAGCAGTGGCGTAACAAAGGCATCAGCAGGCCCCGCAGTGCTTGGAGGCACTTGAGCCCCAGGGGGCCCTCTCAGCACAGTCCCGTGGCCTGTCCGCCCCTGAGTGGGTCCAGAGAGTGCCCTCTCAATATGCTTTGCAGGGGGGCCCCCCTCAACTTTCGTTACGCCTGCCAGGCAACAGCTAGGCCAGTGTGCGCTGACAGTAGGATTGAGCCAGGTGGTTTGAGGTGGGTCAAGTCCATCAGTCTCAGGAATCGCCAGTATTGGACCCTGATACAGCGGAGGGGCAAGGTGTGTTGCATTGCTCACTCTCTCGGCAGTGTGTGGCCTCCATGCTCCACCTTATTTCCATTGCTGTACAGACCAGTTGCTTTGCCCCTTAGGCCCCCTTACAGAGTCCGGCAGCAGCACATGCTCCAGTCCAGGCACCCTGAGGCAGGAGTCGATGAGCGGCTCAGCCAATCATTGCAAGCTGTGCAAAATAATCAGCCTCGCAGCCCTAGTCACCACAACCCAGGGCTTCTCCCGGCCGTCTCACCTCCTATGCAGTGCAGGGACGCATGCTGGGGGCCGCAGGCAGCGATATCATCAGCAGCTCTGTTCTGGGGACTGACGGCCACGGCTGGGAGGGAGCCTCTACGGTCTTGCGGCCTTTGATCTGATCGAAGTTAGGGACAGGCTCTGGCTGGCACTCTCCCTTTGAGAGGCCTGAGCTCTGCGCAGTGGCAGCCTAAAACTTCTGAAGAACTGCCACGGCAACCTGCCTATTCTTTCTAAAACAACTGTGACGGTGACGTCTATTAATTACTTTATACCACTTTGCAGGCCAAGCTCCAGCAGCTGAGCTCAAGCCCCCAAGCCTGTCAAGAGGACCGCGCTGCCGCTGCAGCTATAACTGGTGCATTATAGCAGCCCCTCTTTAGATATAAAAGAACTTGTATTTTGCCGCCCTCCCCCTTTTGCCGCCCTAGGCAGCCGCCTAGTCCTGCCTAATGGTAGAAACGGCCCTGCCTATCCACACTACATGCATTAGAAAGCCCTAGCTGTGGACTAACTGCAGGCGCTGATGACGGTTGGGAGCACGAATTAGAAGAGGCATTTGGCTCTAAAAAGGGATATGGACATATAGAGGGGCATATCAGCTGTATCTCGTGTATTAGGACGGATTCAGCCTGTGAGAAGAAAGCATCCAGAGTCCCCACCACTCCCAACCCCGCCGCCCCCTTTCGCATAATCTTGCTCATTTCCCTGACTTGACAAAAATAACTCTAAGACAGCGAAAAATAAGATACAAGCCAACTACATGAAAACAAAAACAAACCAGTAGGCAGATACTCTATTTCCCTACTGGCTTGACCAAGCACAACGGACTTACGTGGAACAAACAATGTCAATGTCAGAGGGGTGGCCCAGCCCAGCCTCCTCCGGCCCCTGACGGGCACAGACGGGCCCGTCCTTGGTCTGGGCTTGGTCCAGGCTCCGTCGGGGCTCCGTCCCGCGAGAGTCCCCCGCCGTGGGTGGAGAGGCAGCTCTTTAAGCACGATGGACTGCGCCTCCCCCTCACTCGTGGCAGCTGAGTGCAGTCTGATGCACCCTGGGGGCTGGAGTCCTCTCCCGGGGTGAAGCGCTGAGCTGTGGGGGTAAGAGCAGCAAGGCGTCTCAAATCTCTGTCAGCAGGGCGTCTTCGAGTCTTCAAGTCTCCGACCTCGATCCTGTCAGGCTGTCCACACTGGACACAAAAGCAGCAGAAAAAGTCTCCCAACTACATTTCCCGTTCACAGCGGGTCGCTGACCTTTCAGCGCCCTCAGCCTGCTATAGCTAAAGCAGGTTTATCGGTAGAAGATTCTGGGGACATAAGGGGGATTGTTGTCAGTTTTTATTTTGGCACGGTGCAGGCTTGAGAAATAAGGTGGCAGAACATACTTGAGGTGATTTCATGAAAGGATATGACGTAATGAGTTTACATGAGACATGGGATGAACACGCCATCATACAAATGGCTTTAAAACCTTTCATACCCCAGCCATCCCTTCAAACCATGATAGTGCAAAGGGGGGATTATGTTTCTATGTCATAAACTTTTTGAGTTTGTAAAAAATGACCCACATTACCAGGTTCTGCTCTTAGATTTTATTTTTTTTACAAAATATTTGTATTAGATTTTCAGTAATATCAAAACATCACACAGCTGTTACTACCATATGTAACAGTGTACATGAATCAAATGCAGCTATTACATCACGTTGGAAAGGCATTGCTGTGCATACTAAAGCCAGGATACAAAAGAACACATCCCCCAATAAACAATCCCCAACCCTACACCACCCACCCTGATCCAAAACCAGGTGACCAGTGTACTGCCTACACCCCACCAAGGCAACTTAATAGGCACATGCACAACGTCATGATCCATTTCAGTCTGAGAATATCAGCACAGATGGCGAAAGGCATCTCAGCTCAAAGTCCGAAGGTAGCTTAATCGTAGCTCAGAAAAAGTATAATAAAGATTTACACATAAGTACAACCCATGGAACATAACGCCTCAGGATAAGTCAGGATGAGCATTCAGACACGCTGTTAAGGAACTCCAAAAATCCTTAGGTCGGGAGGGTTCTGGCAACACTTCCCCATACACTTGTAGCTGGTCCCTACAATATACCAACTCCTTGAGCCACAATGTTGTAGAGGGTGATGACCTTGATCCCCATCTTTGGGCCACCGCCCGTTTTGCAAACAAAGTGGAAACTGCCACCAGGCGTCTATTAGCTGATTTCAGTTGTTGCACATGCCCCAAAAGGCACAACTCGGGCATACAGGTCACAGGTTCCAGCCCCACTTCCGACAGGATACGAGTGACTTTGGTCCAGAATGCAAACACCCTCCCACACAGCCATGCAACATGATAAAAATCTGAATCCTCAGAGCCACACCTCACAAAGCTCGACGAGTCTCTCAAACCATACTTATGACGTTGTAGAGGTGAATAGTATACTTGGTGTAGAAATTTGAAATGAATAATTCTAAGGTTGCAGTTAGCTGTGAGCCGGCCTGTGAGTTGACAGCACGGCGTCCATACCTCCATCAAGATTGGACTTCGTTAGGAAGCGCTGATGCGACGGGTGATCCTCAAACTCATGCTATCGCTGGGAAGCGGAGTACAGCCTAATAATAAGCCCCTTGTGACTCTCCCCTGCCAGCAGCGCCTTCAGCACCCAAAATGTTGTAGGCTCATCCGGGTAGTCTGGATACACATCTCGAAAAGCCTGTCGGACCCTGACATACATGAAGCGAAACATAAAATTACGATTCACTCCATTTTGAGCCTCACCAAGGGTTTTAAAGTGGCCTTCCTTAAACAAATCTCCCATTCGCACAATACCAGCCGCCGCTAGGTCCTTCAATACAACAGGTTCCCGAGCAGCAGAGATCCCCGGATGTGAGGCAATAGACAGAAGAGGCGCATACAAATACGGGAGCTGTAACCTGGTAGCCAAAGCCCGCCACGCCCAAGACGTGCACAACGGGGGTTTATTTCCTGACGGGGTCCACCCGAGCCACCCGATAGAACCATAGCCTGGGCCGGAAGGGGAAGGACGGCATCCGCTTCAATAGCGACATGTGGCTGAAAGCTCTGCGGGAAATGCCAATAATTAACAAAATGAGCTTGCGCGCAGATATAATATAAACCAAGGTCCGGAGCCTCAAAACCACCCCGATCAAAAGGCTGCGTCAGAAGATCCCAGCAGCATCAAGGTTTCTTGCCCCCCCAGACAGAGGTGAGCAGTGTCGTCTGTAGCGTGTGAAATAGCATCACATTCAGTTTAAAAGGTATATTTATAACAAAGTACAACATCTTGGGTAGGAACACCATTTTTATTACAGCAATCCTGTACGCCAGCGACAAAGGGAGATGCGCCCATCGCTCTGCCTGCTCTGTTATGCGCGTGATGGCGCGCCCATAGCTCTCGGTGATCACCCCAGCTGGATCTATGTGGATCCACATCCCCAAATACTTCACGGGCTCAGAGGACCAGGTCAGTGGAAACTCTAGCTCAACTTCCCTCTTATTCGCCGTTATTGGGAAAACTACAGATTTGGACCACTTAATCCTTAGCCCAGAAAACCTCACAAATTTGACATATTCCCTCAGTAATGGTGTCAGATACACCACTGGTTCCCGGAGATAGAGCAGCATATCATCCTCATATAGCGAGACAATCAGAGGTTGCAATCTGAACCTCAAAGCTGCCGCAGAGTGTTTTTGGCAGAGCTTACAACCCAGAGGCTCTAATATCAGGCAGAAGAGCGTGGGTGAGAGGAGACACCCCTGCCGTGTACCACGTGCAATAGGGAATAAGGACGAGACCCTGCCATTGGTGCGCACTCGGGCGACCGGTTCACTAAAGAGAACTCGAAGCCACTGCACAAAAAAGGGTGGGAACACCATCCTACTCAGGACCGTAAACATATATTACAAATGTACAGAATCAAACGCCTTTGCTGCGTCAAGTAACACAGCAAAGACCTGAAAGTCAACAATGTGCGAAAATTATGTGTAATAGATCACTCCGTGACAAAGCCGGATTGATCTGGCACCACCAGCAGCGGTATCAGAGGTTGGAGTCTACTTGCTATCATTTTCGCTAATATTTTGGTGTCTATGGTAATAATAGAAAGTGGCCTATGGTGTCCATAATGATTCGGTGGTTTGTCCAGCTTCAGTGAGATGACCAGCAAGGCCTGCCGGAGCAAAAGGCGGCAGAGTCCCACTGTTAGACCTGTCAGCCCAAGGGTGGTCTTTCCCTACTTTTTTCGCCCTTGCCTCATTTTTTCCCACCTTCTTCTTGTTGGCCCTTAGGTCTCCGGGCACCTTTTCATGGCCAATCCATGTTAGGGTGCAGGTACTCTCTACTCCAAACATGGCTGCCACTGGCCGCTGATACGGCAGCGTGGTCTTTTAGTGTAGCACCCTAGTTGCCAGGAGCTGGCTGGGACCCCATACATGGTTGCAATGCCAGCCTGCCATTGCCTGCCCATAGGTAGAGTGGGGAAGCTCCTGGAACCTACCAGAAGAAAGGCGGAGCCTATTTTTGCAGCCTTAGAGAGTGGTCACCTGACCTGGGCATATATAAGCAAGGGAGGGAACCTTTTTTAGTCAGTTGGGGCATCGCTGACCTGGGGGACCCATGCAGGAAATTTAGGCAGTAGGGCCTAGTCAAGGACTTATGCCACTGGGAGTGACAGGACTTAGGTGCTGCCTCTTAAGTTGAGTGAGGTATCCTAGGCTAGCCGGCTGATCTTGCCCGGCGGTAGCAGAACCCAGGGACCATCTTCAGTGACCTGAGGAAACTTGCCAAGCCTCCAACTAAAGCCCGCCCCCCCTCTTTAAGAAACCATCTCATAAGGGCGCAGAACCAACCAAGCACCGAGAAGACTCCTTGCCCTTAATACAGAGACTACTGGGGGCTCGACCAGGTACTGGACTGTGCTGCCCCTGCGCACTCCCTGTTTCCACCTGGGCCTGTGCTGTCCTGCCTGCCTCCCTCTGACTGAAATGCTCAAATTCCTGTATTGCCTCATCCCCTGCTGAATTGCCTGAGAAGCGCTGTAATCTGCTGTCATGATAAGCGCTGTGACATAGACTTCCTTTCCTGTCAAAAATGGCTGGGTGTGCCCCCATGTCATGCCTCACCCGAGCGCTGTAATGTGCCCCAAGCCCTACATTGCCCCCACATATATGCCCCGTGTGAAGCGCTCACTGAGACTGTCCTTGCAGCGCTCTGAGGACCGAGTTGTTGGCAGGCTGACTCACCGCCACGGCCCGGAGCTGTTCGCGCCCTTCCAGTGATCGCGGCACCAGCGCCGCACGCACAACACCCCCATGGCACTTTCTGCCTTCCAGCGCCGCTGCCCGCCTTTCGCCCTGCGCCCAGCGGCACCAGTGGAGCCAGCGCCGTCATCGTGTCCCCCTCGGCGGCCCCCGTGTGACAGGAGAGGGCCGCCGCGCCGAGCGCAACAGGCCGCGCTAGGCCCGAAGTCAGCCTCCCTGCATCACATGATGGGGGACGCCAGCCGCGTCATCGGCCGCGCCCCTGTCAGAGCCGCGCAGCCATTGGCTGAAAGTATCGCACCCCTCACAGAGAGGCTCGGCACCGAGAGAAAGCCCAGCCTAGCGCCAACTCATCGCGAAGGGGGCCGTGGAGCACGAGTGCCCCCTCCGATCGCCCACTCCGCTCGGCCTGCCCCTTCACTGGCGCCAGTACCCCGCGACTGCCCCCATTGCCACGCTGGGCCGAGTGAGGCCTACGGGAGGGCCAGAGCCCCTCCCCCCCGCCAAGAGCCATTGCAAGGGCCCCGGAGGGCCGAAGACAAAAGGTATCCCCGCAGGGGAGGAGGGCAGAATGCCAGAGAAGGCCTCGAGTTCGCCCCTCCCACGGGGAGACTGTCACTGGGCCCCGTTGGCCCCCAAAAATCCTCTAGTGACTGTGAGGCCTTGATTGACAACAAGGTTGCTCGGGCTAAGTAACTGTTTATGCCTGATTAACTGTTTAGGCCCTAATTAACAACGAAGTGGTACAGGGTCTGATTACCTAACTATGCCTGACGACATGTTGAATTACCCCAAAGTGTTTTAGCCCAGCACAAGGGAGTTGTCAGCCTTGATGAACTGTTTTACCTTAAATGAACTGTATATTCTTATAGTATGTAATGCTTATTCTTACTACCTGAAATGCTGGTTCATGATTAATGAAACTATCCACTTTATGTGATGAAAAGGTTATGGTGACAGGCGATGTTATTTTCTGAATTGCTACCTTTGCTCCCATGATGAAAGTGTTTTAGTGAATTATCCTAGGAAATGCTGATGAATTGATTGCCCTGATCTTAATCCTATATAAAAGCTATTGATTTTAATCAAAAGTACTGATGTGGTCTCCATTTTTGTGCACACTTATTGTCTCAGTAGATGAGTGTGTTGTGTAGCTACTTTATAGGTAAGTCCCTGGTTGCCTACCTGCTTGAGCCAAGCTAACCCCCCGGGGAACTGGAGACCCCAGTTCTTACACCCATTATCATATGCTTCCGCATAAACCTCCAGTAGCCGTGGTGTAGTGTAGTTCCCATATTCCCAATAGGTTCTGCGCATTGGAATAATTTATCCTGTAGTTTAGACGTAGGACTGAGGTCGACTAGGTCTCTACCGAATAGATTAAACTTAATTGTGAGTGCCAGCTAGCTCAGAGGTCACTAGAAACTTTCTTGAATTCACAAGAAGGGATTAGTTTTTGACAACCGCATAAACATGACAACTTTGTTTACTGAAAATAAGAAATCAATCTCTAGAGTTGCGGAAACAATAAATAGCTATTTTACTTAGTCAATCGTGCATGCTTCGTTTCACCAGAGGTGCTGAGAAAATAGAGAGACTGGCGTTTTCAATAAAAAGTATTTATTGAACAGTCTTCTTTCTCAAGCATAAGAAATGTACTGCCACAATCGTAATCCTGGTTATAAAGTACAGGGCATATAATACGAAAAGTATTATAAAGTAGTATTGTAAAAGCATGATATGGTTTCTAAGCCATAAGTTCTCTAAAACCTATAAAATACATACAGTGATAAAATAATGACTAAAAGTACTCAACTGGTGCTTCTAAAATACTCCTACCCTGGTGTAGCTGACCTAATTCTAGTACAAGGGAAGAAGTAAGTGAGGAGTAGCTTAAGTTTAGTATTTCTCTGCCAAGAATCTGTCCAAGAATTCTCTAAGGTTCTAGTCAGCTCCATAGCTGGGTTTAGAATGAAGGAGGTCTTGTATCTCTCTCTCAGGACTTGATTTCCCAACAACCAGCAAGGGTAGCCTGGAAACACTGGAGCTGGATTTCTCTGCAGGAGAAAAGACAGCGTCTCTCAGTGCGTCAGCTGGAGGGTCGGCTTCCTTCGGCACTTGCTGCTGCAGGGCGTTGGACAAGTAGTTAATCGATCTGCTCCAAACCACTGTGTGTTTGTCTGGGCATATTTATACTTTGAAGGTGCCGAGTTTGACCTGTGATTGGACTTAATAATGTCATCAAAGACTCAGTTCTTCGAAAACTCCAAGATTTCCTAGATAAATTAGTATACAGGCAAGGGGAAGTCCCTAGCTGTTGAAGGCGGGTTTCTCTAAGAAATTGTTGTTGATTCTTGGAACTTAAGGGAAGTAGCCATGCTGTATTTGGGCTGCTTAGGCTCAGTCTAAATATGGTAATGATTTCTATGCCTATATAAGGATCGGATAATCTATACTTATATAAGGGCATGAATCCGAAAAAATTACACTATGGTCCTAGATTCAATTACAACACCCACTCCAGGATATTAAGTTCAATAAAACTAAACGTATAAACACTGAACATATCTAAAGCTAGTGTTTACAATCCCACCCAAAATACAACATACAAATTGCATTTGAAAAGGCTTGTTTAAATGTAACGAGTATTGACTGGTACGAACAAACAGCTCTCTATAGACATGACGCACAGTGTGGGAGCATACATTCTATCATTTATAAAATACAAAATTACATTCATGAAACTTCTCTGAAGTTTACAGAAAGAAAAAATTATTCGAGATCATCTCTTAGCATAATATTTAAACCGTTTTTGTTCTTTAGGAAAAGGCCAAATATTGTCATTAGGAAGTTTTCAAAAGAAATCTTGTTCTCTAAGAATAGTTGTACTTTAAGCAGATTACTCAGTGCCAAAAGTTCTATTTTGGAAAAAGTACAAATTTGTTAGTCGTTTTGTTTTGAAAAAAAAAACAAAGGCCGAATTTCAGAGTGCAGAGAACGCTATGTGAATTAATCAAAAGTTATTCTCGGTGTCAGGAGAAAACATCAGATCATCTAGGCTGGCAAATAAACCGTCTACCATAATAGGTGAAAGTGGAACCACTTCAGTAAGCAGATCAAATGTGCATAAATGTGGATCATCGCCATCAGCGTTTGATGCATTAGCAATGTCCGCAGTAGATGGTACCTGTGTGCCTGAAGTGTCTCGTATCTCACCCTCAGTCATACTTGCTGGTGAGACCTCAATGAATGTCGTCATCAGAATTTGCAGCCGTTGGGTGCAACACAATGCATGAGTCGTTATCGGACCGAGCAAAGCGTCAACATCCGTTGGCAGAGTGACACACCTCCAGCAATGCATCCTTTCACATGGGGCAAGCCCCATGTGAAAGGGCCTGCTTCAATCTTACGCCTGCTGTGAGGCAGGGGCAAGATTTTGACGCAACAGCATCCTAGAAGTGACGCAGTGAAATCTCATAGATGTCACTGCGTCAATTCTACAAGGCTTTTTGCGGGAGAACCTCCCCTCCTGCATACATTATACCTGACGCAGGTATAATGTAGCGCAGGGGTTTACAAAGTGACGCATCTGCTCAGATGCGTCACTTTGTAAATATTGCGCAACAGGAGGCATGTTTTACGCCACTGATGCATCACAAAAATTGCTGCATCGGAAGAGCAAAACTGACGCAAGGCCTCATAAATGAGGCCCCAGGTTGTGTTCAGATCTCTAAAACAAGCCAAGCCAAGAATCTCTGTATTTCTCTCACAATACCTCATGGCAAGAAGGGCTCCTTCCATTGTAGTCTGAGTATAGCCCGTGACTAGACTTGCCTTATCGGAGCAGAAAGAATGAAAATAGAATTCCTGCTACTAGTCCCAAGATGAGAGGCAGGCTGCCAAACACAGAGTGCATGGAATTTGGAAAAATGCAGAGGACTGCCTCTAATGGTGATAGCAGTCCCGAAAAATACATGTGCGGTGCCGCTGGTATCAGACATGTTTAAGATTTGACTTAGCATATCTGCGAAATGTACTGGGCAGTTTGTTGATAATAATGCATGTATCTCTGCAGAAGTCCTTGCAACTTGCAGATCATCCATTTCTTCAGACGAGGTCAGTGGCACAGTTTTTTAAAAAAGAATGACTTTCATTCTGCTTAAAGTATCAATTCATATAGAAGAGATATTCAGTGAAGGCCATAATGCCCTCCCCCTGTCTGTCTTGCTCTTTGGATACAATGCTTGCATACAACAAGTGACCCTGGAAGAGACACTGACTAGATTCGCATTCCCTGGCAACATGCCACAACAGCTGTGGTCATTGAGCATAACGTAGCTGCCATTGGATAGCAGCCTGAAAATTGGTTCTATCAATGTGTACTCTGCAGGTGGCATGAAAGGTTATTTGCAGAACCTTCGCAGGCTCTGTGTAAATTAATACCTTGGCACAAACATGTACCACTTAGTGAGTTCTTACAATTTTTACCACTAAGGAATACCTCCTTTCCCCCATTCCAACATTTGTGTGTGTATGGTAAAGTCCAGGTCGACTTAATGTATTCTTTACCCAACCTTTCATACAGGCCCGCTGGTATATGCTGTAGACAATACTGATATTGGAAAATCGTCACTGGTATTGTGATGGTGCCATGTATTATCCATTCAATGACAGACTTTTCAGAAACTGTCAATGGTAATCTTTCCAGTTTTTCAATGCTCAGCACCGTATAGTCTGCTCCTTTTTGTGCCAACGAGATTTGTTTATCTGTAAGGTTAAATACAGAAAACAGTGACGTGGTGTTGATTAGACGCTATGGCACGTAGCCTGAACAGAGATTTTGTAACATCCAGCCTAGCTGCATTATAGAATGTAATTGAGACTGGCCATGTTGTAACATTAGCAAGTCCTGCTCTATTATGTCAATGGCAGAGGATAAAATGATGTCCAAAGAATATATTCTGGAGGACAGAGTCGTTAACCCATTGTCCACTACAGAGAGAGCTTTCTCTAAATTAATACGATCAATTTCTCGTATTCTTTCTGCAGTTTCCATTTGCATTATTTTCCAAGCTTCATTGTATGCAGCGTATATACAGGCGTATATGAAACATTTTTGACAAGGTTTGCAAAGCCCCATTAAGAAATCTCGCAAATCATTGCCTTTTTTAAGTAAAGACAAGTGTTGTTTGATTTCTGGAAGTGTAGATTTCTGTAGCCACTCAAGGCATAGCTTTCCAACACTGTAAGTAGTTACTATCCCTGGATGTTGTCTCTGGGAGTATATTGAATCTGGCCTATTCACTGTGAGCCCTTTTGTTTTGTCCAGGAATCTATCTTGACAGTTATTTTTGTCAGTGGGCCAGATTAACCATTTTTTCCAATCAGGATTAGTTCTGTTTTGTTGTAAAGTCTGTTTTACGTCTACCTCCTCATCCGAAGTGTTATTACTGTCTGGTGCGGGTTTTGGTATGGACAGTTTATTTAAATCTTTTATCTTAGCCAGGCCAAGACAAGAAGTTTGTTGAACAGTGTCATTTAAAAACATTGGGGCATATTACCAAGCAATAGCGATAATTATCGCTATGCATGGTTAGCGGGTAAAATTTTATCGCCGAGCACCGAGGATTTTTACCGCTGAGATACCTTGATATTATCAAGGTTTATCTCAAAAGCGGTAATAATCCTGCGAAATGCATGAATATCGCTGAAAAATCAGCGATATTCATGCATTATCGTGGCAATGCTCTTAGCCATGTTATCCACATTCCATTGGATAACATGGCTAAGAACTGCTTTTGGCAGGCATTAGCTTTTGGAGATATTCGCGCTTAGCGTGAATATTTCCAAAAGTAGATAATAGGAGATAGCAATGTTAGCGAATGTTTCCAGGCGCTAACATCTTGGCACGCCCACTTTGCAAGTCATTAGCGATAATTATCGCTGACATGTAAAGTGGGCCCCAAGATGATCGCTATCTCCTTAAAGCTGTTGCTAACTGGTGTTAGCGACAGCTAGGTAATAGGGCGATAAAATTATCACCGCTTTATCAGGAAAAATTCCTGCTAAATCGGCGATAAGGCCCTTGGTAATATGCCCCAGTATTTGTGCTGGTATAATGCAGGCTCTGAACAGGGCTTCTAAACCTTGCACCTGCCAATCTTCTGTGCCCCAGACAGTTTTTGTCTCAATGTTGTCTTTCCAAAATGCAAACCCTAATGTAGACAGCTGAGCATAACATTTTGCAGAATAAATTGTTTTAGTATTGGTCAACATTCTTTTCATTCCTGTCTTATTTATATTTTTAAAATAAAACGTTTCTGGATTTGTAACATGAAACCCTGAGAAGTACGCATATTTTTCATAAAATGTTTTTGAGCTGCCCTTTGGCGGTGTTGGGCAATGTTCCTATTGATTATAAGTAAAAACATTTCTAGGGTTTGCAGATTTCTGCAAATAATGGTGACTGTAGTGATTAAAACAATACATTTGTTCTTAATCTGATGAACCTTCTAGGTATTTATGTTCCGTAAATTTATCTGACATTTCTAAATCTGTCATCATATTTTTAACATTTTCAAAGTCCCAATCATCAGAAAATGTGCTGCATGAAAGAAAGTCACTCAAAGAATTCTTGAACTGGTGTGGAATCTTTAACAGCTCCACCAGGCCATAGATGTCATAATCAGTTCTGTCCCATGCTATACCACCAGGTATAGGAATGGCTGTGATGTTTAGTGATGACAGGTCTCTTCTTTCACAATGAGATGATTTGTGAGGTTTCAGGACCAAGTTGATTTTCTTACTTGCTGTGTCCATTGTACTGTGATTTCCATCTATCGTCCTTCGCAAACTTAACACCAGTATGAGCCAGACCGGGAGGAAAGGTACACCTAACACAATCCAAAATTCAACCCATGGTGAAACCAGATATGTTTTTTTAAGTTGATGAAAGAGTTCTGTTATTTTTTCTTTGAAGGTTTTATTTGCTGACCTATTTTCAGGTTCACTGGGATCCTCAAAACATGTATCATAGTTGATAAAATAGCCAGAGGCAGTTCTGTCAATTGTTAGAATCACATCCGGATTACTTGAAAACGCTGGAGCTGTTTCTTTTTTTGCCACGTTGGTATAGTCAGATGCTATATCATTGTAGACAGGTGTTTCTTGACAAACTGTTCTTTGGGTATGCGGAGGTACAAGTTCCATGGATTTGTTGCATAGTCCTTCTTTTCTTACTGCAGGTTTATCAAAGGTGATAAGTCTTTCAGTTTGAACCTCTTGGATTGTAGCACGATTTGGTCATCTGCTACTTCTTGGGAGTCCACTGGGCCTACTACTTATTATCTGCCACATAATGTGGTTTGACCAGGTCGATGGACACAACTCTGTTCTCCCTCTTACCAGCAAGGGGCGGTAGTAATACTGATCTTGTTCCTTGGATTGCCAAGACAGGTACTACTTTTCTGTAAGAAGGCCCAAATTCCTTCTTTACCGCGATCTTTTCCCTGACTAGATCCCCAATCTTTGGAATCCAGACAGGTCTTGCTGGGACAGGTGGTTTTTCTTCAGTGGTTATTGGCTTCTGTATTGTGTTACTCAGACTTCTTCTTAATTCATTTAAGTCCTGTAAGACAGCCAAACAATCTTTGACATCAAAGGTTTTTTGTTCCACCACTGAAGTTTGGCAATCGAGGTCTTCAATTATCATTCTAGTACCAAACAGTAATTCATATGGAGTGATTCCCCCAGAGAATTCCTTGGCCGATTGTTAAGACTACGTTGGACACTTATTAGATGTTTAACCCACCCATCACCCGAACCTACTAAATTAGCTGTTATGGATTGCTTTATGTCAAGGTTTTTTCTTTCCACTACCACATTACCCTCAGGATGGAAGGGACTAGAATACCGCAATGCAACACCCAAGCTAGCCATGGCCTCCTTGTTATCTCAAGTACTAAACGCAGGACCCTGGTCATAATGTAGCATGCCGATTGCGTATGTGCCGATAAAGACTGGCAAATCCTTTATAACAGTTCTGGCGTCAGCCGAGCGCTGGGGCCACATCCAAATAAATCTTGTGCAAGAATCCACTGCGACCATGATATATTTATAGTAACCATCCCTTTGTAAGGGACCACAGTGGTCCAGGTAAACACGTTAGTGGTTTATCTGAAATCAGTAGGGGCGTCTGTGCAGGTCGTTTCACTGTTGAAACTTTTATTTTTTGGAATATTTTATATTCTAGAACATAATTTCTAGTTTGTTTCCTCATGCGCAGCCACCAATATCTTTGTTTTAATAATGATAATGGGTGGAAATTCCTGCGTGTGCAGATGGCAGTCCTTCGTGTGCTGCTAATATCGGTCCTAACCTATGTTCCATGTTTGGAATTGCCCTATCCCCCACTCCAGGGATTCGAGCAAAAGGAACATTTTTCGCATCAGTTATATATGAGTATTTAACCGGAATGCCTTTCAGGAGTGTCCTACCACTGTCCTTTACTAAAGCAGTGACAGCTTGCATTATTTCACTGTCTATTTTTGTTTTTGACCAAGTGATTGCAGCTACAGAAGCCGTTTGCACAGCTGCCTTTGCGGCTTCATCAGCCAATGAATTCCCTGCAACGTGAACGCCATCACACTGATGACTCAGTGTATGAATCACGTGAGTCTTTTGTAGTTCTTTTTGCAAAAGAACTACTTGTTCCCAAAGCGTTTTATGTTTGATTGTGCCACCTTTTGCATCTTTGAACCCGTTTTGAACCCAGTTTTGCAGATCCTCAATGTAAGACTGAAAGCAGAAATACGAATCGCACACTATTAGTGTGGGGAATTCGCGATCAGTATTTTCTAGCGCTATCTTAAAAGCCTGTAGTTCAGCTCGCTGAGCTGTACAGTCTCCGAATGATTGAGTTTTAGTGATCATAGGTCTAAATTTACCTTCGCGCCAGCGACCTTTAACAATCGCGCACGCAGCACTATAGGCTTGTTTACATCCAATTGCGGGCTGTGTTGATCCGTCTGTAGAGATTTTCGGTCGGCAGGGGACATTCGTGTTCTTATTGCAGGAATTCTTGTGTCTTCAAATAGGGGTCAAAGATGTATTCAACATCTGCTGCAGCAAGAGAATTACCCATTGTATCCATCTCAGATGTAAAGCTTTTGCATTGGGAATGCTTGCTTTCGTCACTGCCTTTAAGGCAGGTACAGGTGTAACAATCATTATGCGTTTACCCTGCTCGAGAGCTCTCTCCTTTGCTACTTCATTATGAACCGCTGTCAGAATTTTTTCTGTAGCAGTGAATTTTATTTCAGCTTGTGTGTACAAGTGTGATTTTTAAGTCATTGGTACCTTTTCAACTTCATTAAAGTTTAGATACATGAATCCGCATCTCCCTGGGATGATTCGGATCACAAGGTTGCGCACATTGTCGCGTGTCTCTAACTGTGTTTTTGGTAACATGTCTGTTTGCACTGAACGCAAAATTTCTGTGTCTGTTTAAGGCCAATTAGTTGGTTTGAAATCAGGTTTGATTATTTTGTAGAGAGGTTTAACCCTTTCTGTGTAGTTTAGAACATAAGTTCTCCCAAAATTCAGAAAACCAAGATTTGACTGTAAGTTTTTCAGTGTTTTTGGAGGTAGGAGCAGCGCACATTTCTCTAAAAAGTTTGCTGCCAGGCTTTTGCTTCACTTGATAACTCGTATCCTAAGAATAGGACGTTGAGGTGGGCAACTCGTGATTGCTTAAAATTTAATTTGTACCCTTCAGAAGCGAACCAGAGTATTATGGTGTTCACTCTTTTCAAGTGCACGTCCAAATCATCGTCTGTCAGATAGATGTCATCGACATAAGATAATGCCTCATCATCATACATTTTTAGTAACTCTGTTACTCAGGCTGAAAATAACCCTGGACTATTCTTGAATCCTTTGGGGAGACGGCAACATTGTCCCTGTTTCCCCATTATTGAGAAAGCGGTCAAATGCCTGCTTTACGGTGCAATATTTTGACAGAAAAAACTCATTTGAAATATCTAATTATCTAATATGGTTTTATATTTTGTACGCACAATGTTAATCATCAGTGCTGCACTGTGTGCATTTTGTACTGCAAATGGTTTGCAACAGGAGTTCAGATGTCAGTAATCCAAAACTAGATGATATGAATTGTCTGGTTTGGAGACAGGAAACAAAGGTTTCTTCATTGACGAGGTGCCTGTTTCAATCACCCCTTGGTATTTAAGTTGATTTAAAATCTCCCTGACTTGTTTTTTAGCTTCTTGCTTAACTGGATACTGCATTTATGCAGTAGGTTGATTTTTAACTGTATTTTATAGTGAGAAGAGTCCTTATCCCATCCCACATGATTTTTATATAATGCCGGAGCCTGAGCTACTGCCCATTTTCTGGCATATGTATATTTTTTTATGAATTGGAATGTGATTTGAGAAGGCTGGCATAATTATCTCTTCTCCATGTGGGCACTCCCTGACAAATTCAGCTGGCCAGTCTTGTTCAGCTAGAAGAATGTCATAACCCTTAGAAAGCTTCTCCCAAAAGAGTGCCTTTATTTTTCTAGGTATGTCCCCCTCCATCTGGAGTGTTACTTCATATAACTTGTGGGGTACGCTAACCCTGGTGTTGGTAGTTTCAACTTGAATGCATTTATTCAAGTCCACTAGCTCCAGATGATTCTTCAAGATCTTGCGAGCGATGGTCACTTCTGCTGCGCTGTCTAGCATTGTCTGGGCCCACTCCCCATTCTTGAGTTGTGTTCTCAAGATCCTCGGCATGTCTGATCTTTACACTTGCTACCTTCTTTTTGGTGAATTGAGTTTTCTTATTTTTTGGAACATGCTGTTTGTCTTTGGACTTAACGCATTCTTCTTTTTTTTTTGATCGTCCTCTTCTTTCTGATTTCTGCGAGGAAGTCTGAAAGGTACGAGAGGAACGGGTATCAGTATCTTGATATCTATCAGGTTTTCTTAAGTTATCCCTATTTCTGAGGTTGTACCTCTTTTCAGAAGGCTCCCGTTGGGGAGACCTACCTCTGGACTGGGAATGCTTCTCTTTAGGAAGTGTCTTTTTAGTGTTTTCCCACTTCTTTTTAGGAGTAGCGAGATTTTTTTAAATAAAAACTTTTTCAGTATTTTCAGTTAATTGGGGTTTTACCCAAACTATCTCTATCTAGTTCTTCATATGATTTTTCAATAATTCTTGCAAGCTCATATGGTTGGTCTGTTATATCTGTTTCTTTTAACTTCTGACCGATTGCCACTGATGCTGCTTCACCTTTAATGTTGGCTAATAATAAAGCTGAGACCTATTTGAAATCTTTTAGTAATTTCATACCCAGATTTAAGGCAGGTTCTCGTCCGTATACATTTTTTATCTGTTTTAAGACGCATGGTATTACCGCCATAGATGGAACACCATGTGTTTTTGTGTAGATTGAAGTAAAGACTGTACCCCAAGTGTCGCAGTCCTCCACATATGGTGCTATCCCCTCTGGTAAACAGATTGTCAGAATTCTGTGTTTCTCATGAGGTGTACTATCAGGGAATACTGCCTCAATTTGAGTAATTTTTTGTGCTGACCAAAACGGAATTTGTTCCCTTTTGTCAGGCAATTTACCAATGACTGATTGTATAGTCTGTGGTGTGATTTTATTTGTGTTCCCCTGGTGAGGGGTGTGTTGTGGAATCCTTACAGTAGGTTGGACTGTTAAGGTCCGCATGACATATTGAACCAATTGTCTATGTATTTTAATTAACTGTTTTAGCTGAGCTAACAGTTCTGGACCTGTCCTCTTTTCAATGTCAGGATGTGGTGTATAGCTGGCTAGTACCGGCCATGTAGCTCCTGGTCTACCTAGTGGACTGAGCCTGGTAATGTGATTTTGATATTGTAGGGCGCCTGTAAACCAGAGCTGATGCTCTTGGTAAGTTAATGGAATTTTAATGTCCTTGTAATGAACGTATTGCTCTGGAGGTTCCTCTACTTTGTAGTAGTGGAACTCGTGTGTTCCTCCATCTGCTGGAGGAAAGTGAATCCATGAATAGGACACTTCTGGCTGCCGATATTCATGTGCCAGTATAACAAAGATTCCTTTACCACCTCTCGATGATACTCCATTATTTATGAGTTTGTAAGTTATAGTTTTCCCTACATTTACTGGGATGTTTATAACATCTGAGTCATTCTGTAACCTATTTCTGTCATCTAAAGCTGCTTGTGCTGCCCCTACAGCTAATTCTTCATTACTAATATTTTATTAAAGACTGAAGAGTTTGCAGAACAAGTTTCAAGGAAACAAATGTGCACAATATTTTAGAACACTGTATCCTTCTACGTTAAACAAACCAAAAACTAATACATAGGATTTTCCGTCCTACTCAGTTTTGGCGGATATTAGCCTTTCACCCACTCCAGACGTCTATTGGAGTTTTTACGGGAGAAAGAGGTCTGTGTGAAGAGCACGACTGAGTTACTCTAATATCTAGCGTTAAATTATCGCCTTACCAAACGTTGGGCGCCATGTTGTGTAGTTTCTATATTCCCAATAGGCTCTGCACATTGGAATAATATATCCTGTTGTTTAGACGTAGGAATGAGGTCGACTCGGTCTCTACCGAATAGATTAAACTTAATTGTGAGTGCCAGCTAGCTCAGAGGTCACTAGAAACTTTCTCGAATTCACAAGAAGGGATTCGTTTCTGACAACAGCATAAACATGACAACTTTGTTTCCCAAGAATAAGAAATCAATCTCTAGAGTCGCGGAAACAATTGATAGCTATTTTACTCAGTCAATCGTGCATGCTTCGTTTCACCAGAGGTGCTGAGAAAATAGAGAGACTGGCGTTTTCAATACAAAATATTTATTGAACAATCTTCTTTCTCAAGCATAAGAAATGTACTGCTACAATCGTAATACTGGTTATAAAGTACAGGGCATGTAATACGAAAAGTATTATAAAGTAGTATTGTAAAAGCATGATATGGTTTCTAAGCCATAAGTTGCCTAAAACCTATAAAATACATACAGTGATAAAATACTGACTAAAAGTACTCAACTGGTGCTTCTTAAATACGCCTACCCCAGTGTACCTAACCTAAGTCTAGTACAAGGGAAGAAATAAGTGAGGAGTAGTTTAAGTTTAGTATTTCTCTGCCAAGAATCTGTCCAAGAATTCTCTAAGGGTCTAATCAGCTCTGTACCTTGGTTTAGAATGAAGGAGGTCTGTATCTCTCTCTCTGGACTCGATTTCCCAGCAACAAGCAAGGGTAGGGTGGAAACACTGGAGCTGGATTTCTCGGCAGAAGAAAAGACAGCGTCTCTCAGTGCGTCAGCTGGAGGGTCGGCTTCCTTCAGATCTTGCTGCTGCAGGGCGTCCGGCAAGCAGTTAGTCGATCTGCTCCAAACCACCGTGTGTTTGTCTGGGCAAATCTAGGCATATTTTTACTTTGAAGGTGCCGAGTCTGATGTGTGATTGGACTTAATAACTTCATCAAAGACTCAGTTCTTCGAAAACTCCATGATTTCCTAGATGAATTAGTATTCAGGAAAGGGGAAGTCCCTAGCTACTGAAAGCAGGTATCTCTAAGAAATCGTTGTTGATTCTTGGAACTTAGTGGAAGTAGCCAAGCCTTATTTGGGCTGCATATGCTCAGTCTAAATATGGTAATGATTTCTATGCCTATATAAGGATCGGATAATCTATAACTATATAAGGGCAAGAATCGGGAAAAATTACACTAGGGTCCTAGATTCATTTACAACAGTGGAGCCAGTACTTCCGCAAATGCCTTGTAAAATTCACTTGGTAAACCATCCATTACAGTGGATTTACAAGTGGGCAAGGCCATTATAGCATTCCGAACATCCTCGTCACCAAAGGGTGGTACCAAGTATTCACAATGGGCCTTCGACAACCACCCCAACTCCACATCATCAAGATAATCGTGCGTTTCCTCCATGAAGGAGACTTTCTAGCAGTGTAAAGATCTTTATAGAATTTTAACACAATGTCACACAGCTCCTCCTTCGAATAGTGGGGGGTACCAGTGTCATCAAGAAGCTCCTTTATGGGCTCCTGACTGTGGGGCTTCGCCAACTTCCGAGCGAGGGAATGACCAGGACGCCCACCATCCCCGTAATTCGAAGCCACTCGGCGTCAAGAGCAATGCTGCAGCTCATGATCTACAGTATCATTATGCTCAGTAACTAATTCACGGATCCTTGCCAGCTTATCTGCTGTCGGAGCAGTATAATGTGAGCACTCTAGTAAGCTAATATCCGCTGCCAGCCTACGTATCCGACGCCTGATATCCCTCAGAACCCCAGCTTGAGCTCCTATACAGGCGCCCCTAATGTTGACCGCAAAGGGCTCTCTTAAAACCCCTGTGCTATCTACTGTGCCTTCATTTTCTTTAAAATAATTCCCAATCGCCTCCCCAATAGGGTTCTTAAACACAGGATCTTTAAGCTCTGTTGGTTGGAGCCTCCACGCGAACTGGGGCCCACTATATTCTGGCAATATCAATTCCATGAGCACAGGGGAATGGTCAGACAGAGTACGGGCCACATGGGAGATACCTCCCATGAAAGCAACCAATAGTCAACACGTGACCATGAGCCGTGAACCGAAGACGCAAACGTACTTTTACAGGCCTCCGGGTGACATTGGTGCCAAACCTCACACACCTGTCCAGCATCAATGAGACCCCACACCACCTCTGATGCTCTTTTTTGCCTGACCTCACCAGATCCACATCGAACTTTATAAGCATCCAGATATAAATTGAAATCCCCCCCAGAAAATCTCAGCGGAAGAATACAGCAGGATCCTGCGCCACACATCCGAAAAAAAGCGGGATCATCCATATTGGGCCCGTATATATTAACTAAAAGCATACTCTTACCGCCCAATCTGCCGTGCAAAATCACAAGTCTTCCACTATCACCCATTTCAGTTTTTATTTCAGTGAAAGGGGCTCCCTTCTTCAACAGCGTCAAAACCCTTCTCGCATACGATGAATATGAGGAGGACGCACGCACACAGGCCCATCGCGCACCCACCTTCCTCACCGAATCAGCCGTCAAATGTGTTTCCTGAAGGAAAGCAACACTCACATCCAAGCGGTGTAGAGCTGAAAACACCATCCTGATCTTCCGAGGTGTGTTCAGGCTTCAGACGTTCCATGTGAGACATTTAACAGAGCTACACATCTTTAAATGGCATGAAAATCAGATAACACATGATGAATTCACAGCAATGCGACCATAAGCAGCAATAGATACAGAACAGCACTACCGGACACCTGAGAAAAGACAGGAAACCGCCGATCCACCCCATCTCTCCGCCCCAACCGCACCCACCCACTTCAGCACCCCAACCATGCCAAAGCCATCCCAAAAGCCCACCCAACTTACCCCCTCCCGCCAAAACATGCCCCACCCATAAGGGGGGGGCATAGGTGCGCAGTCCTCCCACAAAGTAGGAGTAGACGGAGCGGACAATGACTGAGCATCCCAACCCAATCTGACAAATCATGCAGAAACAATGGAGTGTAATAACCCACTGATACAGGCCCTCAGGGTAGCTCAGGGGCCCTACTTAAAATAAGATCCGAGCATGTAAGCCAAGTTGAAATGAACAGAAACCCTACCCATATATCTGCCACTCCACTAATGAAAGATGGGGAAAAAGCGATTAAGCCACCAATCGCATATCAACTGTTGGATAAACCTACCCACACTCAACCTTTGTCAAAAAGAACACAACCCCATCATCAAAATAGCAAGGCCCAAGCAGTTTTTGATGCATAGAAGAACATGACAGTATGGAGGAACATGCGGGCCCCAGTCCAGGCCAGGAGTCCTGAATTACATGGCACAGTGCAGCCTAACCAAAACAAAGCCAACAACATTCAATATCCTCCCCCCTTCCCCATCAGGCCCTGCAGCAGAATCACGCTTTCTATGCTTCAGTTTTTTCGCATAATCCATTGCAGCTCTGGGGGAGGAGAAAAGCATATTATCAGCCGCAGCTCCAATACGAAGTCGGGCCAGATACATCATGGCGTAAGGGACCCCCTTGCTACGTAGGAACTGCTTCAGAGCTCCAAACTCCCTCTGCGCTGCCTTAACTGCGACCGTGAAGTTGGGGAAGAAAGCAAGCGTGTTTCCCTGATGCTCTATAGTGCCCTTCTCCCGTGCCAGCCGCAGAATAGTGTCCCGGTCCCTATATTTGAGGATCCTAGCTATTATGGGGCGAGGGGGAGCCTCCCGGGACAGGAGGAGCAGCCAAAGAGTGGTGTGCGTGCTCTACTATGAACATAGGTGATAATTGTTCTGTGCCAAAAATATCAGTAATAAGGCGCTCCATGTAAGTTTCCATCCTGCCCACATTCGTTGACTCCGGCAGCCCCGAGATGCGGATGGTATTGCGCCGTACCGTGCCTATAAATCCTCATTCTTTGCTTGGATAAGGGACAACACTTTTTCCATGTTTAATGTCTTGTCAGTAACAGTGGACAGTCCAGCCTCCGCCGCTGGGACCCTTTGCTCCACCTCCTCCATTCATGCACTCTGCTTCTACAATTGAGACAACATATGGTCCAACCTATGGTTAACAGCCGCCATTGCCCCTCCAATTGACTGCAAAGTTCGCTGCATGGCTACCAGAGTAGCCTCCAAAGTGGGGGGCCCCTCTGAGGACGCATCCGCCTCGGAATCAGAAGCAGCCTTCTCTGGGGTCTTGTGAGCAAGTCTGGTCTCAAAAGTGAGTTTAGGCTGATGTTTGTCTGCCCGCCCCATGGTCACAGGCCAATCCGCAGGTACCAATATGACACCAGTACGGGACAGGACACCTAGGCCGCATGCCCTCCCCCACACACCACCACCAGATGGAAAAGGGGAGGTGGGCGCTGCAGTTCCACTCGTGACCCCAAAGTATCACGTAGGGCCCACCACTGGCCAGTAATTACCACCTGACCTGCTTCCCATCCAGAAAGGCACTACATCAGCTAGGCCTCACACAATCCAGCCAGAGCACTAGACCAAAGGTGCAGGGGAATATATAATGAAGGCCACAATTGTGATAGCAAGCAGCATGATAATCAGTGCAGCCCAAACAGCAGCTCACAGTGTCTCCCTACCCTTCGCCATCTGGGCTCCACCAGGCAGTATGCAGTAGAAAGAATTGAACACAATCATCACAGCAGCTGTCCGCCCTAAGTTAGAGCAACACCCCACAACAGTAGTTCTTCTGTGAGTTTTCAGGGCCGGGCCGCACCACGCTTTCTGGGCCAGATATCGCCAGCAGTCAAGGGCCCTCACTGGCACTTCTGCCGTTGCAACGTGCAAGATAGCTGTTCCCCGGCACTCCTCATGCCCTTTGAGTCCCGATGCTCCTGCTAGGCCTCAGACGCCTCCCTGCCTCGAGTAAAGCCCCGCGCAAAACACAGCATGCCGGGCCGGCCCCAATCCCAGGCCCGTCCCACCTCCGCAGTCCGGGCCTCAGACCAGACCAACCCACTCACCGCATCCTACGCCACCAGGCTCCTCCAAGCAGGATTTCGGTGCTTGCACCTCCTCTGCCGCAGATCTTCAGTGTAGGCTGCGGACCTCCACCGGCAGCACCGCCCTCGCGGCTGACAGCTGCAGGGCTGAGTCACCTCCAGGCCGGGTCGGACCCCGGTGCCGCCTTTTTACACCGCCGCCCCCATACAAGTCACCCCGCAGCTCCAGCCACCACTAGCTCAGCGGGGCTGCACCAGAAGCCCGCGCCACCCAGGGAAGTGCTCCCGCCAGCCGCCTACCGGGATCCAGCGGCCACCATTTCCAGGCCGACTGTCAGGGCAAAGGAAGGTGTCTCAGCACACAGCATCAGGTAGGAGAATGCGGCCACAAATTACACCAGGTCATGCAGCAGTGTCCGGTAAACCCACACAGGGCTTTTTACACTGTCAGGGGTACAGGATGCAGCAGATGATGACCTGGCCCCAGGTCACTCCCCACGCCGCAAAACTCCTCTAGGACCCGAGTGCCACAGAGGGTTCCCACGCTGGTGTGCCCCGGGTTTGCATTGCTTTCCCCACTGTACTTTTGTTGTTGCTCTCCTGTATTTTTACTGTGCCATTGTCTTTTGTGGATTGTTTGGCGCTCCTTGTGCGCCCCTGCCCTCGGTCCCCCCGCTCCCTGCTTCCCGCTGCTGCTCCCCCGTGGCCCGTCCCCTTTTTCTTTCTGTTCCCTGCTCGCCCGCCCATTGCCCACCCCGCTCCCGCCTCCCAGCTGCTCCTCCCTCCCACTTGGCCTCTCATGGAGGTCGCGCGACGCAGGCGAGCGTTACCTGACCCCAGGTCACTCCCCACGCCGCAAGACTCCTCTAGGACCCGAGTGCCGCCGAGGGTTCGCCGCTGGTGTGCCCCGGGTTTGCATTGCTTTCCCCACTGTACTTTTGTTGTGGCTCTCCTGTATTTTTACTGTGCCATTGTCTTTTGTGGATTGTTAGGTGCTCCTTGTGTGCCCCTGCCCTCGGTGCCCACCCCCGCTCCCCGCTTCCAGCTGCTGCTCCCCCTCAGCCCTGCCCCTTTCTCTTTCTGTTCCCCTGCCTGCCCGCCCATTGGCCACCCCGCTCCCGCCGCCTCCCAGCTGCCCCTCCTTCCCACTTCACGTCTTATGGAGGTCACGCTGCGGCCGCGCTGCTGGCGCACCAAAGTCAAGCCCGTCCATGCCTGGATCGTGCCCAGCGCCAGAACCCCTGGCCCCAGCCGGTGCCAGGGCACCCGACTAAGGTACGACACCGCCACCCTCACCGCACTCAACACAGGATGACCTGCCGCCTGCTACCGAGCCACCCCGAAGCGCACCCACAGACCCTTCACCTGCCAAGCATGCTAATTCTCCTGCCTCCGAACCTGCACCCCGCCCACCAAACACAGTAACGACAACAACAACCACCTCAAGTGCATCCTCCTCAACACCTGTTCCGTCCACAAACACGCTGTCGAACTCTGGGAACTCCTTGATACAACAGCACCAGACGTCGCCTTCCTCATGGAAACCTGGATGAACGCCTCCTCGGCCCCCAACATCGCCATAGCCATCCCGGACAGCTACAAAATCACCCGGAAGGACTGCATCAACAAAACTGGAGGAGGAATTGCCATCATCTAAAGGAACACCATCAGCGTCACAACCAACACCTAAGACACACTCACTGCCGCCGAACACCTACACTTCCAGATCCACACCGACCCCCAGACTCAGAGGAACGCTCATCTACAGACCCCCTGTGCCCACGGACACAATTCAGTGAAACCATCGCTGACTTCATCAGCCCGCACGCCCTTGCCTCACCAGAGTACATCCTCCTAGGGGACCTGAACTTCCACCTGGAGAAAAACAACGACAACATTACCACCACCCTGCTCCACAACCTCGACAACCTCGGACTCAAGCAACTGGTGAACACCCCCACCCACTACGCCGGCCACAAGCTCGACCCCATCTTCTCTGTCAGCAGCCACGTTGCCTTCAGCCACTCCACTGGACCGACCACAGCTGCATCCACTTCACCTGCAGATGCTGGAGCAGAGTCACCACAGACCAGCTGACCACATCGCTGAGCCAGAACCCACCTGTCGACACCCCTGATACCAACAACGCAGCAGACAATCTCGCACAGTGGATCACCAACTGCACCAACGACCTCGCTCCACTGAAGAAACCCACGGGCAAGAATAGCAACTGAAAAACCTCATGATTCACAGACACCCTAAAAATAGCAAAGAAATCATGCCGAACCCTCGAAAAAGCTTGGCGCCACAAGCGGACATCAGAAAACATGACAACCCTCAGGAGCGACACCCACGAATACTACCAGATCCTCACCACCGAAAAGAGCGGCTGGACAACAACTCCAACAACAGCTAGGAACTCTTCAGCATCCTCAAACGCTCTCCAACCCCAGCGCCAGCAACAACGACATCACACCGTCGCAAGACCTCTGCAACTCCCTCGCTGCATTCTTCCACCGCAAGATCGCAGATATACACGACAGCTTCGGACCCCAGACTCCACCTCCAGCCACCAAACCAACAACCCCCACCACCAGCCTCAGCACATGGACGTCCATCAGCACTGAAGACACCACCCGCGTCATGAACACCATCCACTCCCGCTCCCCCCTCCGACCCATGCCCTCATCATATCTTCAACAAAGCCGACACCATCATCGCACCCCACCTCCGTAACATCATTAACAGCTCCTTCAAGTCAGCCACCTTTCCTGGAAGTTGGAAACATGCAGAAATCAACGCCCTTTTAAAGAAATCAACAGCGGACCCCAAAGACCTCAAGAACTTTCGCCCCATCTTGCTTCTCCCCTTCCCGGCTAAAGTCATCGAGAAGACCATCAACAAACAGCTGACTGCATTCCTCGAAGCAAACAACTCGCTCAACCCATCCCAGTCCAGATTCTGAGCCAACCATAGCACTGAGACTGCCCTCATCGCAGCCACTGATGACATCAGGACCCGGATGGACAACGGAGAGACTGCTGCTCCCATCCTCCTGGACCTCTTGGCAGCCTTTGATACCGTCTGCCACCGCACCCTAATAACCCACCTCTACAACTCTGGGATCGAAGGAAAGGCCCTGGAATGGATCACATTGTTCCTCTCCGACAGAACTCAGAGAGTCTGCCTCCGTCCCTTCCGGTCCGAGGCCACCAAGATCATCCGCGGCGTACCCCAGGGCTCCTCCCTCAGCCCAACCCTCTTCAATATCTACATGAGCCCCCTTGCCACCATCACACGCAAACACAACATCAACATCATCTCCTACGCCAACGACACCCAACTGATACTCTCCCTCACCAAAGACCCTCTCACCGCCAAAGCCAACTTCCAGGACTGAATGAAAGATGTTGCTTAATGGATGAAGCGCAGCCGTCTGAAGCTCAACTCGGACAAGACGGAGGTCCTCATCCTCGGACAATCCCCATCCTCCTGGGATGACTCCTGGTGGCCCACGATGCTGGGCACCGCACCGACACCCACGGACCACGCTCGCAACCTAGGATTCATCCTGGACTCCTCCCTCACGATGACCAAGCAAGTCAACGCAATCTCGTCCTCATGCTACTACACCCTGCACATGCTCCGAAAGATCTTCCGGTGGATCCCCACCAAAACCAGAAAGACGGTCACCCAGGCCCTCGTCACCAGCCGACTAGACTATGGGAACGCCCTATATGCAGGAACCACAGCCAAACTTCAGAAACGGCTTCAGCGGAAAACAGAACGCCTCCGCACGACTCATCCTTGACATCCCTCACCACAATCACATATCCGCCCACCTGAGAAACCTACACTGGTTCCCCGTCAGCAAGAGGATCACGTTCAGGCTGCTCACCCACGCACACAAAGCACTCACCAACATGGGCCCGAATACCTCAACAACCGCTTCTCATTCTACACCCCCAACCGCCAGCTCTGATCTACCAGCCTCGCCCTCGCCACCATCCCACGGATTTGCAGAGCCACCACCGGAGGAAGATCATTCTCCTACCTGGCAGCCAAGACATGGAACTCCCTCCCCGCACACCTATGACTGACCCAGGACCATCTCACCTTCAGGAGACACCTCAAGGCCTGGTTATTCGAGCATTAGTGGCACCCCCCCCTCCCTTCAGTGCCTTGATACCCTCACGGGTGAGTAGCGCGCTTTACAAATGTATTGATTGATTGATTGATGATGGACAGATATGTGCACAGAAGTGCGTCCATTTTGCTGTGCGCCCTCTAGCGCCCCTCCCTGCTCTTAGATTTTGATTCATTATTTAGCCTGCTTGTAGTTCATTTTTATAATAATGTACCCTTGTATAGGTTTGAAGGAATTGTGAGGTTAATCAGCACTATTGTACAAACGGTTGAGGCCTCGTCATCTAGAGATGTGTGCATTATTTGGGGAGGGGATTTTATTGTAACACGTAATCAAGCAGACAGTGGTTGTTGAGGTATTTCTTGTGATAAAATGTTATCTTTCCAGCATTTTGCACATAGCCATCAAGGAGATATGTTCTAAGTCTGTACCATTTAAGCCTACGTTCAATGGCAGTGGAAAAACTTTATTGATTTTATGTTAGTGTCCTGTAGATATGACTCAAGGGTCTTGGATTTTAACACTCATGGGATATCAGTAAGCAACCATTTCCCCTTGAGTATATCAGTATGCACGAAAAGTAGCCTGGCCCGTAAGAGCGTTCATATGACAAAACGGTAGGCTCTATAGCTTTAACCAGGCAGAATGGGTACGCATTGAAATGGGATAAACTTGACCCGGATAAGTTTATGAAGAAAGTTATTTTGGAGACGAGCTAGCCGGTGGCAGCTAGCCAGTGGCAGTGGCAGGCTCCTTCCGCTTGTGTGTTAACTGGCCATTTCACTTGTACGCTAATTAATAGCATTTTAATATTGCACTGAATTTTTAAAATTGTAGTGTGCGCTGATGTAGAGCGCTTTTTAATCAATAGAAATGCCTGCTTGTGTGTTTTAACTGTTACGCTTACAGCGTTGCTTGCTAACATACCTGCACGATTTCTGGGGCTGATATACTAGTCCGGGGGGGTTACTAACCTCCTGCACTCCTGCCCCGTTCAACGCGCCCAGTGTGGGCGTTTGCTGCGGAGGGTGAGGAGGGGCCCAGCACTTCCGGGCTCAACGAAGGGAGGTCAGCGCTGTAGCTGCCCCTCCCTCCTAATTTCCGTCTGCCTACTTATGTGTGTGGGACCGTTGCGCCTAAGTTAACCCCGTCTGCGCCCGTCCGCGGCCGGTCGGGGCTAGGGGCCACAATCCCTGCCCATTTTGGGCGAGTCCCCATCCACTATGATAGTCAGGAGCTTTGTGACCTATGCCCACCACTAAAAAACCCCTGCAGACGATCTATGGAGGCGATTGCGCTTCATGATTGCACCTACTGCTCCTTTAAATGCATTAGGGAACCCGCCGGCTGTGCTGATGGGCGGAGAGTTAAAGGAGGCCTATTGAACTGTCGATCTCTGAGTAAGCACTTCATTCAAATATGGGATCTCCTGTTGGATGAGAAGCTAGACATTCTTTTTCTAACGGAGACGTGGTTTGGCGAACACTCGGACTCGGACATTATCAACGCGGTCCCTCCAGGATATTCCAGAGCCAGAATTGACAGGGGAGGAGGAAGAGGTGGGGGGATTGCTATTATTGTAAAGGCCCCATTTGAATGCACTCTACTCCCAACTAAAATAGAGTGTAGCGAAGCTGGTACGTTCAATCTGAAGCTTGGTCCAAAGGATTCTATATCCGGGATCCTCTTATATAGACCCCCAGGCAGCTACGGAAACTTCAGGTCTAGTATCATTGAGGGCGTCGCTCACCTAGCTATTAGGCGGAGCAAACTGTTAGTTTTAGGTGACATAAACATGCATTTAGAAGATACTCAATTGAAAGATGTCACTGACCTTCGTCAGCAATTTCAGGAACTTCAACTTGAGCTGAAAAACGACTCCCCTACGCATACACTCGGTCACCTATTAGATCCGGTGTTCGCTAGCTGGGATGGTGTGACTGTGGATACCCCAATCCCGATTCCATGGTCAGATCACTATTTAGTTCCCTTCGAGATAATTAGCCCAGTCTATGAGAAGAACATAGCTGACACAAAAAAAATGTTGTATCGCAAATGGAAGCAGTTCTCCCAGAATAGTTTTAATATACGTATACTAAGCGGGGTCCTGCTGGATGGCGCGGATATTCAGAGTGCGAACTCTAAGCTTGATGAGCGCATTCTAAATGCCTTAAACTCCACGGTGCAACTAAGCAGCTCTAAGTCTTGTAGTAAAAGAAGCAGGACCGCCCCCTGGTTTACTCCAGAGTTACAGCTGGCTAAATCTGAGTGTAAGAGGCTGGAGCGAAGCTGGCAGCTGACATCCTGCTCTGGGAGTAAGGGTGGCTACAAGTTAGCTATGAGGTAATATCAAAGGCAAGTGCGAGGGGCCAAGGCCGCATATTACCACACGGGGATAGAAGAGGCAGAGCACTCCGCGAAGGAGTTATTTAACATTTTAAAGAAATATCCCAGGTACCGAGCCTAAACGCCCCGTCTACCGATTCGGTGGCAGAGTGTAACCGGGTGGCTGAATTCTTTGCTGGGAAAGTCAAGAATATCTATGCTTCCTTTTCTGAACAACCTGCTAGTGGCCTTGAGTTTATAGAACCACTGGGGCGGGGATGGTTGACGGTGAGATTGGAGCACTTCGGTATCCTCCCGTCGGAAGACCTTCACAGTATCTGCCGCAGTGTAAAATCAGGCTCCCCGCGCAACTCTGCGCCTCCCAGGGTGCTGGCTGAGGGTTTGGAGGTACTTGAACCCCTGCTTAGGCAGGTGCTTCACGTTTCCTTCACCTCCCAACAGCTCCCGGCTGACTGGAAGAAGGCTATTGTCCTGCCAATCAGGAAAAAGCCGAATGTGGGTATGGAGGTTCTTGAAAATCTGAGACCTATATCTCTGCTTCCCTATTCGGCCAAAGTGGCAGAGAAGGTCGTAAATCGTCAACTGGTGGATCACCTGGAGAGGGCTGAGATTCTTCACTCCTCTCAGTCGGGCTTCCGGGCAGGCTTCTCGACGGAGACGGCCCTTCTGAGAGCCACTGAAACGTTGAGACAGGGATCGGATGCTGGGCACACCATGGCACTGGTGATGCTTGATCTCAGTGCCGCTTTTGACACTGTAGCACACTCGATCTTGCTGCAGTGTCTTAGCGATGGTGGTGTAATCGGGGCTGCCTTGGGATGGCTAAAGTCATTCCTCACGGGCCGTTTCTTCCAAGTCCAACTGGGGTCTGCCTGCTCTGCTGAAATGGCACTGGACCAGGGGGTGCCTCAGGGCTCTGCCCTGAGCCCCACCTTATTTAACCTCTATATGGCTCCCCTAGCCGGGATCGTTCAGGCGTATGGAGTAGAATAAGTATCATACGCCGACGATACCCAACTACTGTTATCTCTGTCCCAAGCCCCTGCAATGACAGCATCCAACTTTAAGGCCTGTATGCAGGATCTGGCTAATTGGATGGACTCCCACTGCTTAAAATTGAATGGCTCTAAAACGGAGGTGTTGATAGTGGGTGGAGATAGTCTTAGTTGGTCATCAGAGTGGTGGCCGCCATGTCTTGGTCCCACCCCGGTACCATGTGAGGAAGCAAAAAACCTAAGGGTGTGGGTTAATCCCACCCTGTCTTATGAGGGACGTATCCGACGACTAGTCGATAAATGCTTTGGTGTTCTAAAACACTGAATAAAACGCTGGACCTACTCCCCCTGCCAGTCAGACGGACCTTGATTCAAGCGCTGGTTACTTCCCGGATGGACTATGGGAATGTGCTATTCCTGGGGGCCACCGAGAAAAGTTTGGGGCGATTACAAGTCCCACAAAATTCGGCCGCACGTCTGGTTCTGAGACGACCTAGGAGAGCGGCCTCCAGTCGGGCTCTGGACACCCTGCACTGGCTGCCGGTTAAGAAGGAGTCCAATATAAATGCCTCCTCATGTGCCATCATATTGTATGGAAGAGGGCCCCTTCTTATTTGGATAACCTAATATGCAGATATGAACCATCGAGGGCTCTTCGCTCGGGAGGCTCGGGTCAGTTGGTGGTCCCGCGGGCTAATAAATCAAGAATGGGAGGGCGCTCCTTTAGTGTAATGGCTGCCTGCAGCTGGAATAAGCTCCCTCTGGAGATGAGACTAGAGAGCGCGGAAGTCAAGTTTAGAGCATTAGTGAAAACGCATCTGTATAGGCTATCGGGGCACGTCGGGGCGGGCAGTCTATGCTAAAGTGTCTAGCTCTTCCTTACTAGCGCGGGGACACACCGGGAAGGTGTTACCAGGCGCTTTATAAACTGTTTATTATTATTTTTATTATTAAACTGTAATGAGTCGGATTCAGTTTGTCCAGAAGAAGACTCTTCGCATAAAGCCATTATCGATGGGTTTCTATCAATTGCAGGCTTTATTAAGCAGGATCTTCTGAGGAAGACTAATAAAAAAAACATCCCAAACTAGGGTGGTTTGATGTAAAGTGCACTAAGGCCCCCTCTAAACTTAAAAAGACCCCTCATAAAGTACCTAGAATACTGAAGGAGGTCAGGGAAGCTAGATGCAAGTATAATTCGGCACTAAAAATAAGAAAAAAGGTACTCAAAGAAGAGGCGTGGCAGGAGTTATACTCTAGAACAAGGACACCTCTGCCTTCTGGAAGGCTGTTAACACACCTTTTCTGGTGGAGAGTTATAGGGCATCAATTGAGATAGCCATCAGTGGTGTGGAGCAGCTGCAGATATCTAAAGTGTTGGGCGTGGGGAAGGGCATGGCGCTGCTCTCGGTCTGCGAAGGCATGGATATGGTCCCCAACTCAGACATCTCCGAGGACCGAGATGCCAATCAGATCCCATTGTCGGAATCCATTCAGGGATGAAACCTCCTGGAGCCAGGTGCCGTGCCAGAGCGGTGCTTGACGAGTGAGTTTACGGTTCTACCCCACGTGGCGCAGAGCAGCACGCCAGGCTAGGAGGACCGTTCTGGTGATTGGCGCTATTAGTCTTATCATTTTTAAAAAATGTTTTAAAATGTAGAAATTCAATCATGATGTGATTAATTTTATATGTATTAATCTCTATGAAATTGTATGTATTTCGGAAATCAGTTGATGTTCCAGTCCAGCAGTTCATCCTGTATTACATTACCAGCGGAGCATAAAACACTCGGTACATCGAGAATCATGGCGGAATCATGTTGAACCATTTCCCCCATATTCTGTGGAACAATTCTGGAGCGCCTCTGGCTTCAAACAGGGCCTCCTCCTGGGTGCTGCACCAATGAACCCCCCTCCTCCACCCCTGCACAGTGGGTGCAGCAGTACATGACCAATACCTTGCTTTGTCTCTTTTGGCCACTGCCACCGCCGTCGCCAAAAGGCATTTGTCCATCCTGGAACCATCTAGGCCATCAAAGACCCCAACAATGTCCGCAGTGGTTCATGAGGAATCTCCCATCCCAGGGCTTGTGTGAGTTCCCGCTCCACCCCCTCCAGAACCTCATTACCTCCGGGCAAAGCCACACAATGTGGTAAAAATCAGTGGGGGCAGAATCGCATTTCAGGCAGTCTGGGGAGGGTCACAGGCGGGCACGGAAGAGTCGCTCTGGGGTGAGGTAGACCGCGTGTAGGAAGTATATCTGCTCCAGGCGCAGCCTGGAGGACGTAGTCTGGGTTCTGGGTGCCATAAGGGCATTTCTCCAGTCCGCCTCCACCAGGGGGCCCACCCAGCCCTCCCATCGAGCGCCTAATGTATCTAAGGACGCAGGGCCATTGTTCGCTAGGGAGCGGTAGATGCGGGACAGTCCTCCTCTGCCCCATCATCACCTGGGCTTCCAGTGGGCTCAACTCCGGGAGGGGGACCAGCGAGGGGAAATGCGCTTGAATGGCGTGGAGCAGCTGCAGATATCTAAAGTGTTGGGCGTGGGGAAGGGCATGGCGCTGCTCTAGGTCTGCAAAGGCATGGATATGGTCCCCAACTCAGACATCCCGAGGACCGAGATGCCAATCAGATCCCATCGTCGGAATCCATTCAAGGACGAAACCTCCCGGAGCCAGGTGCCGTGCCAGAGCGGTGTTTGACGAGTGAGTTTACGGTTCTACCCCACGTGGCGCAGAGCGGCACGCCAGGCTAGGAGGACCGTTCTGGTGATTGGTGCTATTAGTCTTATCATTTCTAAAGAATGTTTTAAAATGTAGAAATTCAATCATGAAGTGATTCATTTTATATGTATTAATCTCTATGAAATTGTATATATTTCGGAAATCGGTTGATGTTTGTATTTTAATGTGCTTTTTTGACTATTATGTAATAGTCGAATGATTTGATTGATTATTGAAAAAGATGGGTCACTTTGCTAAAGTTTGCCTTAAGAAGAAATATCAAAAGAAAACTGTTGTTTGTGTTGTAGAATCTGATGATGATTCAGACTCAGAAATCATCTCTGTTGTTTTAGATAATGCTACTTCTTCAAGTAAAGAGATGACTGAACCTGTAACCGGTAATCCTTCTTTATGTGTTGACCCCATTGTTGAGATACAAGTTGGAAATAAAAAACTCCAGCTGTGGTTGATTCCAGTGCTAGGATTACCATGATAACTCAGTTGTTCACCAAAACATGGGGTGACAGAGAATTATAGCCTCCTGATCGCTCACCGGTCTCTTATGAGGGAACAAAAATTGAACTATTGGTTTTGTTAAAGATGTTTTGATGTTCAAAGGGAGAAGGATCAATGGCAACATTTATGTTGGTGTCAAGGGCCTCAACATTCTTGGGTGGTTCCACCAGGGATTATTTGGGATGATACTCAAGCAAGGCACTAAAGAACAAGTTATGCTTGTAACATGTGAAGAAGAGGCCACAAAATGGAAAACCGAGTTTCCCTCTGTTTTCAGTGATGCATTGGGAAAAGTTTCTGGGTTCAAGCACAAAATCATTTTAAAGGATGGTGCAATTCCAGTCAAGCATAAACTCAGCAGTGTCCCATTAAGTGTTAAAGATGATCTTAACAAAGAACTCAAAAGCTTGTGTCACAAGGGTATCATTGAACCAACAGAATCATCTTTGTGGTTGTAACCTTTAGTTGTGGCTCGCAAGAGAGGTGGGCAATAGAGCGTATGTCTGGACCTTAGATCCCTTAACAAGGAGATCTGGGTTGATTGTCTCTGTTGCCTAAAATCAATGATCTTTTCATGCGTTTGAAAGGTGCCCAAGTGTTCTCCAAGTTAGACCTGGCTAGTGCATACCATCAGATCAAACTGCATCCCAGCACCCTCTCTCACTACTTTTGTGTCTCCCCTTGAAACATTTTGATATCGAAGGATGCGTTTTGGCTTAGCCTCCACGGCATTGGAGTTCCAGAGAGTCACAAAGAATCTTTTGAGAGAGGTTGGAGAGGTGCTCGTCTTTCAAGATAATGTGTTGATTTATGCCAAGGCCAATGATTTGCATGACACAATTCTTAGAAGGGTACCTAATATTTTCAGGAAAAATGTAGTTGTTCTTAAGACTTAAATATGCAAGTTTTTTCTGCAAAGACATTGAATATCTTGGTCATTTGCTATCAGATCAAGATAGTAGACCAAGACAAGGACATGTCTTCACCTTCCCTGGTCACGGTTGGAGTCCCACAAGGATCAACCCTGTCCCCCACCCTTTTCAACCTTTACCTAGAACTGCTTACCGAAGTATTATGCGCAGCTAACATCTCCTTTCATATGTACGCATATGACACCCAGATCTACAACAAAACCTCTTCTTTCAAAGAGATTGTCTCCCTGAACAAAGCCCTGAAACTCACTGTCCAATGGCTCACATCCTATGAACATAAACTTAATGCAAAGAATACAAAATTTCTCCTGATCTCCCCTCCCAACACCAACCATGAGATGCATTCATGGATTAAGGCTATCACAGCCTTAAATTGACCACCAACCATTGTAAACTTGGCTAAATCCCTGGGAATTACCCTTGATAGCAACCTGAACCTACGGGATGACATCAACTCGATGGCCAAAACAGCCAGATTCCACCTGAGTTGCCTTAGGAAATTGAAACCGTTCTTCAATGCTCCCGACCTGAAAATGGCAGTCCAAGCACTCATCATCTCTAGACTGGAATAAGGCTACTCAACCCTCTCCGGTTTACCTAAGATCTCCCTGGCACCTCTTAAAGTCTGCCTCAATGCGGCCACCAGACTACTTACCGGCACAAGGAAATATGATCATATTTTCCCACACCTGAAAGCTTTCAACTGGCTTCCCCTGGAGGCAAGAATACAACTCAAACTGGCATGCACCACGCACAATCCTTTATACTCTAACTCCCCTGTTTATCTGACTCAGAAACTTGTGATCTCCGGAGGAATCAGAATTCCCCGATCTTGTAGAGACCTCTTGCCCCAACCTGCACACTTTTGGAAAAAAAAACCTTACAATCGGGCCTTCTCAGGGGCTGCTCCAAGAATATGGAACTCTCTCCCACCCGACATCACAAGAATCCCCTCTCTGTCTTGCTTCAAAATGGATGCCAAAACTTTCCTTATGGGCACATTTCTCAGCCAATTATCGCGTTAATCACAGCTATGGCCCACCCTATGGCCATCCACTACCTCCTTTCGGACTACATTGTCATCCCTCCAGAACCTTGGGGCCTGGATTGAATAATTCTAAACGCAATCTGTAAACATTGTATCTCGTCTTGGGTAACAGATCATGTTAACTGTAAATACGTGCTCTTCTTTCACTTATGTATCTTTAAAGTCTTCTCTACATAGCTTTACTCTCCTGTAAAGCGCTCTGATACCCTAACAGGTCAAGTTTGTGCTCTATAAAACACATAACTAAATAAATAAATAAATAAATAAATACATGTTGATGCCATTACCAATATTTCGATACCCAAACACAAGACTGGCGTCAAGATTTGGTTAGGTTTGTTTGAAGACTTTGTTAGGTTTGTTTAAATATTATTTAAAGTTTATTCCTAACTTTGCTTCCATTGCACGACCCATAAGCAATTGGCTCAAGATGGGAGTCAGATTTGAATGGTCTGAAAATGTGATTTTGCGTTTGTTGGAGTCAAGTCTTCTTCAAAGAAAAGTGATGCCCTCAAGCCATTTGACCCTGATTTGCCTTGTGGCATAGGTGTAGATGCTAGCCATGTTGGTTGGGAGTAATTCTCACACAGAGTGGTAGAGAAAAAGAAAACACTGTTGTTTTTGCATCAAGGGTGTTTATTTATTTATTTTATTTTATTTATTCAACTTGTAAAGCGCACTGTCACCTTGCAGGTATCCTGGCGCTAAGCAGCTAAAGAGTAGGTGTGAGTCGGGCCGGATCTTAGGGAAACAGCCAAGTTTTAACACGTCTCCTAAACGGGAGAGGTTCTCTAATTTGTCTGATTTCCCAGTGAAGTTTGTTCCACAGTCTGGCTGCTGCCACTCCAAAGGATCTACCTTCTGACCTGACTTTCTTAATGCTTGGCATCTTCACCAGTCTGGCCGAGGACGAGCAAAGCAGTCTCGATAGAGCGTACCAGTCACATTTTTTTCGCAAGGTCATTGGTCCGCCCCCATGAAGGGCTTTAAAAACCAGACAGAGCGATTTAAAGGGCACTCTCTGTCTCAAGGGGAGCCAATGAAGTTTGGCTAGGGTAGCGGAGGCAGAGGACCTTCTAGACAGACCTAGCACCAGCTTGGCAGCTGCTGTTTGGATCCTTTGTAGCCTATCCAGGAGAAAATTAGGGGAGCCTAGGAGGAGGGCATTACATAAGTCAAGCCTACTGAGAATTGTGCACCTCACCACTGTAGCACACGCCTGATAAGGTAGAAGAGGAAACATTTTGCGGAGGGACCTGACGTCACTCTCACTAAATTTCAGAAAGTCATTTTCTGAATTGAGCCAGTGTGGCCCTTTGCCATGTGCTTGCATGGATAGTTGAGCAAAGAGATAGCAGTTTATCAAATTTTAAATGAATGATAAGCTTGAGAATAATGTCATCTTTTTATAATAATTTTAATGTTACTTTTTTTTCAATTATATATATATATTTTTTACCATTTTCATAACATTTGGCATCAATGAATCATCCCCATGTCTGCTTTAGGTTGACAACAGCATTGTGTAAGGATTTTTCGATTGTAAATGCATTTGTTAGCTGCACCTCTTGCGTGGATCTAGGTTTTAATGCAATAGCTGCAGGGGAGAGATTCCCGATACCTATAGCGCAGTGGAAATAATCCTGATCTAAAAAAAGGGTGACGCTGGATGCCCGTCAAACTGTAGATCAATTAGTTTACTAGATAAATGAAAAAAAATATTTTCTAGGCAGCTCTTGAATAGAGTGCAAGATTAGAAGGATCATCAGAATATATTAATTCACTTTCAGGCAGGATTTGCTACTAAAATTAGCATACTAGTTCAGGTGTTTGAGATAGCCCTTCTTTATTGGAAAAATGTCCTGTTAGGCATCTTTATGTGGCATTCATCGATTCGCGTACCACATTCAATCTGATACCTTGGGAGAACCTTTAGAGGATACTGGCAGATATGAAAATGCCCAGTGGCTTAATGGAACTTTTCCCAAGACTGAATGAAAAAAACTATGCGCAGGTTAGGAGGGGTGAAAGCAAGGAGCAGTCAAAACATATCTCAGCTGCAAGAGGGGCTTGGCAGGGGTGAGTTTTGGCACCCCTCCTTATACCTTACTGATGTGGCGAAGGAATTTATAAAGTGTGCTAATGACTCTCCTATCCTGTACTGGCCCAAAACATCTATACTCTTGTTTGCAGAGGATTTTCTTTTAATTTCCCCCGATAGGGTAACAAAATGTGCTAAATAAATTCCTTGAGTTCTGCAGTAACCGGGGTCAGGAATCAAAAGCAGCAACACCTAGGTTTATGGTTTTTGGTGAGAGTATTTAGAGCTTCTCTGTAAGGGCTGGAAAAGACCATTTTAAACTGTTTTTTAGCTTTGATTATCTGGGGAAGTCTCATACATTTAAGTGGGGCCACCAAATAAATAAGGGATAATTCTAAATATACATCAAAAGCTAATCTCAGCTTTCAGAATAATATATTCTCACATTCTATTTTTCCTGCCCTGGAAGCTTACTGTGCCAAAGCCCAAAGTGGTGCTTGTATGGTGCAGACATCTGGGCTACATGGACAGTAATAGGCTCACTGTAGTGGAGAACAATTTCATTAAATCATTGCATCCCCCTTGTACCACTTTATTTTAATATTGGTATGAAACAAGGGTCAGACCTGGCCCAAGTAAAACCATCATTGTTTTGGACTTTAACCTGGACAACCCCTGAACCAGCTGAATACAGAGCTCCCTGGAGAGATGGAAAGGAATTGGACCATGTTTTGGAGGTTCCCTGGCTACGATTTATTTGCAACTGGTGTAAAAGACTGGGCTTGCTCACACTATGGGATTCTCCTGAACTGATCTCTTTGGCCGACACGCTGGGTTTAAAATTGACCTTCTTGTCTTTTGTGCATGAAGAGGACATTTCTAGGGGCTCCCCGGGTCAATTAACAGAGCAGTTTATGTCATTTAAATCGACCTTAGCCTTTGAAAGCCATATGGATAGTAGAATACCAACACTGGCTAAGAGCTTCTATATACAATTTAGATAGGCTGTTCCTATAAATAAAATCATTCAGCACACACTGGAGTGATGGCCTTGCTACTGATTCATGCCCAGCATGTGGCGTGAGCCCTGGGACCCCTGACCATATCATGTCTGTGTGCCCTGAATATTGTGGCGTGTGCAGATGATGGCTGTGACCCATCTTTTTGACCATAGGGGTACTTCATTGTAGAGAAACGAAGCAAAGATTGATGGCTGACATTAATTGTTCCTTGTATATTGCTAGCCAAATGACAGAAAGGATCCCCACCATATATTTATTTTATTTATTTAAGGAGTTTTCTAGGGCGCTGCCGGACCTTTTTTTCTTTCTCGCAAGAGTCATATAATAGAGCCTGTTATCTTGTTATACATATTGGTTCGACAGTCCAAGTGTGCTGTGCTGTATTGAGGTAGTACGTGAGTCCTGAGATCGCCTTGATTAGTGCACGTTGTCTTGGGTTGAACCACAGCAGTTTTTGGCAAGAGTTATAAAGTAGAGCCGTGTTATACATATAGGTTTGGAGGTCCAAGAGTACTGTGCAGTATTGAGGTAGTACATGAGTCGTGAGATAACCTCGATTGGTGCGCTTTGTCTGGGGTGTACCTTTAAGGGTGAGGTAGAGGAGCAGGAGGAGGTTAGTGAGTAGAGTTATATGTATAGAATAGGGAAGTCCAAGTTTGCTATGCAGTATTGAGATAGTACGAGTGACCTGAGATAACCTTGATTAGTGCACGTTGTCTTGGAATGAACCCTGGGGGAGAGGATCAGGAGGTGGTCAGGAAGCAGGAAGAAGGTAGGTCTTTGTGATATAATGTCAGGTAGCAACGACGAGTAGAGATTTGTGTTGAGGCTGCGGTTATCCCTTCGGGAGGGAGCGATTGAGGAAGAGGACTTTTAGGTGTTTTTTTAATTTTGTGAAGGATGCAATAGTTTTGATATCTGCTGGGATTGAGTTTCCGATTGTGGACGGGCTTCCGGCAAAGGACCGCGCAGAGTTTTTTTGTTTGCGTATTTTCATATGAGCTCCTGAGGTTTCTAGACTGATTAGCCCTCTTGAGTTTTGCGGCCAGGTAGTCAGGTTTTCCTGTGTATAGGGCTTTGTGTGTGAGGCAGGCGGTTCTGAAGGTGGCATGCAGTTTGACTGGGAGCCAGTTTAGTTCTCTGAGGGCCCGATTCACAGAACTATCTTAAGACAAAATCCTAGACGTACTACTTTTGGTATTCACAGAAGTTAGGATTTTGTCTTAAGTTTGTCTTAAGACAGACTTAAGACAGAATCCTAACTTAAGTTTGTATTAAGACAAAATCCTAACTTCTGTGAATACCAAAAGTAGTAAGTTTAGTATTTTGTCTTAAGTTAGTTCTGTGAAACGGGCCCTGCGAGCTGGAGAAATGTGATTGTATTTCTTAATTCCAGTGATCATACCACTCTGTTCTCAGGTTGGTAATGAGTAATTGGTGAGAATGGGTGTTAATGAGATTCCCCTTCTACACTTACACCAACAGACACTTGAATTCGACATGTGCACAATGTGATGTGATTAATTGGAGAGAAGCACACATGCACAGCAAAGGACATTAACATAAAATATATGTATCCATACAAAATAACTTAATTACACACATAATAAATAAATCAGGTAGAAAAAAAATTGCAAAAGAAACACATACTAAAAGATACATAGTGGACACCATTAGAATGTATTAAGATAATTTGTACAGTACACACAAAACATACAAAAGAGTCCCAATGTAGGATACATTTCTTTTTTATAACTTGTTTTTATTAGCAACATTGCATCATATCACATATTAGACAAGTAGCATATACATTTTACATGGATAACCACCATACATTTTGTGTAAGTGGCGTCCATGTTAACCAACATCAGCATCACTCACCTCGTGGTTTTTATATATATCAAACCTGATATATAAACAATAAAAACAAAAACAAAATGAAACCCTTCCCACCTCCCCTTCTCCAGCAGCAGATAGCAGTAATAAAATCCACCCCCTTTTCTGAATCATTTTGTCCACCATAAGCGTGGAAGGGTATACTCAGATGTGAGTCCCTTGCTCATTGCACCATCAGGATTCAAGCAAGCCTGGCTGAAGACGGCTGAAATGCCAGAAACTTTTCCCCGGAAGCTTGTTTCCTTCCCAGTATAAGAATTGGCTTGGTAGTCTGGTCTGCCCTGTTCCCATGATGCACTGGGCCAGGGACAGACTAATTTGCATGTAGCCAGGTTCTGAGCTGGGATGGTGCAGTGAGCTAAAAAACGGTGATGGATCAAGCCCTGATCTTTGGACTGGGTAAGAGTGGTCTGCTTAATTTAGACACTCTGTTCATCACCACCCCCTTTTCTGAATCAGCCTTCTCAACCCTGACAGCACAAAATGGATGTTACCGACCAGAGACACATGTCTGCCCTCCTGCTGCTGAGCCAAGCTCGAGCAGAGGAATGCAATACAATAGGCATTCTCTCACAGGGACGTGTGACCACCTCCCAGACAGGAGTTGGTTTTTTGGGGCCGGATGGGTACACTCTGAGAGTGCCTGAAAGTCTGCATTTGGGCCACATTTGGTGTCCCTGTGCATAGTCCAGCTCAAAGCAGTTCTGGGAGCCCTTGGCTTCTACTTCGGTGCAAAACTGGACAAAGGACATGGGTGTAGCCACCCCTCTGCCCTGCCATTCCCGTAGGAGGGTCCCCTGAATCCGTCTAACCCTCTCCAGTGGGCTTACCTGGCTGTAAGTCTTTAGATTTTACGTGGCCACGATTCTACAAGAAGAAACCACTGACCTTCGACCGTCTGGACATTATGGACTTTGCTGGACCTCGACAGGGCTTGACTGCATCCCCCTTTCCGTTTGAATCTTAGTTTGTTCCTTTGCTCCATACAGGCTCTGTGAAGGACTGGTGGTGCACTTAAGACAACTGAAGAATCTCCCTTAGAGTAAAGGAGTCACTCCGTGCATTTGCAGGCACCTTACTGCAACTGACCAGTCTGCTCCTCCTGGGCTCCTGTGGATGTTGAAGATTTCAGCAACACAGGAGGTCAGTTTCCAAAAGTCCCTGAGGGTGATCTGCCCTTTCACTGAGTTTGAGGCCAGAATCCTTCGTGGGGACTGCATAACATTAACCCCTGTGCACAGCCTTCATTTGCAGTTGCATATGCTTGTTGGCAATTCCTGAGATTGTGCATTGGGCTCTTTGTTGTCCTGACCCTGTGCAGTGTTTTCACCAAAGAACGCTGGCCTCCTCACACCGAGTGCTCCGTGGACTGGTACTTTGCAATCTTGCTTGAGGTCCCCCCAACTACTGGTCATTCGGCCAGTGGGTGCCCCTGAGGGTCATTTTGATTTCTCATGGGCTTTCCTGGTTTCTCCAGATGTGCCCTGACTTCCCATTGGTTGGTGAGTCTCCTGGACCTTGCTGGTCTACACTGTAACCTGCTTGACCTTACTACATGGGTTGCTTTTGCCAAGGCTTGTTGGTGCCCCCGCCAGACACAGACCCCGTAGCACTTAACATCTTTTGTGTGGACAGCTCACCTCTGGCTCCTGGCCATCATAGACATCTCCCGGGCCTCATGGCTGCAGAGTCAAGCAGTCCTTCTTTGCAGCTGAAGCACCCAACATCCGTGGGTATTTGTCTCCCCAGCCCCTGGTCACTCAGAAGTGATCCAGACTCTGTCCCCTCTGCTTTCAGGTTCCTTCCTTCAAGAATCCAGGCTTAGATTCCACAGGACCCTTTTCACCTTCATGGCAGCAGTACCTCTTCACAGCCCTCTATTGAGAACGACTGGAGTTTCCGATGCCACCTCAGACCTATACACTCGGCTCCTCTGGGATAGGTAACTTGGGTACTACAGTATCCGCAGGTGGGATGGCTCTTCAAACTCTTAAGATCCAAGGGGTTCACTCAAAGTCCTCCAAGAACATTAACTTTCTAACTATGACTTTCCCATAGAGTTGTACAGAGCACGCGTTGTTTTGCTCCACTGCAGGTATCCTCTGTGGGCTCCCTGTGTTATCACCCTGTTCTAATTTGGCAGCAATTGAGTTAGCATTAGCAGAAGCCATCCAGTATTTAGCGGTTATCTTATCCGTTTTTTTTGTGGAATCCATTTTGTATTTCTGGAAGCCATCTTGTTTGCAATATGCTACCACGTGCATGTCATGTGCTCTGTCCTACCTTGCTGTTGTCTGCTCTTGGAATCTACCTAGAGACAGGTTATATTTAGTTTGTTCTGCTTCGCACATGCTCAGTTGAACTTGCAGCTGTCCATGCAGCTGCTGTTAGTCTGTAACTGTCAGGATATGTTCACCAGAATTACCAACTGTTTGCTCCTCCCACTTGTTGACTGCATTTTCGGTATGACCTTATATGTACCTGAAACCTTCTTCTTGTACTTGTTTCGCCTTCTATTGAGCCCCTGTGTGGGTATAAAAGGACCAAGCTCCTTCCATTCAGTGTGCTACTTCATACATTAACGAAGGGTGTTGTGTGAATGTAGCTCCATCTCATGAGGTTTAATAAATCTTGTATTTTATATTCCAGTTTCTGTGCCAACTTCGATTCTATGGTGTGAGGACTCTGTGTAGAGAAGGGCAAACCCCTAGCACTGGTAGGCCTTGCTTTGGCCCACTACTACAACTTTGGGTGTTTCTTTGGGGTCCCAGCGATTGTACATGCACTAGGCACTGTGTCTAGTCAAGTTGTGATTGTTATATCACACTTTTAGTATATGGTTTGGTCTAACTTGGGATTGTGATACTTACTACTTTTCTATTGATCTCGTATTATGTGCTTTGTGTTCTATCCTTGGGTAGAGGATAGTAGAGAGTGTTATATTAATAAATACATATTTTTATATAACTATTGTGTGGTTCTCCTTCATTAGGTCATTCAGGAGCTGATATTCTGGTAAAACAAGCTGCTTACATTCCTTCAAGATTAAGCCTGAAGGCTGCTACCCACAGCGAATAATTGGATAGCTTTCTAAAGGTTATCTTTGACCTCATACATCATGAGGGTCATTTGGACTGGTGTAAGTTGCTCAACCATGGCAATTTCCTTCTCCAATATCCCCGTGGCCCGTGTGATGAAAGCGTCAAGTGGGCCTGATACGACTCCCTTGGTGGTTTGGATTTGGACTGTGCGCTCTTTACCTGACCTTAAGGGCATTGTAGAATGAAGTTGGAATACAAAACCACACAGTTACTTTAAGTCCGTCCCCGCAGTACCAAGAAGCAAAAGAATGTAAGGTAAGGTGGGCCGCCTACCTTGAGTACTTCCAGACGGCCAGGCGGGGTGGGCCCGGCCCGGACTCTGCCGTACTCCAACGGCCTCAAACGGCCCGCTCTTTGCCCGGTCTTCGCCCCGGACTGCGTCTCGCGCTGCTGGAGTCTGAGGTTATGATATAGGGGGCGTTTTAGGCAGGGGCCGGGCCAGCAGGGAAAGCGGACCGGATGCTGGTGAATGGTCTCGCAGGGACTCCTGGTTGTTGGAGTCCCTGCACGCTCGCAGCCCCGCCGAAGCCACACACTCAAAAACCGGCTTACCGCTCCTGTACTTCTGCTGATAGAGCCCCACGCAGTCCCAAACGATGCGGCACCCGCGAAGCGGGTGCGGCGAGATGTGGGTAGATAGGCTTGAAAAGCACCTCCTGTTCAAGCCGCCTCCGTGTGCAGAGAGAGTCTGTGTCCCAACGAGAGAAGGTGAGGGATGCTTTTAGTGTCCTCAAGTGGGCGGGGGGCGGGCCAGCAGGGAGAGCGGACCGGATGCTGGTGAATGGTCTCGCAGGGACTCCTGGTTGTTGGAGTCCATGCACGCTCGCAGCCCCGCCGAAGCCACACACCCAAAAACCGCCTTACCACTCCTGTACTTCTGCTGATAGAGCCCCACGCAGTCCCAAACGATGCGGCACCCGCGAAGCGTGTGCGGCGAGATGTGGGTAGATAGGCTTGAATAGCACCTCCTGTTCAAGCCGCCTCCGTGTGCAGAGAGAGTCTGTGTCCCAACGAGGGAAGGTGAGGGATGCTTTTAGTGTCCTCAGGTGGGCGGGGGGCGGGCCAGCAGGGAGAGCGGACCGGATGCTGGTGAATGGTCTCGCAGGGACTCCTGGTTGTTGGAGTCCCTGCACGCTCGCAGCCCCGCCGAAGCCACACACCCAAAAACCGCCTTACCGCTCCTGTACTTCTGCTGATAGAGCCCCACGCAGTCCCAAATGATGTGGCACCCGCGAAGCGGGTGCAGCGAGATGTGGGTAGATAGGCTTGAAAAGCACCTCCTGTTCAAGCCGCCTCCGTGTGCAGAGAGAGTCTGTGTTCCAACGAGGGAAGGTGAGGGATGCTTTTAGTGTCCTCAGGTGGGCGGGGGGAGGCCAGCAGGGAGAGCGGACCGGATGCTGGTGAATGGTCTCGCAGGGACTCCTGGTTGTTGGAGTCCCTGCACGCTTGCAGTCCCGCCGAAGCCACACACCCAAAAACCGCCTTACCGCTCCTGTAATTCTGCTGATAGAGGCCCACGCAGTCCCAAATGATGCGGCACCCGCGAAGCGGATGCGGCGAGATGTGGGTAGATAGGCTTGAAAAGCACCTCCTGTTCAAGCCACCTCCGTGTGCAGAGAGAGTCTGTGTCCCAACGAGGGAAGGTGAGGGATGCTTTTAGTGTCCTCAGGTGGGCGGGGGGAGGGCCAGCAGGGAGAGCGGACCGGATGCTGGTGAATGGTCTCGCAGGGACTCCTGGTTGTTGGAGTCCCTGCACGCTCGCAGCCCCGCCGAAGCCACACACCCAAAAACCGCCTTACCGCTCCTGTACTTCTGCTGATAGAGCCCCACGCAGTCCCAAACGATGCGGCACCCGCAAGGTGCGGCGAGATGTGGGTAGATAGGCTTGAAAAGCACCTCCTGTTCAAGCCGCCTCCGTGTGCAGAGAGAGTCTGTGTCCCAACGAGGGAAGGTGAGGGATGCTTTTAGTGTCCTCAGGTGGGCGGAAGTTGCTCACTTCAATAAGTGGACAGCATATACCAGGTCATCTACTCACAGCCAGACCCAACCTCAACACGGCAAATTTAAGCTTTATACATGTCCCCTTCTTTGGGGTTGGGAATATGCCCAACAGACACTGTTTTATAGCGACTTCTATTCCTATTGTCGGACCAGAGCATAGAGTCTCTACCACTTGGTTCAGGTACTGCTGCAACCGTATGCAAGTCCATGTCATATGGAGGAATGTGGCAGGGTCCGTGCCACATCGAGGACAGAATGCAACCTGCCCCGGGATAAACTGTGCGCTGCGCTGTGGGGCCAGGTATGTGAGATGCAAATAATGGAATCGGATGAGCTTGAATCTGGCATTACTTGCTTCTTCTGCCTCCTGGGCCAGAGCTCTCTTCCATTCCACGTCTGTCACTGGGAGGAGTATGCATTTGTCCCACTTGCCCCTGGCAAATGATAAATGGGCTGTACGGTCATCCGTCTGGGCTTAGTATGTACACGAGATTAGGGCCCTACTTGAACCCGGGTGTAACAGTGTTGCCAATGTTTGCAACTCCTGTGGCTCCTCCGGGTAGGTGGTTCATTTTTCACGGACTGTATGTGAGATTTTGGCATACTGTAAACAATAATCTGCTGTAACCTGGAAGCAATCCCGTGCTTCATCAAAGGTCAGGAAGTTTCCATTGTGGTGCAGATCTCCAGCCAATACGCATCCTCCCTCATACCCCTTTGAAATATCCATAGATGCCTGGATACTCTGAAATCCCCGTAGCCCTTGAGAGGGCTATAGCATAAGGTGCCTTGTGAAGTACCAAAGTGACTGCTTGTTCCCAGGACACAGCTACTTGCCTCACTATGTGGGGGCAATCCCGCGAGACCTTGGATCCCATCCTTAAATACCTTTGTAACCGAGACCCATCACTCCAGTCCCCCAGTAACACTTTATCGGTTGTACGACCTTCCGTACAGCACTGCATAATGTAACAAACCTGCCATATAAAATAACCTAAAATCAGGTAAACTCAATCGTTGGAGTTCAAGACCAGCATGAGCATTTCTAATTTACCTCTACTCCTTCCACCTGCCCACACCAGAGAAATCAGTAAACTATTAAGTGTGTCAAATGTGGATTTCGGTATACTGCAGTAAGAATTCTGAAAGACATACCGGCAACAAGGTTACATCACTATTTTTGACACAGCCACCCTTCCCATAACAGACAGCAGGAGCTTGTTCCTGAATTGTATCGACTTTTTAAGTCCTGCAAGGACACTAGTCAAGTCAAGTCAAATAATTTGTATAGTGCGCTACACACCCAGAGGGTTTCAAGGCGCTTGAGGAAGGGTGTGGACTTACTTGTCAAATATCCAGGTTTTAAGTTGCTTTCTGAAGGCTAAGTGGTTTTGAGTGAGGCGGAGGTGTGTGGCGATGGAGTTCCAGGTTTTAGCTGCCAGGTATGAGAAGGATCTTCCTCCCATGGTGGTTTTGTTGATGCGTGGAACCGCAGCAAGGACTTGGTTGGAAGAGCGTAGCTGGCAGGAGGGGGTGTAGAAGGAAAGTGGTGTGTTGAGGCAATCGGGTGCAAGATCGTAAAGTGCTTTGTGTGCATGAGTGAGGAGGCGGAATGTTATCCTCTTATTGACAGGGAGCCAGTTGAGGTCTTTAAGGTGACCAGAAATGTGGTCTTTGCACGGGATGTCTAGTATGAGTCTGGCTGAGGCGTTGTGGATGCGTTGGAGTTTTTTCTGAAGTTTTACGGTGGTACCGGCGTATAGGGTCTTTCCGTAGTCCAGGCGACTCGTAACTAGTGCGTGGGTGACCATTTTTCTAGTTTAATAGGGAATCCAGCGAAATGTTTTTTTGAGCATGCGAAGAATATTGAAGCAAGATGATGAGACGGCGTTGACTTGTTTGGTCATTGAGAGTGAGGAGTCCAGGATGACGTCCAGGTTCCGTGCGTGGTCCGTTGGGATGGGTGCTTTTCCTAGGGCCGCTGGCCACCAAGAGTCGTCCCAGGCGAGAGGGGAAATACCTAAGATGAGGACCTCTGTTTAGTCTGAATTCAGTTTAAGACGGCTGTGCTTCATCCATTCAGCTACTTCTTTCATTCCTTCATGTAGGTTGGTTTTGGCGGTGTTAGGGTCTTTGGTGAGGAGAGGATCAGTTGGGTGTCATCAGCGTAGGAGATGATGTTGAGGTTGTGTTGGCGTGCGATGGTCGCGAGGGGGCTCATGTATACGTTGAAGAGGGTGGGGCTGAGAGAGGATCCTTGTGGCACGCCCCAAATGACCTCGGTGGCTTCAGACTTGAACGGTGGGAGGCGGACTCTCTGAGTTCTTCCGGCAAGGAACGAGGTGATCCTGTCCAGTGCTTTTCCTTGGATTCCGATGTTGTTGAGGCGTTGTACAAGGGTGCTGTGGCAGACTGTGTTGAAGGCTGCGGAGAGGTCGAGAAGGATGTGTCTCCATTGTCCAGTAGAGTTCGAATGTCATCTGTTGCTGCGATAAGGGCGGTCTCAGTACTGTGTTTGGCTCGGAAGCCGGACTGTGAGGAGTCGAGGGATTTGTTGGTTTCGAGGAAGGCGGCGAGCTGGTTGTTGACGGCTTTCTCGATGACTTTGGCCGGGAATGGTAGGAGCGAGATGGGGCGGTAGTTTTTTGAGTTCGGTGGGGTCTGCTGTGGGTTTTTTCAGAAGGGCGCTGAGTTCAGCGTGTTTCTAGCTTTCCGGGAAGGTGGCGGAGTTGAGGGAGGAGTTGATGACGTCTCGGAGGTGAGGTGCTATGATGGAGTCTGCTTTGTTGAAGATGTGGTGAGGACAGGGGTCTGTGGGGGATCCTGAGTGGATAAAGTTCATCAGCCAGATGGTGTCCTCGGTGGAGATTGGGTTCCAGTCAGAAAGGATGTTCAAGGAGGGTGAGAGTTCGGCAGAAGGTTGGGTGGGTTGGTCTCCAGGTTGGTTGTCAAAGCTGTTGTGGATGTCGCCAATTTTGTCGTGGAAGAACGAAGCTAAGGAGTCACAGAGGGTTTGGGAGGAGGTGATGTCTTTGGAGTTGGCAGTGGGGTTAGTAAACTCTTTGACGATGTTGAATATTTCCTTGCTGTTTTGGGCGTTGTTGTCTAGTCGGTCTTTGAATGCTGATTTCTTGGCTGTCCAGATCAGTTGGTGGTGTATACAGGTGGCGTTTTTGAAGGCGTCCTTGGTGCTAGTGTTAGGGTCTTTTTTCCAGACCTTCCCAAGGGAGCGACAGAGTTTCTTGGATTTCTTAAGATCATCGTTGAACCAGTGGGCGTTTTTGCTGCCTAGTTTGATTTGGTGTTTTTTCAAGGGTGCTAGGTTGTCGGCGCTGTTGGTTAGCCATTGTGTGAGGTTAACCCTTTCAATGCTGATGACAAGCTCAGCTCGTCATGATGCACGGTTGAGCTGTGCTGATGACGAGCTGAGCTCGTCATGAACAATGGGAAAGAGGTGCCTGCAGCACAGGAGGGGAAAACACCTAGCAGCCAAGGTGTTAATGGCTGCTTGGTTAGGGTTCGATGAATAGGCAGGGGGGTTTTGAAGAAGGGATGTGGAGATCTGGTCGATGGTGATTTTGTTCCAGTTTCTTCGCAGAGTAGGTTGTGGGTGGTTGTGGGTTGTGGTCTTTTTGTAGACAAAGTGAACGCAGCTGTGGTCTGTCCAATGGAGAGCTGTGGTGTGATTGAATGAGATGTGTTTGCTGGAGGTGAAGATAGGGTCAAGTGTGTGTCCAGCGTTGTGGGTGGGGGTGTTTACAAGTTGTTTAGCCTGTATTGAGCATCTGGCAAATGTGCTACATGAATGCCCTGATATCTAAAATAATCCACTTTCCAAGTCAGTCTCGCCTCAGGAAGGTCCAGAGGTGCACCCCCTCATGAGGGCAGCCAGGGGGAACAGTATTGATTTCCGATGATTATGTAGAGACCGGAGGCAGCACCAAAGGAGGCCAGTGTCTTCATAAGTACAGGGATCGCCTCCTTCAGCTGTCTAATGCATAGGAGCGCATCTTCCGCATAAAATGAAATCACATGTTTTACGGCCATCTATAACTACACCCCACGGTGCTATGTCAGTCTCAGAGCCAGGGGTTCCATCACCAGTGCAAAAAGCAGTGGCGATAGAGGGCACCCCTGTCGCGTGCCTCGTACAATTTTTATAATCTCCTATACCTGACCTCCATTTCGCACTCTGGCTCTCTGCTTTTTGTAAAGCAGTTTAACCGACATATTATATTCCTTTCTAAAACCCATTCTTCTGCTGCCCAGATGTTGCTGTTAGCCACTGAATGAAAGACATGAGACAACTGGCATTTATTCATGTGCATACCCGTTCCAGGTACGAATCCACACTGATCTTCATGAACCAGTGAGGTCACAACTCTGCTCAATCTTTTAGCCAGGACTTTAGAGAGCAATTTAGCATCTACCCCCATGATGGATGAAGGTGTATATGAGCACGGGTCCTCTATGTTCTGGCCAGTCTTAGGTAGCATAATTAGCTGAGCCTCCCTCATGGACCACGGTAGACACCCATCTTGTTTAGCCTCCTGTAAGGTTTCTAATAGGTGTGAAAGCAAAACGTCGGCATGCGTCTGGTAGAAATTCACAGGAATTCCATCTGGTCCTGGTGACTTAAGGCAGACCATGGCCTGCAACGCCTCCTGCAGTACCTCTAGATCGCTACCTCCAAATCTTCCTTCTGCTCTCCCATGAGGCATGGGAGGGGGACACCTGGGAGATACCCCCTATCTACAGGCTGTTCCATCTCTGGCATCTCACTATATATTTACAACAGGGGTTGGAATAGCACCGGGGTGGGTAATATTGACCTGTGTAGTTGCCATATTGCCGACACGGCAGAGCAATGTCAATATAAGTGGGGGTGGGCGCTCCCGCTTCAATACCAACACCAACAGTCTCTCAAATCGGTCACCCTCTCTATGTAAAAGTTGGCGATATTCCCAGTGAACTAAACAGTCCAACCTATCCCAAATCTCTTTGACCCGGTGTTGTGCCTGAAGGAGTGAACCATGATCCTGTCCTGACACTCTCTACCATTGTTGTATCGTAGCCAGCCTATCCTTGGCATTTGCCAATTCTGACTCCAGTCTCTTCCTGATGACTCCAACCATGCATAAAGGGTCCCCTCTGGTAACCACCTTGAATGCATCCCATTCAACACCCCTAGCACTCGTGGTCAACAAATTAGAGGTGAAATAACCCACAATGACCTCTCTGAGCTCCCCATTAAATAGCAGATCGTGTAGCGAAGTTGAATGCAAATGCCACAGCGGAACTCTCAGCCTATGTCGCTCTGGTCCCCACTACAACAATACCAGAGCGTGGTCCGATAAAAAATGGCCCAATATCGTAGTCTATACTAGCTCACCATATGCCTCCCGAGAGAGCACAAAATGGTTGACTCAGTTATACACCACATGGGCCGGTGTATAACAAGTATAGCCTCAGTCACCCATGTTTGTTTAGCATCATATATATTCACACAGTTGAACCTACTCATCACCTCACTCAAGGAGTTCAACAAGTGGGTTTTACTATGTTGTTTTGGCAGCGGTTTATCCAATAAGCCATCCAAAATGCAATAAAAATCACCAGCTCATATTAGAGGGTTCACAATATACGGAAGGAGCAGACTCTCCGTGGCACCAAAGAAATCACCATCATCTGTGTTGGAGGCATAAATGTTTACCATACATACCTCCACACCAGCTCTCCATACACAATTAGATATCTGCCCTCCATGTCCGCCAAATAGATGCGTAATTTAAACTGAACTTGTGGGGCCACCCAGATAGCCTCTTCCATAGCAGAAGTAGTGTAGGTAGATGTGGCCAACTACCCTCTCCATTTCTTGTGAAGTGTTTGTGTCTCAGCGTGTAATAAATTCATTTTCTGCTGCATAGTGATATGGGCGCCCTGACGCCACAGATATGTTTGTACTCCATATCGCTTAACAAACGATTTTAGCCCCCTCACATTCCATGTCATAATTTTGCATTGTCCCATTTCATCCAGCCCATACCTGTCCTATTCAATGTGTGTACGGCCTGTGTCCTGCCCTCAATGCTGCTAGACAGAACTATAAACAGAACATTCAATTAACCCTCTCCCCGGGTAGACACTGTAAGAACAAAACGTGGATCCTCACATGATCTTCAGACTCCCACTTCATGCCCTTATACACTATCAATAAACAAACCTCCATCCAAGATATCAATAACTTTCCTTAAGAAAAACATTAATAATACACATCATCTCCTCATTTATTTCCCAACTCTCATCTCAATAGTACTCTTACCTCATGCAATCACCCGATATGTGCCTGTTACCAAGGACGGGTCCGGCACCCCCAGACACAAACTGCGTCTAACAGGTTCATCACCCCAACCCTTGTCATCACTCACACCCCTCCACTCACCTATAAACATAACACACTTACACAATCAAATTTATTACCAAAACAAAAAATAAAGAATTGAAAAATAATACTTCAAGATAACTAAGAAGAAATTAGACAAAGAAAAAGGAGAGCAAAAGAAGAAAAGGAAAAGAAAGCGAAGGGGTTGTCTGCCAGTTAATCTCCATATCTGTCCCAGGTCAGTGCCCCATTTGTCAGGGTGTGGGAGGGAAGCATAGTGTGACAGAGTACATCATTCAAGGCGGTATCGAGTCCATGGCACAATCCCCATGTGTAGTCAATTTTCCGTTGATTCTAGCATCACCCTTGATTCCTTCAGGAGGGTCCTATCTGTTGGGTATCTTCGACAAGGTCTCCAGTACTGGTCTCTGAGCCTGTGGCCATTACCACCTCTACCAGTGCCCGAGTGGCCTCCTGTTCAGTCTGTGGCACCAGTTGGTCTATTCGGGGAGACCTACTGCTCTCGGCACTAGAATCTGCTCTGTCCAGCTCCACTGAGCCATCTCCATGCACCACCACCCGTTGTGGGGATCTGGAGTGTTTCTGGGACTTCCTAAGATGGCTACCACTTTTTCCTCCTGTGGGCTTCACTGTAGATCTCCCCACCTCTCTCCCCCTGTGCGGCATCCACTCATTACCATGTACCTCCAACCAATACCAAGCTGCATCCGGGGTCGTAAAAAACTGCATACGATCCGTATGTAAAACCTTCAGCTTTGCAGGGTAAAGGAGCATATATTGTAGAATCATGGCTCACATCTTTTGTTTCACTCTGATAAAGGATGCTCTCTGCTGCTGAACCAAACGAATGTAATCTGCAAATATATAGATTTTTTGATTAGCGAAGGCAGGGTCTCCTTCATGTCTGGCCGCTTTAAGGATGGAGCTCTGTCCTTATAGATTACGATTTTTGTTATTAGAGTCCTGAGTTGAGCCCCCGATGATGGTGGTGCCTGGTGTGCCGGCTCAACAATAAATATCGAGAAGAGCTCGGCTGTGGGGAGTGCCTCCTTCACCCATTTCTCCAAAAAGGTTTCCGGCTCTTCCCCTCCACACCCTCAGGGAATCTGACGAAGCGCAGGTTATATCTGCGGGAGCGCCCCTCAAAATCTTCGAGCCGGCGCTTCAGAGCTACCATCTTACGTGAGAGTTCAGTCACAATTGCCTAATGTGTAGCAATTTTGGTCTGTATCTCACTGACTGTCTGCTCCATGGCCAATGAGTGGTCTGCAGCAGTGCGGAGGTCAGCACGCAACGATCCAACATCCTTTGATACTGCATCTATTTTTCCTGGACAATTGTGCTAATGGCTTCAATTGCTGCAAGAATCTGTGCCCCTGTAGGGTCAGGTCAATCCGCGTTAGCCCCAGTCTGCATAACTTGTATCTGATCAGCTCTCTGAGGGGTCCCCTGCACCATATAATGGTCCATTTTTGTCTGCTGCGCCCCCTTCCATGTCTATCTTTGCCCATAGCGTGGCTCTGCTCCAAACACCGGAGGGAGGCGGACGACTGCTCAGCACCAAAATTCTACATGAGAGAGGTGGGCCTTATTATCTTTTAACATCCTTTATTGGCCATGTGTACAGACACTCTTAATGAGGTAGGGGCTCTGAGTCACCTGCAGCAGGAGTAGCAGAATTGGGGGCCACCTTCATCCTATGTGTGAACCGCACACTATTGGTTAGTTGAATTTATGTCCTTTCGGCCTTCTGCACCCCATATTTTTGTCCTAGCCTGCTAGCCTACAGCAGGGTCCATAGCATTCACCACAGCAACTTTTTATTACAATGGACACTCCATTGTGTTCCCAATCAGTCTGTTTGGGCCTTCTGTCCTGGTTGCAGGCACCCACCCTACACGTGCTGGAGTCCCTCTAAGCCCGAGGACATCTCTTAGCCTTCAGGCCCAATCGCTGCCACTGGAAAAAATGCACATGCCCAGAGTGTTGTTCTGGATCTGGGGCAACCGCCTCATTCACTTACTTTTTTTTATTGGTCATTTGATTGACCTATGCCATCCCTTCACAGCTGAGTCTCTTGCTCCACTGGACTCACCAGGAAGTGCCTCTGTCCTAGACCCACACTCCTCACCTCTCGCATATAGATCCAGGAACAGGTCTCATAATCTTAAGGCACAGAATGTGGCTTTGCCCAAATCGATCCGCACATCGATTGACTAACTTAGTCCAGAAAAAAGATCCTTAACTTGGAATTGGCTATGTAAGAGGTGCTCTTAAAGGTGTTAAACACCAACCCACTGGAGTGTCAATCGGTCCGTGGATCTAAAAGTTCCTGACCCAATATTATGTCCTCTAAGCACGAGCACACCCAATCATTATTTCTATATTCCAATCACTTTAGACAACACTTAGACCTTGAGCGGGACAGAGGGAAGGCACCGAAGAGAACGCCTGTTACTTTGAGGCTCACGGATTTATCAGGATCCCATAGATTTTATGTGAAAATGAGATGAACCAAGATATTCTAAGACTGCCTGGACTCTAATTGTCGTAAGTTGATGGTGATCGGTTAGCATTAAGCTTTGCTACACGTATTTCCCCTTATCTTGACTATGGTTATCGGAAGCCATTTCGTATGTATCGGTGGCCATTTTAGTTGAATGCGTTGCCTCGTGGTCAGCATGCCCTTTTGTCCTTCCTCTGTACCACTGACCACTCGAGTTTGCCCAGCAACAGGCTATTTTAAGTATTGGTCAAGCTCACACATGCGCAGTTTAGATTGAACAGTCATCAATTAGGAATGTTTCGCCAAACTGACCAGTGGTGTTATAGCTCCTCCCATGAGTTGGCTGTCTTCCAAAAATGACCATATATGTACCTAAAACTCTGTAATTGTATTCTGCCTCCATTTTTATTACTGTAAAACTGTATAAAAGAAGGATTTGCACCGATGTTCGGTGTGATACTTCTTGCATTACCGAAGGGTGCTGCAGGAATGTACCACCACCCCATGGGATCTTAATAAACTTGCCTTTTGCATTTTCTAGTTTCCGTGCCAACATCTTTTATGGTGTAGAGGGTATTCTGCGGATTATGTAGGCCTGGAGAACCCAATACCACAAATTGGCGACCACGAAGGGACTCATCGGCGACTCGGATGCCCGAAGGAGAGATCGTGACGAAGGATTGGAAACTCGCCATGGACGCATACGCTGACACTGAGTGACCCGAGTCTTGGCACCCACGGTGTTTTCTTCCTTTCCTTCTGATCCGACCTTCCAGGTGGCGCCGGTCCTCGACTGAGATCCTGTTCGTTCGAGTTGTCGTACAGTGCCGGTTTGGCTGATTTGATCAAAGACCTTGGCAGTTGGAACCTGGATATCTGAGAATTTGGTAAGCTTGTGATTGGTAAGATAGTCTACGGACGCTTACTGTGGCTCTTTGAATATGTTTTGAGTTAGCTAACATTTGATCCTATGATTTGAACTATATGTGCAGTGCACTTCACATAGGCAGGCCTGCAGAGATATTTCTCTAAATTTGTTTGTGTTTGAACGGCACATTTGTGTGAAGTATATTAAGTGCAATTTTTGTGGTATCACGTTTTCCGTGATACTTTTTGAACATGCCTGTTTAAAGCACACTTCGAGGAATGCGCTGTCTTGGAAATGGTACCACTTATCGAATAACTGAATCTCAGCCGGCTCCCCCAGAGGGGACTCCCAATCGAGAGATGTATGTGAAATTTGGTCTTCCCCCTATATTATACAGTAAATTATGGAATAAGTACACCAGATCTGATCCCGAGTTGCAATGGCCACTACATGGGTCGTTTGATTTACGAAAGGTTCAGTTTGTGGAGCAATGTTTGTTTCAGCGCAGGTCTAGACAAGATATGTTTGATTGTGTACGAATGTGGGAGAAAGCAGTGCGTGAACGAATGAAGCGTGAAAAACCCTTGGTGGAAAAATAGCAGCGTAAGGCTTCTCAAGATAAGGCTTTACAGCTGGAGGAGAAGGAGTTGCAGGAGAAGAAAGACAGGGAGGCAGGGGAACGTAATTTGCAAACAAGTGGTCAATTTCCTATTCGGCGTCTGCTTTATCCTGTCCTTACTAATGAAGTTGATGATTTTTCATTACTAGATCGGTGCCCGCCTCCATACGTTTCGCTTACGGCCCCGGACGAGGACTCAGACAATGATGATCACGGGAGTAAGAGTATGAGGTTAAGTGCTAGTGTAACTGCGGAGTTGCGCAGTTTCGCTCGCAAGTTTAATTTGAACAAAATAACTATGTCAGAGATTAACAATGAGATGAGTAAGTGGTCGGAGCGAGAACGGTTGTATTTTCTAAACACTTTTGGAGATGAAGTTGTAGAAAGATTTAGGAAATATTCGCCTGATTTAGAGCCTAAGGATATATCAGTTCATTGTGAGAATATGAGTAAAGGTTTATTTGTTATTACAGATGCGGATGAATTTTTCCGATGGTTGCTCCAGCTACGGGACGAGGCGTCCAGATTGCGGGAAGCACAAAAAGCATCAGACGTGCCTGCGCCGGGGTCAACGGAGTCATCCAAAGAGTGTTCTATCTTTCGAGCAGATAAACGTTCTACAGTTCATGTTATGCCTATGCGCGAAGCCGCACCTTTGTATGTTCCCCCTAAAGGGCAAGGTACAAGTGATGATAAATTGTCCGGGGATGCAAAGGGTTATTTTGTATATAATTGGGTATATACATCTTGGAATAGAGCAGATGTTATGGCATTGAAAAATGCTTTACCCGATCCCCGTAAAAATTCGGCAGCTTTCTATGAAGGAGTGGAGGGGGCTATTTCTTCATGTGTTATGACACTAGTTGATATCGATCTTTTCTCTGGGTTAATATTGCCCCCTGATATGTGGAGAGCAATCCGTAAGTTTGATGACCAAGCGATTTTGGGAGCGGATTGGAAAGTTATAGCCCAAGCTGATTTAGACAGGGAGCCTGCAAGTAAGCCTTGCCAATTAATTCTAGATCTTCTGACAGCTATTTTGAATAAATAAAAAACGCTTGTTCCCCATAAAAAGATTGATTGGACTATGTTAGCCTCTTGCAAACAGAAACAGGATGAGTCGGTGTCTGACTTCTTTTCACGTTTCGAAGAAGCGTTTCATGCTTACAGTGGGCAATTATTAACGGATGATACGGGTAGGCATTTGTTTGTTGATAAGTATGTGGCTAATCTCCTGCCGGAGATTGCAAAACGTTTGAAAACTAGTGAAAGTTCCTGGACCACGGCGACCCCTGCATCCTTGTTGACTATGGCTCTGTATTACGAGCAACAGGAATTAGATGCTAAAGAAAGTACTGATAAGAAGGCAAAGGAGTTAAAGACGAAGGTGATGTTGGCTCAGGTTTGTGCTACACAGCCAAGAGGGAATGATAGAGGCAGGCAAGGGGGGTATGGTACGTCTTATGGTCGTACCGACATTGCTGATGATCAATGTGCATATTGTTAAGAGTTTGGACATTGGGCTTCAGATTGTCCGGGGATTTGTGAACAACGTAATCAGCGTGGTCGAGGAAGTGGAAGGACACGGAATAGTTATTCGGGAGAGAGAGGTGGAGCAAGTGATCGTGGTAGGTTTGAGGCGAGGGGTCGTGGTCAGGATGATCATAATACTTTTGATCGACGGAATCAGTACCAGATATCGGAGGGTGAGAATGCGGAGTCTCAGGACTATGTACATGCATAGGATTGCTTAGGATGGGGTGTGGAATCGGTTGAAGTGCCAGTAGATCAAAGAGGTCCATATGTATCAGCGGGCGTTTTGGGTTCTACTGATCAGTTTTTGGTTGATACAGGAGCTACTCGTAGTGCTCTGTCTAAAAACTTGGTTCCAAGGGCTCCCCTGTCTGGCGAAATGATAACATCCATAGGGTTCGATGGAACACCCTCTCTTAGCCCATTGTCACATCCTCTTACGTTTTACATGGATAGATTCTTTGGCACGTGCCCATTTTTATTGTCGCCGAATACCCCAGACAATATTATGGGCATAGATTTGCTTCAATATTTTCGGGCAACAATACGCTGCGCTCCTGAAGGAGTGCGGGTTATTTTGAATGACAATTATCCGGATGTAGGAAGACTATGTACTATGCAGGAAATTGAAGCATTAGCCTCTCTCCCACACACGTTTTGGGCTACATCAGACACGGATGTGGGACAGATGCTCATTCCACCTATTCGAATAACTGTTAAGGAGGGTGTGTCTTTGCCACGTGTACCACAGTACAAAATTTCTAGGGAAGGTGAAATTGCCTTGACTCACATTGTTCAGGATTTGATTATCACAGGAGTAGTGGAGGAAGTTCCTTACAATGTCTGTAACAGCCCGATTCTTCCGATCTTAAAGAAAGATACTGATGACAAAGTCTATCGATTTATTATTGATTTGAGGAAAATTAACAAAATTGTGGTGCCCCAGTACCCGGTGGTGTCTGATATCACCACCTCGCTTACTTTGATTACACCCACTGCTAGCACGTTTTCTGTAATAGATCTCAAGAACGCCTTCTTTTCCATTCCCATCCATCCCGACAGCAGATATCTATTTGGCTTCACGTTAAATAATAAATCGTTTAGATTTTGTCGAGTCCCTCAAGGCTATACAGAAAGTCCTAGCATCTATAGCCAGGCTTTAAAAAGATAGCTTGATTCTTTTGATTTGCAGTCCAGAGTAGCTCTCATCCAGTATGTCGATGATATTTTATTAGCTGCAGACACGTATGCACAGTGTGAGGAGAGTACTCTTGCTTTGCTCTCTTTTCTTGCTCAGAATAATCACAAAGTGTCTAGAAAAAAACTACAATATTGTAGACCAAAGGTGACCTACCTTGGTCATCTTTTGTCTAAGGAGGGACGTGCATTAACATCCGATCGAATTCAAGCAATTTTAGATACACCAGTCCCCCGTACTGAGGGAGATGTGCGTGCCTTCATAGGTTTAACGTCCTTTTGTAGATAGTGGATAATGGGGTTTTCGCACATTATAAAACCTTTGTTAGCATTATTGTCCAAAACTACACCAATGCCTCTTGAATGGACAGATGAATGTCAGACTGCTTTTGAACAATTGAGACAAGCCCTTTGTTCTGCACCAGTGTTAGGTAAACCGGATTACACGAAGATTTTCACGTTGTACGTACATGAGAAAGATGGGTGTGCATTGTCAGTGTTAGTGCAGACACACGGGGATAAGCAGAGGCCCTGCGCATACTTTTCGGCAATACTTGATCCTGTGACACGAGGATTACCTGGGTGCTTTCGAGCAGTTGCAGCAACAGCAGTGGCTAAACGGCAGTGTGAGGGAATAGTTTTATCGCACAAATTACTAGTGTTAATTCCCCATGCGGTAGATGCACTGTTAAATCAAACAAAGACCCAGTATCTTACGAGTGCACGTTTAACAGGATATGAGCTAACACTGTTGGCGCCACACATCACACTAAAGAGATCTGCTACACTGAACCCTGCCACTTTATTGCCGTATCCGGTTGCTGAGGGCCAAGAGGAAGAACACCATGATTGTGTTTTCCTGACCGAAGAACAAACAAAGGGTCGTGTCGACTTACAGGATACGCCACTTCCAGATGTGGATGGGGAACTGTGGGTTGATGGATCGTGTGTAAGGCTGCCAGATGGCACAACTTCTGCAGCATATGCGATCACGACACTTAAGACAGTGGTAGAAGCAGCACGAATACCACAGAAATCGGCCCAAGCAGCGGAACTAATAGCTCTGACAAGAGCCTGCGAATTGAGTGCTGGCTTATGAGTGAATATCTACACAGACAGCCGGTACGCCTTCGGAGTAGCGCATGACTTTGGCCTACTCTGGAGAGAGCGTGGGTTTTTTACTTCGCATGGAGTACACATCATGCACGGAGAACTAGTGCGTGATCTTTTGAATGCGTTACTTTGTCCAAAGAAAGTGGCGATAATCAAATGCAGTGCACATAAAAAGGTCACTGACAAAGTGGGACAAGGAAACGCTTTTGCAGATAGCATAGCAAGAGAAACAGCTATGTTACGAAATGCCTTGCCAATGTATGTAGTGAAATCACAGGCTGAGCGATGGCACGATGCTAGAGAGGAGATACTAGACATTCAGAAATCAGCGTCTGAAGCAGAACTTGCAACCTGGGCAGCAGAGGGAGTGCTGGATAATGAGGGTTGCTGGCGAAGCAAAGATATGGAAAAATGGAAATTGCCTGCAGCTTACTTGCAAGCGATGGTCCAAATGACACATGGATTGGCACATGTTGGAGCTCTTGCAACTACTCGATTGCTAACGCGAGTTTGGGAGCATCCTGAGAATGCCAATATGGCCAAAAGAGTAGTGCAGACCTGTCTGATATGTTTGCAGCACAATCCTGCGAAAGGGACGCATACTCCGAAAGGAGGTTTTGTTCCACCTACTGCACCGTTTGAAGTACTGCAGATGGATAACATTCAGCTTGAGCGTTGTAATAACCTTAAGTATGTCTTAGTGGTGGTGTGTGCTTTTAGTAAATGGATTGAGACCTTCCCACGAAGGATAATACAGCGTTGACAACAGCTAAGGTTTTGCTCAAAGAGTACTTCCCTCGTTACGGTGTCTGTAAATTTTTGTGGAGCGATAATGGTCCTCATTTTGTTGGGAAAATTGTGGAATATGTGATGAAGGGATTGGGAATTCAGCAGAAATGTAATGCTGTATTCCATCCACAGTCAGCAGGTCTTGTTGAACGATATAACGCTACTTTGAAATTAAAGCTAGCAAAGATTGTGGCATCCACGTCTTTGAAATGGCCGGATGCTCTGCCTTTGTCATTACTATCCATCAGATCAGTGCCCCATTCCGGAACTGGCCTCACACCTTATGAAGTGGTGTTTGGAAGGCCTATGAATATATGTGGAGTACCTAAGCCTCGATTCTTACATGATGTGCCTTGTACAATGATGAACGATTATTTGGCACGATTAACAAATGATTTACTTTCTATTCATCAACAGGTTCTAGAAGCGCTCCCCGTTAATTCTATTGGAGAGGCTCACAATCTTCGTCCTGGGGACCGTGTGATGATCAGGTCCTTTGAGAGAACAAGCAGCTTGGAGCCGAGGTGGCGTGGCCCCGAGCAGGTGTTGCTCGCAACGCGAACGGCTGTGCGAGTCACCAACTGGAAGCGGTGGGTGCACTCCACTCACTGCCGCCGTGTCTCTCCGGATCTGGTGAGCCCATCTGTGCTGTCTGATTATCGAGACATCTTGGATGAGGAGAAGAGCCCAGCTGTAATGTCTGCCGGATCGGAGGGAGCCTTCCCGGACCACACTGTTTCTGGAAGAGAGAGATACAACCTACGACCACAATAAGCAGTTGTTTTTGTGCGAGACTGGTTGAGTTACCGCTCTGGGGTTTGTGAAACGGAAGCCGGGAATATCAAGGGGGGGATCTGTTCTGCCAACTGTAGCGACACCCGTCTTGAAATTCGGAGAAGAAACCAACGGCTACCTCGGAGCTCAGCACTCATATTTTTATTTTTTAGTTGTGTTTTTTAAAACATTTTGAACTTTGAACTATGGCATCTTCTGCAGTGCGAGACAAGAGAATTCTTGGTGCAGTACTATTTGTTTTGACAATTGTTGTGATAGCTGTGATATCTTTGGTAGTAGAACTTTTGGTGCCAGTAAGAGAACATTTATTGCTAACTACCCCGATTCCATCTGAACATTTTCATTTTACTCTGCCTTACCATGAAGAACGACATAGACAGACTTATTTGAATAACAGCTTTATTCAGATTTTGCATCACACCCACAATATGACTAACACTTTGAACTGCTGGGTATGTGGGATGTTGCCTGGACATCAAAAGAAAGGGGGTAACACCACTTATCCCACTCCCGTTCTCCCATAATGGCTCTTGCAATGTCTGGTACACACTCTTATTCACTTTGCGATGGCCAATGAAAGGTGGGCTGCTTTTTTGACTCGACAAAATCTGTTTCAACGATCGAGATGGTTATCCGCAAGCTGAAGAAACTAAGTTTGAATGGGAGGAATGCCGCACCGACAACGTGTCAGCACCACGAGTTTATAATAATCAGAGGAATGTAAATATGTGATTACTGTTATCGATACCAAAGCTGATCTTTGTGTTCGTAATAAAGGTACAATCCCAGTAGGCAGAAGTGAATGTAACACCACTCTTACCTTTGACACTCCAAATGGCATTTCATTTGTGGCCTCCCGAAATATATATTTTATATGCGGAAATAAAGGCTATCACCGTCTTCCTATAGGATGGTTAGGAACATGTTATATATCTTTTGTATTACCCCCAGTGTTTATTGCCCCACCTATGTATCATAATAACTATATTCTGTATCGTGACTTCATATTGAATAGGGCGAAGAGAGCATTAGTCCTTGAAGATATTGATCAGACTGACACTGCGTTACAACAATATGTCGATTTTAATTTAGGCCTCTTTTCATTTGTTGGAGCTGCTTTGAACAGTTGGAAAATAAGACGGTTGACTCGTGTTGTAGAAGCTGTTGCTAATGATACAGCTTTTGCTTTAGGAAACTTAACAGAGGAACTTCAGATTACCAGAATTGTAACGCTCCAAAACAGTATGGTATTAGACGTAGTATTAGCTGATCGTGGAGGAGCATGCCGAATTATCGGAAGTAGTTGTTGTGTATACGTGCCAGATAATTCCCCTTCCGTGTATGATGCAATATCTAAATTACATACAATTGCTGCTGAGATACATCCTGATAATGGTACATGGACATTCTCAGGGTGGTTTTGGTCATTACTTAGTACTTGGGGTTGGAAGTTGCTGACGATTCTATATGTATTAATTGGGATATTATTCTTTTTATGCCTCTGTATCCAGTGTGGTCCTGTATCATGTTCTATGTGCCTTTCTGTTGTATTCCATCCAAACGAGCATTTGCTAAAAATGAACAGATGATTCATAAATAAGTAGCACAAATTATGTCTATCGATATTGAAGATGAGTATCCTGATTACGTCCACTATGAGCTAGCTTCAGCTAAACTCTAAAAGGGTCGTCTGTCGTAATTTGACGGTGATCTGGTTAGCGTTAAGCTTTGCTACACGTATTTCCCCTTATCTTGACTATGGTTATCGGAAGCCATTTTGTATGTATTGGTGGCCATCTTAGTTGAATGCGTTGCCTCGTGGTCAGCATGCCCTTTTGTCCTTCCTCTGTACCACTGACCACTCGAGTTTGCCCAGCAACAGGCTATTTTTAGTAGTGGTCAAGCTCACACATGCGCAGTTTAGATTGAACAGTCATCACTTAGGAATGTTTCGCCAAACTGACCACTGGTGTTATAGCTCCGCCCATGAGTTGGCTGTGTTCCAAAAATGACCATGTATGTACCTAAAACTCTGTAATTGTATTCCCTCTACATTTTTATTACTGTAAAACTGTATAAAAGAAGGATTTGCACCGATGTTCGGTGTGTTACTTCTTGCATTACCGAAGGGTGCTGTAGGAATGTACCACCACCCCATGGGGTCTTAATAAACTAGTCTTTTGCATTTTCTAGTTTCCGTGCCAACATCTGTTATGGTGTAGAGGGTATTCTGCGGAGTATGTAGGCCTGGAGAACCCAATACCACATAAATGCGTCTGAAATTTTCAAAATCAACAGAAATCGGGATTCTCATAATGATATCGGATTGAGAGTGGTTAAATAAACCAAGTTCTCTAAAGAATATTTGAATCATATCCTGGCAGTGACAATTTCAGTAATCTATTAACAAAACAACAATCCTCCGATTCATTCTACATCTATAAGCCTTAAAAAAGCCCTGCGGGCGAAACGCGAGTTGGCTGCAGCCGTGTCAACTTATATTTGATTTGAAATAAAACATACAAGATCTGATTGAAGAGTGTGATTGGAATACTTCCTCTGATTGGAATTCTGGAATATTGGAACATACCGTGAAAAGACTTGTTTTTTTCCTTTTTTTCGCTCAAGGTCTAAGTGTTGTCTACAGTGATTGGAATATAGAAATAATGATTGGGTGTGCTCGGACGTAGTGGACATAAGGTCTCATAATCTGTGTCTGCCTCCACATTGCACCGGACCACTGCCACCAGCACTGCTGAAACTTCTCCTCATTCCGACAACACCAGGGACCGGAACGGAGCAGGGCCAGAGATGTAAGCGTGTTCCTGTACTGCAACAGCACCCAATATCTTAGCCTGTCCCAGCCAACACCGGAGGGTGCGTCTCCATCCCTGAATCCAGCGGGCGCAGGTTGATTCCTCAGGCTTGAGGATCAAAGCAGCACCAGACGATCCTAGGTCTTGTAGACTTTAAGCGCACCTTCACCCAACTAGCCGGCAAGTCTCCAACACCATTTCCGGGCAGTTAGTCCACGTTCCTCCAGTGTGCAGCCTGCGCAAGTGTAGGGAGCAAGATTTCAAGCGGAGAGGCAGTAAAGAATATTCACAGCCCCCACCCCATCAATCAGAGGAGAGGAGTCCAGCAGTCCCGTCCCATGGTCTGATGGCCCCCGCTACGCCCTCAGCCATTCCTCAGTTTGATCTGTGCCCTGAAAAGTGCAGGCCCAACATCACCCAATACCATCTCCAGCCTGCAGCAGGTTGCCGCTCAAGCCCTCGATTTTTGTGTTTATTCCTCCGCACAGCCGGATACCTCATTTAGGACAATACGGACCCGGGCAGGCAGGATAATTCAGGATTATTGCATGGTCAGCCAGGGAGCTCCTTAAACAGCGTCTGCTCCAGTCGCCATCTTGGCCATGCAGGGTACAAAGTACAAAGTACAAAGTACTTTATTATGTTGATTATTTAAAATCTTATAATATTCCACATCAGGAAAAACAGTAAAAGCTATATTCATGTATAAAACCACTTAAAATGACATTGCATCAGCTTTGCAGTCCGTTACATATTTACAGTAGGTACAAATCCTAGTTTCCTTTTAACTATATTTAGGAACTTTACAAATGTAGCCTTTAAAATGATATCATTCGCGTGCAGGCACTTAATCAGGGACTGCCTGCGTGTCTTTATGCCTCGTGGGATGTACAGCTTTACAACCCGTGCTATTACACCGTGTGCCGTTACAATGCGTTTTTTCCAACGCAAGTCATTACCACGACTTGCGTTGGATGGGGTGCGGACTTAGGAATTTTTTAATTTACTATTCCAACGCCAACCTACGTACAGTAGGGAAGGTGTTGGATAGTAAATGAAAAAAATCCTTGTCCTGCAGCGCCCTCCATCGCAAGTCATGGTAACGACTTGCGTTGAAAAAAACGCGTTGTAAAGGCACGCGGTGTAACAGCCGCATCGTAAAGGCTGTTCCCAGCCTCGTGCCTTGAAAAGAAACTTAAGCAATGCTTTTCTCTCCTGCAAGAGTTCAGGGCAAGATGAAGAATATCCTCCTCACCACTATTGCACAGTCTACATTTCATTTGGGTTACCGATCTCTCCCACGGTGGAAGGTGACACATGCCTGGCATTATTCCAAATCTGGCTTTAAGGAGCACCTGTTTGTTTTTTTCCGTCCAAAGTGTTACCAGATATTGTTGAATTTCCTTCTTTTTATTACCATCTTGGCCATCAGACACATTAAGTTAAAGTCCTAATCGGGTAGGTATATATAGTGACGTGTTCCGTCCTCAGATGTGATCAAAACATTTTAGGATGTATTTGTGGCGATTCTGAATTCCCGAGGACGGAATTCCTGTTATGCTGTCAAAACGGGTAGAATACTCCCAACTACATGTCCCAGACTGCCCTGGGGTTTCCTCGTGGGACATAAGCCCTTCCTCTCCAAGGGGAAGGTGCTTGTCAATTGTTCTAGTGGAGCTTCGAGGAAGGGCGGATGGTGTTCCCCGCCGGATCCCAGCGGGAAGATTTCAAGCCTCGAGGACGTCTGGTGATGGTGAAGATCGAGAATTGCAGTGCCGGAGGGTATTTCAGCCAGTATCACGTTATATTCCTGTCCAAAGTGCGGGCTCGCCTTTGGTTGCTAAAGACCTTTAATCCCTGTGACATTCTGAGCTGTGTCTGTTTAGTTTCTTAGAATAGCCGCGGTAATAGTGTGAAGTGTCAAGGACGCTTCTAACTAACTGCGAGAAAAAGTGAAGCGTTTAAACTGTAGCGCGACTGGGCTCAGACGCGTGTAGGTTTTCATGCTTCTAGTTAGTAGAAGAGGGTGTTGAGCGAGCAAGTGCGGAAGCTGATAATTACCGCCTGCTCCTTTCTTTCTTTTGTAGTAAACGTTCGGAGAAACGTGAAGTCGAACCCTTCTTGTCCTGGACATTTATTTAACTGCAGTTTGTGGAAATATTAGTCTCCGTGTTGTGACGGAAACAGCACGAGGGAAAAGAATTGAAGAAGGTTCCTTTCTTCAAAGTGATTTTGTATCCTGGTGAATTTCAGATGGTGTAAAGACATTTATGGGACTTGGTTGTATCCTGGCAAATAAGAGATACTTACTGGGTATTCCTTGGAACTTATCCGAAGAGGGGAATAGAGGATTAGTTGGTGAGTTGAATAGAGACTTTTGCACACTAACAAGAATAGGAGGTTTGCTTGAGCCCCCGAGTAATAGTTTGTTTTGTCATCCTACCTACAGCTTTACAAGTACAAGGAACCCAGCCCAGAGTGTTTCCCACGTCCCAGAGAGAAGTTTTGTGAATACACTTTCATCCTCATTCCCTTTTTTCCTTTGGGGCACGAAGTCAGGCGGAGTACATACTATTCTCTGCAGGGGTTCGTGCTTTGAGGAAATAAGGGACCTAGCATCAGATATCGTCTCTGCTTGGCCTCAGGAAAAGGTTAGTGGTGCTTTTGTGTCTTGCGCTACTGCCAGTCGCGACAGATTGACAAGCCCACGTATACAAGCCCGGCCTAGACGATGAATGCCAAAAGTGTGTTGAATTCTGTGGTGGAGAGCCTTGCGGCTCTTCAGCAAGAGGTTGCTACTTCTAGAACCGAGAATCAGGTGTTATATAAGGAAGTGGGGGTACTTCGGAAGGAAGTGGCTGGGTTAGCACGTAAGAACACGGGAGGGGCATCTTACATAAAGCCAGCTACATTGCAACCCCCAGCGTCTGCCGTCACCCAGGGAGCTGAAGGGGGGGGGGTTCTCTCTGTCCTCCCCAGACACTTCCTCACCTCCTGACACTGTACCCACCGTTCATGTAATACAAAGCACTGGTATTCCTCTAGCACCCCCTGAACGGTTCTACGGGGATCCCCGTAAATTCGAGACTTTCTTGAATCAGAGTAGGTTACACTTTTTGTGTAAACCGGGGGTGTTCCAAGATGATGCTGCAAAAACGGCGTTTATGATGTCGTATATGGGAGGCAATGCATCTGGTTGGACTATTCCCTTGGTGGAGAGAAATGATCCGGTGCTACATAATTTTGAGGACTTTTGTTTAGAGCTACGTAGACTTTTTGATCGGAAGCTACATATGTTGTCCTTGGATAGAGAACTTTTAACGTTGCGACAAGGGTCTCAAGACTTGCTGTCCTATATCACATTGTTTAATCGACTAGCGGTCGAGACAGAGTGGCCCACGGCAAAAAGAATCTCCATCTTTTATCAAGGACTAAGAGGGGAACTCAAAGATGTGTTAGCCCAGGTGGTACAGCTCCCTTCCACCTGTGAGGAACTTATCGACCTGACCGTCCAATTAGACCACCGACTCCTGGAGAGAAGGGGTGATCGGAACAGAGGAGAAGGACGTTTCTTCTATCCCCGGTTCAAGAGTACCATAGAAGAACATCCAAAAATGTCTGAGGGGGTAGAGCCTATGCAGATCGGAGGTATACGGGGACCCCTCTCTAAGGAAGAGAAGGAGAAGAGAAGAAGACTGAAACAATGTCTGTATTGTGGCAAGGGAGGCCATTTCATAAAGGATTGTAGAGCGAGAAATGCCTTGCCAGGAAGATCCCAAGGACCACCTAACCAGGCGATGATACAATCAGGACGACCGGCGGAAAACTAGAAAGCCCAAAACAGGAAGAGGTCTCTGCCTTGGGTTGTAAAATACAAATGATCTCACCAATGCTTGCGAACACCTTGCATCCAGCCATAGCTCATATGAATCTGAAAGTTACCCTGTGGGTCAATTCTCGGGAAGCCATGGAGATTGATGCGTTACTTGATTCTGGTGCTACCGGCAACTACATCGATCAGGAATACGCGATGAAGATAGGAATCCTCTGCGAGAAGAAGGACAAACCGGAGCTAGTGAAAGCAGTAGACGGTACTGTCCTGTCATCAGGTCCTGTGTCCTATCATACTCGTGCGTTATTGATGCAGACAAATCAGAACCACCAGGAATATATACAATTCGATATGATTGATGCTCCTCAATTCCGGCTCATCCTAGGAATGCCATGGTTGACCCTTCACGATCCTAAGGTCAGTTGGGCGGCTCGTACCATCACTCTGTCATCGGACTTTTGTAAAGAGAATTGTAGACAAGTTTTGTCTGACCAGGAAAAGAATAACATCACGCCTTCTGTGTGTTTAGCAACCGAGTGTACCAGAGGACATTATTGTTGCGCCACGGTCCTTCCTGAAGAATACAATTCTTATCGATCCTTGTTCGATAAACATAAGGCAACGGAATTACCTCCACATCGTGTATACGATTGCCGTATTGATCTCATTCCGGGAGCAGACATACCGTGTAGTAGAGTATACGCCCTGACTGAAAAGGAGACGCGGTATTTGAGGAACTACCTAGATGAGAATTTGGCTACAGAATTCATTCGGCATTCGACATCTCCTGCCTCATCCCCTATGTTTTTCATCCCGAAGAAGGACTGCGACGAGTTACGACCATGTATCGATTATAGATCCATCAATAGAATGACCATAAAGAATCGATATCCGCTCCCTCTTATACCGGTGCTATTGGATCAATTGAAGGGTGCTCGCTTCTTTACCAAACTCGATCTAAGAGGGGCGTACCATTTGGTCAGAGTCCAGAAGGGAGATGAGTGGAAGACTGCTTTTCGAACAAAATTTGGGTTGTTCGAATATAGAGTGATGCCCTTCGGGCTTTGTAACGCCCCTGCTGCCTTCCAGTATTTCATGGATGAAGTGTTGAGAGGATGCCTGGAGACATTTTGTATCGTATATATCGATGATATTTTGATCTATTCCTCGACTCTTCCTGAGCATGTGGAACATGTGAAGATCGTACTCAGTAAACTGCAACAGAATTCCTTGTATGCGAAACTCGAAAAATGCCTGTTTCATGTCACAGAGGTTGCATTCCTTGGATATGTCATCAATGCAAAAGGATTTCAAATGGATTCTAGTAAGATCGAGGCTATCATCGGATGGAGTACTCCAAAAAATGTTAAGTCAGTTCAGAGTTTCCTTGGCTTTGCCAATTATTACAGACGGTTTATTAAAGATTTCTCAAAAATAATCCACCCAATCTCTCGTTTGTTGAGAAAAAATACTCGGTTTGTATGGGACCAGGAGGCAGCTACCTCATTCCAGTATTTGAAAGATCAATTTACACGAACACCCATCCTTCGCCATCCGGATCCCCAAATACCTTTTGTGCTGGAAACGGATGCCTCGCAGTATGCGATAGGGGGTATTCTATCACAACGTCATCCTGACACTGGTCAATTGCATCCTGTTGCCTTTTTCTCCAAGAAACTCACTCCTTGTGAGGTTAACTATTCCATTTCGGATAAGGAACTCCTTGCAATAAAAAGGGCATGTGAGGAATGGCGTCACTACCTATTGGGAGCGGTTCACACGGTTGAAATCTACACAGATCATCGAAATCTTCTATTCCTGAAAACAGCGAAGGCACTTACACCTCGGCAATTGAGATGGACGTTATTCTTCTCAGATTACGATTTTGTAATCAAATATCGACCTGGGCCACAGAACGGTAAAGCGGACGCCCTGTCTCGCATTGGGGAAACCGAAGACCAAGGTGCAGGGAACGCTGATGAACCCCCGCTAATCCTGAAAGAAACAAGTGGTCGGCTACCCTCCATTGCCTTGGTAGCTACACAAGACTTTTTGGAAGATGTGCGAGTAGCTCTTGCTGAGTCGGACGTACAAGAATGGATACAAGAAGATCCTGAACATCGAAAGGAAAAAGACAATCTTGCCTACCATGGGTCTGCTATCTATGTCCCTACGGAGGTCTTGCAACTGCAAGTCTTGGGATGGATACACGACTCCCCCCTCGGAGGCCATTTGGGGATCTACAAGACCATTGCTGGGGTGGAGCGTGAATTCTGGTGGTCCAACCTTCGGAATGATGTGAGGCAGTATATCAAAGACTGTGCTGTTTGTGTACAAGGGAAATCTGTCCATGTCAAACCCATGGGACTTCTGAGACCTCTGCCTGTTCCTCCTAAGCCCTGGCACACATTGTCAATGGACTTCATCGTGGAAATGCCACCCTGTAATGAAAAGACCGTGATCCTAGTGGTCGTTGACCATTTGACAAAGATGGGTCATTTCATTCCGTTGAAGAGTCTTCCCACTTCAGTTGAACTGGCACAGGTGTTTCTGCAACATATCGTTCGAGCACATGGCATTCCTTGTGTGCTCATCACGGATCGAGGTTCTCAATTTACTTCCCGATTTTGGAAGGCTCTTTGTAAGACCATGGACGTCGATGCTCAACTCTCTTCCTCCTACCATCCTCAGACTGATGGCAAAACGGAGCGTCTGAACCAGACGTTGGAGCAGTATCTTCGCTGCTTTGCTCTGCAAAACAATATGGATTGGACTATGTTAATTTGGATGGCTGAGTTTGCCTACAATAATGCCATTCACTCCACCTTGGGCTGTTCTCCTTTTTTTTGTTTGTATGGTTATCATCCTAATGTCCTCCCTTTTGAGGTGCCAGTCCATTCCCCAGTCCCCAGCATTCACGAACACCATGCCCATCTCAAAGCTGTGCTGATTGCGGCACGGAACAGCTTGGCGAGTGCTCAGTCTTCTCAGAAACGCTTTGCAGATAGGAGGAGATCACCAGCACCTGATTATGGGGTGGGAGACAGGGTGTGGCTTTCCACTAGGCACATACATTTGAGAGGGGAGAACAAGCTGAAACCTAAGTATGTGGGGCCCTACAGCATAGTGGAGGTTATTAACCCTATGGCAATGAAATTGTCCCTCCCTGATTCTTGGAAAATACACCCTGTATTTCATGTTTCCCTCCTCCTTCCTTGTCCCGCTAGTGCTAGAATTCTGGATCGGCCACTCCCTATGGACATTGATGGGGTGGAGGAATATGAGGTGCAAGCTATCCTTGACTCCCGTATGGTTCGGGGTAGGATTCAGTACTTGGTGGGATGGAAGGGTTACGGACCTGAGGAGAGGACCTGGGAGCCTTTGGCCAATCTGAATTGTCCAGAGTTGGTCGTTCAATTCCATGAGAGACATCCTGGGAAGCCAGGTCGACCGCCGGGACGGCTGTCCTCGAGAGGGGGTTCTGTGGCGATTCTGAATTCCCGAGGACGGAATTCCTGTTATGCTGTCAAAACGGGTAGAATACTCCCAACTACATGTCCCAGACTGCCCTGGGGTTTCCTCATGGGACATAAGCCCTTCCTCTCCAAGGGGAAGGTGCTTGTCAATTGTTCTAGTGGAGCTTCGAGGAAGGGCGGATGGTGTTCCCCGCCGGATCCCAGCGGGAAGATTTCAAGCCTCGAGGACGTCTGGTGATGGTGAAGATCGAGAATTGCAGTGCCGGAGGGTATTTCAGCCAGTATCACGTTATATTCCTGTCCAAAGTGCGGGCTCGCCTTTGGTTGCTAAAGACCTTTAATCCCTGTGACATTCTGAGCTGTGTCTGTTTAGTTTCTTAGAATAGCCGCGGTAATAGTGTGAAGTGTCAAGGACGCTTCTAACTAACTGCGAGAAAAAGTGAAGCGTTTAAACTGTAGCGCGACTGGGCTCAGACGCGTGTAGGTTTTCATGCTTCTAGTTAGTAGAAGAGGGTGTTGAGCGAGCAAGTGCGGAAGCTGATAATTACCGCCTGCTCCTTTCTTTCTTTTGTAGTAAACGTTCGGAGAAACGTGAAGTCGAACCCTTCTTGTCCTGGACATTTATTTAACTGCAGTTTGTGGAAATATTAGTCTCCGTGTTGTGACGGAAACAGCACGAGGGAAAAGAATCGAAGAAGGTTCCTTTCTTCAAAGTGATTTTGTATCCTGGTGAATTTCAGATGGTGTAAAGACATTTATGGGACTTGGTTGTATCCTGGCAAATAAGAGATACTTACTGGGTATTCCTTGGAACTTATCCGAAGAGGGGAATAGAGGATTAGTTGGTGAGTTGAATAGAGACTTTTGCACACTAACAAGAATAGGAGGTTTGCTTGAGCCCCCGAGTAATAGTTTGTTTTGTCATCCTACCTACAGCTTTACAAGTACAAGGAACCCAGCCCAGAGTGTTTCCCACGTCCCGGAGAGAAGTTTTGTGAATACACTTTCATCCTCATTCCCTTTTTTCCTTTGGGGCACGAAGTCAGGCGGAGTACATACTATTCTCTGCAGGGGTTCGTGCTTTGAGGAAATAAGGGACCTAGCATCAGATATCGTCTCTGCTTGGCCTCAGGAAAAGGTTAGTGGTGCTTTTGTGTCTTGCGCTACTGTCAGTCGCGACAGTATTCATCAATTTGTGCTATACATATATAAATATATATTCACTGAAAAAGCAGAGGTCTCAGCCACGATATAGTTAGGAATTAGCATTTAAGAAACCTTAGTAATTCACTGAAAAAACCATAGGTTTCAGCCACGCTATAGTTAGGAATTAGCCTTAAAGAAACCTTAGTAATTCACTGAAAAAACCATGGCCCTATTTTATGAAGGCCTTGCGCCGCCGGTGCGTCACTTTTAAAATGGGAAAAAGTGACGCACCGGTGGCGCAAGGCCTTCATAAATAAGGCCCCATCGGTTTCAGCCACGATATAGTTAGGAATTAGCATTTAAAAAACCTTAGAAATTCAATGAAAAAACCATAGGTTTCACACATGTTATTGTTAGCTGGACATTTCACTCATACAAAACCATTGAAATTCCCCCTTATAGTTAGTTCAGCTACTTATAACTTGTGTGCCTGCAATGCACTGGTGATGACGTCACATATTACATCACTGATGACATCTAAAAAGACATCAGTGATGACATCACTGATGACATCATCCAGTGAATATGTCTTTCTGAAAAATAAATAGTTTTAATATATATATATAAAGGTCGATGGATGAATAAATGAGTAAATAAGTGTCTAAATGGATGTTTTCTTTGTAAAATTAATTGTATAACTCACTTATTAAGTATATCTTAGTGAATACATGTATTAGCGAGTAATGTTTACATATGTAAATATCTGCATCAGTGTCTCAATTTGTGATAAGTGGCTGCATGGGTTGCTGAGTAGCTCCATGAGTGTCTACAGTGGTGGCTGGTCCATAGGGGCACCTGGGCTTCGCCGCACTAAGCATCCCAACACATAAGATAGTCACTGCAGTTCGGGCAACAGAATGTAAACCGACGAATTGCTTTCACAATTAGTCTGTGTACATATCCGGCCTGTGCTTTACACAGGTGAAAGAGCGCATGTCACGCACAGCGCTGGCGAGAGCAGGAGGAGGCCAGAAGGTGGTGTGACTACGCATGTGAAAGGGGCGTCGCTATTCACTCACATTCACAAACCATTAGGTATGCTGCGCATGCCTAGTACACTGCAGGTGGCTGGAGGTAGGCTCCTGCTCGGGCGGTGACGCATTTTTCACACAGTCAAATGCCAAGATACAGCCGGGTCAGCTGCCCCCAGTCACATAAGTTTTCTGATTTGGCAATATCAGCACGTGATCATACTCAAAACGTCTCCCGCGATGCTCGCACTGTTTTGCACCGCTCATAGTCTAAAGAGCAGCCCTCGGTGCACTTGGATTTCTGTAACTCCAAGTTCGAGTTTTTATTTCATGTCAATCATCATGAGCTGGCCTCTCGAATGCTAGGGGACCCAGCAGGGCCGCAATGGGAACCAACAGGCTGGTGAGCGTTGCGGCCTCGGATGGCCCATTAGAAGTAATTAGTAGTAACAGACACTAGAAAGTGATGACAAACACTAATAAGTGTCAAAACACACAAAGCAATGGAAAGCAATAACAAGTTCTCCTCTGCCGAGCGATGTGCGTTTTAAAGCTGCTGTACTATAAACAAAAGACTTCACAGTGTTTCCAGTAGAGTGACTGTGGCACTTGTGGTGATGGGGCCCTAGGCCCGCATGGTAGGTAAAGAAGGGACGCAGGACGCCAGTTGGTAGATGGTTATTCTGGCCATGAGCACATGCGCTCGGCCTCTTTTATTAGCAGTGTCACCTGACCCAGTGACGTCTGTGGTGGGTGGATGCACAGTATAAGGTCACATGAAAACAACTAGACTGTGTCCTTGCAGGACACTACATCCCTCCCAAAGATCAATGAAAGGAAAACAAAATGTCCAACCTGCAAGAAAATAGAATAACAACAATTTACAGCCCCAGCAGATTTTCTTCAGGCAATCGGCTGGGAGAATGTTGAAAGTTCCTGGATTACAAAGTCAGTCAGATGAGCTTCATCTCGGCGGTGTACTTCAGATCATCCTGGTCTTGCTGCGCTTATGTACATTGTTCAACACTTGGGGTATTTGGAGCAGAATAGGATTGACCCTTGAGGGGTCTCGCCGGTGTCCGAGTCCGGTGAATGACAACGCTTGTTGGTTGCTGGAGACTACTGCGACACGAGAGGTCTTTCTTTGGATTTGCTGATCTTGATGCTTTCACACCTCCTAACGGCCAAGCAACGTCCGACTTGCCTTTTTTGCCTGACTCCTCTCTCACTGGAGCCTCGAAGATTGGCCTCTCCTGCTTGGACTCTTCTCTCACTAGAGTCGCTGGCAGGACCCTCTTGCTGGACACGATGGGACCCGGTGGACTGTGCGGGGCTTTGCATGAACCACGCAAAGGCGTCGCTGAGGAACTGCCAACGGACGCACCGCCAAGATGCTCATGCTGCCCTCGGGGTGTTGATGTCATCCGCCAGGATTGACTTGCCGTTAGGACATGGGCTCAGTGCCTTCTTCAGACCGTTTCTCGGTGCCAGGTGTTCACCTGGGGCCTTCGTGCTTCCTGTTGCCTGTCATGGAGCTGCTGCTGCTGCACCTCTCCCATACGGATTCCTCTCTCACAGGAATTCCTCCGAGGCCCTTGTCCCCTGGACTGCCACGTGACCGTGTGGGCTGTGCGGGTCGCTGTAGACTTTCGGACAGGGCCACAATTGAGTCTTGTGTAGTCCAAAAGGGTGGATTGTCTAGGGCTCGGGTATGCTCTGCTTCGGCAAGCTCCAGGTTCACGGGCTGGGATCCACACGGATTGTGCGATGCTCCTTGGACAGCACCGATGTTCCTGTGTGCTGAATGTGGCTCTCTCTCTTCCCCTTGTGGAGCTATGTTGTGTTACTCCATTCTTCCTCTTCGTTCTCTTTCTCTACGCGGTCCAGTCTTCCTTCTTGCTTGCTCATTCTAACCAGGCTTCTCAATGTAGCGGGCCCTCTACATGTATTTCCCCTCGTCTTGTCCATGATGTGGGACACTGTCTTCACTTGGCTTGGTGACTAGACCTGCCGTCGTATCTTCCCTTTTCTTGATCACTTCTTTTGCTTTTCATTAGGAAACCCTTCCTTGGTCATTGGGTTTCTTTGGCTCTACAGTTTCATCTTCAGTGGCACTTCTGCAATTCTCTGGCAAATTGGCTTCTTGTCTTCTTCCCTTTCTTTCTGGCGTCGTCTTCATCTTCGACATGAGTATTCATGCTTTTAGCGGTGGCGTGCTTCGTTGGCGCTGTGGAGGGTTACGTCACCACTCCTTGTACCTTCACTTGGGCATGCTGTCATGCTTGTTGAAGGTGGAGCTCTGGTTACTGTGAGATGTCGCTGCCTCACTCTGAGACCTTTGTGCGCTGTCCTGTGGCGTTAGCGTGTGACTGTGCAGCGTCACTCTGGCGCTCCTGATTTCTGGCGCTCCTGGCACGTTCCGGCACAGTGCTGTGCTGTCCTGGCATGCGGGTGTGGAGTTCTTGCACTCCTGGCGCATCCCTCGAACTGTGCTTTTGCGCTTCTGGTGCGTTCCTGCGCCGTCTCCTTTTGTCCTCAGGAGGTTGCGTACCAACGGGCATCACTCGGGCGTGGCTGTGTTCTTGTGGTTTGTCTGTTCTCCTAGTCTCGGGGTAGTGTCAGGGCATCACTGCGATCAGCGTTTCAGGACATTCCCTGGAGCATCCTTGGCTGTTCGTGGTTATGTTTGTCACTCTCCTCACCAACACGCTTATGGAGCTGCACTCTGCAGGCACTGTGTTGCTGACTTGCGGGGCTGTATGGGCGCTTCGCCGCTGGGTGTCCTCTGCGGGGAGTCTGTTGTCTTTTGGCACACTTGGATCTGCTAGGGCAATGCTGCAGTGATCACACGCCTTGTTACAGGCTTAACTGGAAGCTCCTTTTTCCCTTTCACTGCAGTGGCACCAAAGGGCCACTAGATGGCAGTGTCTCTTCTGGTTGGATCCGGAAGCAGCCTTTGTACTGTCGGCTTTGTGCTCAGGCTTGACTTTCCCCTGAGGCCTCACTGCCTATTCCTCCTCCCGGGACACACGTGGGTGGCCGGGGGCCACAGGAGAACTCTGTCTCTCCTCCGGTGAGTTGTGCTCTTGTAATAAACGTAAAGAAGTCCAAATCTTGACATCACCCTTCTTGCTTCCTCGCACTGCGGGTCTAATGTTGTGCCTTTACCTCTTGTCTCCGTGGCACTGGCTTTCCCGACCCCTCGCCGCAGGCTCCCAGTACTTGGACTGCGCAGGGGTTTTGCGTGGAGCTGCTGTCGGGCTCTCAGTTCTTCGCCGTCCCGTCTCTTCTCTGCTTGAAGCGCTTTGGTGTTGGCCTCACCGGGCCGAGTTGCAGGCACTAGTGGGCGCCACTGCAAGCTTTCCCTCCTCTTCGTGGTGAGTCGCTCCAACACCTCCACGCTCCTCACCACAGTTGTTTTCCGTCCGCGGGCGGCGCATGGCGGGGTTTGTGCTGCTCTGCTTCTCTCCTCACACGCTACGCATATGCTGCATCAGGGGCTGCTTACGTTCTTGGGGGCATCAGGAGGATTGGGAAGCGACTCGCCTTCTATCCCAGATGCGGGGTGAGCTCCGCCGGGCCCGCTGGTGAGGCTGCGCAGAGGGGGGGCGTCAACGCCTCTTCTGGCGGCCGAGGGACACATTTTTCACCTGTTTCAGTTATGGCACACTTTTGTGCGGGTGGGCTCCGCTTTCACAAACAGTCATCTGGTGAGGTTGCTGCAGGCTCGCGAGGCCCCTCGAGCCTCCGTGTGCCTGAGCTCATTCGCCCTGCGCGGCAGGGATCAGGGGTAGCTGCAGGCAGGCCGCGGGTGGGTCCGCTGGTCCTGCTTCGATGTCTAATGTTTATTGTTGGACGCTCGGCACGGCGCCATGGTCATGCAGGTGGGCACCGCTTACCATACAGTCACAAGGGGGGGGGGGGGTTCGCTTCAGTTTTGTACGGCTCCCCAGGCATTTTATATTGCCCGGGCTTACCTCCGGACTACAGGCCTTTCTCTTCGTCCCGGGTGGCTCCGCGTTGGTTGCCGCGTCTGTGGGGGCATTCAGTTCAGGCTCGGTGGCAACTGATGCGGGTGGGCTCAGCACGGCTCTCTCTATGCCCCAGGTGGGGGGGGGGCAGGGGAGGGCACACGCTGGGCACGGGAGGTGCAGGGTAGGCTCCCAGCCACCTCCTGCTTTGTGTTCTTGGCCTGGGCCAAATCACATGCCCCGCTGGCCTCCGCTAATTGTCACTTGCTGCAGGGGGGGTGCTCCTCACACGGCAGCATTCTCTCCTCCTTTTTCCCCCAGAAGTAGCCGCTGTGGCACAGCGTTACCACCTCGTCCCCAATGTGGTGATGGGGCCCTAGGCCCGCATGGTAGGTAAAAAAGGGATGCAGGACGGCAGTTTGTAGATGGTTATTCGGGCCATGAGCACATGCACTCGGCCTCTTTTATTAGCAGCGTCAACTGACCCAGTGACGTCTGTGGTGGGTGGATGCACAGTGTGAGGTCACATGAAAACAACTAGACTGTGTCCTTGCAGGACACTACAGCACTAACAAGTTCCAATTTTTCTGCCTCGCGGGCCTGACCCTGTCTGACCCTTCATTCCTGCCCACCACCTCACTGAGTGCCCAGAGAGAGCCCGGGGTCTATTCCTGAGTACGATGTCAAGAATAATGCATTTCATCTATGCCGTTCACAAATCACTTTCATGTGTCCCTAAATGACCTGGCATTTATTTCACCATGAATGTAATGCTGCCCACATGCAGCAATTAAAAAAATATGCAGAAACAGCCCCGGTGGTAAAAAATTGCATAATTCCAGTAGTCCTGTCAGCAGACCAGTAGACAAGTAGATCAGCCTCTCCTGCCCAGTTAAGCTTTGTGAAGGGCTCCCTCTCTATTAACCAGTTCGTGATTGGCACAAAAGCCGCCAATGAAAGTGGTCTTGGCTTGAAGTGCTAAAGTGAATGAGAAATGTTGCCTGATCATGCTCTGATATCAAGTATCCCATTCGGAAAACACAGCGACGGGCTGCCGCAGCCCATTTGCAACAAGAGTCTAAATTTGCAGGTTTACAGGTCTTTAACCTGGAAGGCAGGTAACACAAGTTATGGGTGACTGGACAGGTCTGTCTGTAAAATAGGAAACATTAACATGTAAAACGCAGCAGTGACCATGTAGCCGTGGACGAAGGGTGTTAGTCTGGTCAGCTCTATATTTCCTGAATCAACCAGACCGATAGGTTCATGAATTAAGCTCTCTTTGCTGCATCTGAAGGTCACCCGAGGTCACGAATCCGGACTCCAGGCAGGGCAAGCTGAGATCTTCATCCATCTGAGATCAGTAAAATGAACAGGGGTAAAGTGACCAGTAGTGACACCTGTTAAATACAGTTAAAAGTACTGCCCTAAAACTACAGCGTCAACATGATTACCAACCAATGGCTGAAGGATGGGGTTTGGGGCAGTCTGCCGTACAAAGTAAAAGGTCCACCTTTATGAAAACTTGAAAAAGCTTAATTTAATGGTTGTGAGGGATGAGTGGCTTGTGTGAGAGCAGGTTGAGCAGTGTGCCTGTGTGGCTCCAGGGGGGGTGATGTCTGTGTGAGAGCAGGTTGAGCAGTGTGCCTGTGTGACTCCAGGGTGAGTGATGTCTGTGTGAGTGCAGGTTGAGCAGTGTGCCTGGTGATGCCTGTGTGAGAGCAGGTTGAGCAGTGTGCCTGGTGATGCCTGTGTGAGAGCAGGTTGAGCAGTGTGCCTGGTGATGCCTGTGTGAGAGCAGGTTGAGCAGTGTGCCTGTGTGACTCCAGGGGGAGTGATGTCTGTGTAAGAGCAGGTTGAGCAGTGTGCCTGTGTGACTCCAGGGGGAGTGATGCCTGTGTGAGAGCAGGTTGAGCAGTGTGCCTGTGTGACTCCAGGGTGAGTGATGTCTGTGTGAGTGCAGGTTGAACAGTGTGCCTGTGTGACTCCAGGGGGAGTGATGTCTGTGTAAGAGCAGGTTGAGAAGTGTGCCTGTGTGACTCCAGGGGGAGTGATGTCTATGTAAGAGCAGGTTGAGCACTGTGCCTGTGTGACTCCAGGGGGAGTGATGCCTGTGTGAGAGCAGGTTGAGCAGTGTGCCTGTGTGACTCCAGGGTAAGTGATGTCTGTGTGAGTGCAGGTTGAACAGTGTGCCTGTGTGACTCCAGGGGGAGGGATGTCTGTGTAAGAGCAGGTTGAGGAGTGTGCCTGTGTGACTCCAGGGTGAGTGATGTCTGTGTGAGTGCAGGTTGAGCAGTGTGCCTGTGTGACTCCAGGGGGAGTGATGCCTGTGTGAGAGTAGGTTGAGCAGTGTGCCTGTGTGACTCCAGGGTGAGTGATGCCTGTGTGAGAGCAGGTTGAGCAGTGTCCCTGTGTGACTCCAGGGGGAGTGATGTGGTGTGAATGGGTGAATTCTGGCTTAGTGATCTGTCAGGGAAGGGTGAGTAATGGATCTATGAGAGCAGGGTGAGTAGTGTGCCTATGTGAATGCAGGGAGAGCGAGGTATCTGTGCAAGTGCAAAGAGACTTCTCTGGCTACTCCCAGAGATGTGTTCGCCAAGCCACCTCTTTCTCAAATGTGCTTGACAATGCACCATTTGCCCACTAGGTGGTTCGGGATCGCACCACTGTGCTCACTCGCCACTGTGCAGCATTTACGTCGCACCACTTTCAAATGCCACCAGCGGCCACTGAGTGTCTATATGGGTTAATAGTTGTTTTTTTGAGTATCAGAATGAGTGTCTGTATGGTGTTGGGGGGGGGGTATTACTTAGCGCACAGATGCATGAATGGGTGACTCACTGTATGTGTTTTGAAGACAGCATGTGTGCAGGACTGTAGGGGTGGATGAGTGTGTGTATGGGTGTGTTAGTGAGTGAATGACTGTCTCAATGGTTGTATGTCAATACAACACGGTGTTTACACCACACTACCATTACAACGCTGGTTTTACAACGCAATTCTTTACCACAACTTGTGCTGTAGGGTGCTGGATTTAGGAATAGTAAGATGTACTATTCCAACACCAGCCTACCTACAGTCGGGAAGGTGTTGGAATAGTAATTCTACTATTCCTTAGCCTAGAGCGTCTTCCAGCGCAAGTCTTGGTAACAACTTGCGTTGTAAAACCAGCGTTGTAATGATAGTGCGGTGTAAACACCGCGTCATAATGGATGTTCCCCGTCTCAATAGTATCTTCATGAGTAACTTCATATGTTTTAAAGTAATATATATGTGAGTATTGATGTATATAAGTGAGTATATGTGAGAGTGAGAGATTGGAAGAGTTCCTGTATAAATAAGTATGTGTTTCTATAAGTGATTGTTTCAGAGAGTAAATATGTGTACGTTTCTGTTGAAGTAAGTGTAGTGGTGTATGGATAGCTGTATATGCAAGTAAATTGATGTTTGATAGTTTATTTGCATGTGTGAGTATGTGTGTGAGTAACTATATGGATTAGTATCAGTGTGTAACAGGATGTAAAGGTGTATGAGTACATATGATGAGTGAGTACATGCATGAGTGACTATATAGAACTGTTGGTGAATGAGTGGATGTGTATGTAGATGGTGGAATTACTGAACAGGTTGTTGTAACTGGTATTGGTCGCTCCATTTTTTGAAAATGTTAGTTTCTATTTTTGAATGTGTGTATCAAAGGTTGTATTAGGGTGAGAGGAGGTCTGCCAGTCTTTCACAAGGATGATGTCATCAGTGATGTCATCAGTCATGTCATTTGAGATGTCATCATTGATGTATGAGTGATGTCACTGACCATGTCATGAGTGATGTAATATGTGACGTCATCAGCAATGCATTGCGGGCGCGCGAGTTATAGTTAGGTGAACTAACTATAACGGGGGAATTTCAATGGTTTTGATACATAGTGGACACCATTAGAATGTATTAAGCTGATTCGTACAGTACACACAAAACATATAAAAGAGTCCAAATGTTGGACACATTAAGTAAAAGTCTGAGTCGGATATGTGTATACAGTGACGTGTCCCATCCTCAGATGTGATTAAAAGATTTTAAGATGGAATCATATATCAATCAATTTGTGCTTTTTATTCATATAACTTCGACTTCCTATTTACTTCACAAGATGAGCACAGTCTGAGGGACCGATCAGAAAAAAAAGAGACAAGAAAAACTGATTGATAACGGAAGAAAGAGAAAGGGAAAAAAAACGAGAACAGTCTGAGACCACCATTTAGAGCAACAGGTGATATAAGTATCCAAATGTCTGCCTTGACTTCATCGCCTGACACATCTCCCATTGCTTTATGGACTAAAGACCTGGAAAACAGGGGCACCGTACAACAGCGGGCACCGGAGTAATTGTGCGCAGGACAATTCTCAAACAAACTAGCGTGAGGGGCAGATCAGAACGTTTGGTGTAGGGCTCTGTTCTATTGATAACTTTAATAGGTATTGGTCCAATCTTCATGATGGCACCTTTACGTACTCAGTGCAATGTTACCTTTATGATATGAAATTATATAAATGAGTTTTACACATTTTAGATTGTGTGATAGTCTTAATAATTAATTATGGTACTGAATCGGCAGTTATTGACATGTGGGAGTATCTCTGTATTTATTGCCCAGCAACAATTTTAATATAAGCATAATTTACATGAATTCTACTGCAATTTGCATGAATGTTAAGGTTTTTTAACATATTTATGACAGAAGGATGTTGATTAATGTCATATGTTTTATAGATTTTTTGTAACTTTGGTGGTAAAGAAACTGAATAAAAGATTCTTGATTACTTGTGACCTCCTTCATGCACTGCTTATGACCTCACATATTGCATAAGTCATGACATGCTCTAAGACATCATTTACGACATCATTGACGATATCTCAAACTACATCATTGATGACCTCACTGATGATCTCATCCAATGAGTGTGTTAGTTTGTTTTATAGTTTACACATCGGCAGGTAAATACCATTGTACTTTTCTACGTGATTTTGTTCAGCCTGGATCCAGCTAATGGGTGTGAGTGTGTGGAATTATTGAATATGTTTTATTTTTGTATGGAAAGCAACCCTATATGACGGTGGTGATTTGTATTCACAATGTTCCACCCAAGTTTCTTTGGTACAGCAGAAAAATGTTTTTAAAGTCTTTTAAGCAGCCTTGAGCTATTCAACAGAATTGTCTCATTTAGACAATGTCTACTTAACTTACAACTGTGTGTTATAAATGATGTCATCAGTGATGTATTACGTGAGGTCATATGCAGTGCATGGTGGGAGTGGAAGTCACTGACATATTCACCTAACTATAACATCCATTTATCTTTTGTTTTTTTCAGTGAATATGTATATAGATACCTATGTATTATAATAAGTTATATTATGTCATTGCAATATAATGTAATGATATTCTTTGCTGTGGTATGTTGTTATGGTAAGTCATAATGTGTCATGCAATATTATGTCACAGCAGCGTGTTTTAATTCACCGTCCTAGAGTCATTGAGCACTCATCCTGATTCTTTTGGTGCCCGGCAGAGGACGCAAGGTGACAAATGCTTTTGCTGCACAAAACTAACAATACAAACATACAGACAGTAGAGCCTCATTTTACTCTTGGACTTAAAGCTGTACATGTACAAATCATCAGACAGTGGCAGTGACCTGCCAGACAAACAGCACTCACCACAGTCAGGGCAGAACACTGCAGATGCCCTCAGTGCAAGAAGCAGGAACACAATGTACCCCAACATTTGAAGATCTGAAAGAGAGTACACACGTTGGCAATGTTAGTGAGAATGTCGCAGTTTGCACCTGTGTCTTAGCGACTCTCGATTGGGGAAGTCATAGATTGAATAATTGTGGTTATCATTCATATAAAGGTGCACACTGCACCTCTCCTGCCTTTGTACAATCCTAGTGACTTGGAAGCATGAGGTGCCGGTGAGAGTGTCAGTGCTGTGTGAAATGAGCCTCAGCACTTCGAGTCCACGGTTCATGTCTGCCCATGGACTCTGAGATTTGAGATGGAGCCAAGGACTACATGGGTCCATTGCAGACAAGACAAGCACAAAGCAGAGGCATACATGCACACTACATAAACCTAGGCTAATTGACAACCTGGGTGTGTGTAGGTGTAAGGGGTAAGAAGGTGGGTGTTTTCTAGGTTTAAGTTTTGAGAGTCTGAGGTAGGCATTAGTTATATGTACAAAGGTGTTCGTAGGGGTAAATTGCTTATAAATATGTTATAATAGCAGCTAATACATGTATGATTTATTAGAACACACCGGCTCACCATATGCTGGGATATAATGTCGAGTCCTACCGCTAGCATATCTTGCTCACAGAGTTAAATGTCAGGGACTTAATCTCCTGTTCTCTCCATAGCACTGCAGTCACCGTGGTCACCACTCCGAGAGAATACAGCAACTTACTGCGCAGGAATCTCCTGTGCTGTCCATTTCTCTATTTTTGCTTAATCGAAGAGGTACATGGATCATACTAAGGGCCAGATGTAGGTAATAGCAGTTTAGCAAGTTCTTAACATTGATTTTTAGGGAATCGCTATTAAGGACTCACAAAATGCTAGTTATGTAGGAATCGCAATAATTTTTGTGATTCTTACATATTGCTTATTTGCTACTCGCAAATTGTGAGTCACGAAGAAGGAATGGCCTCCTATTCATTCCAATGGACCAAGAGGCCCATAGGAATGAATGGGAATTGTGTGCCCACTTTCAAGGGTGCAAGAGTTCCAAAAGGAAACCCTGTTGCACCCCTGAATTGGGCGAATGTGTGCCACATGTCACTTTGAAAAAAGCAAAAAAGTGCTTTTTGAAAGGAAATCGCAACTTACCACCACAAAGTTTGTGGTAATTTGCGATTCCTTAAGGCATTATCGCAATTTGTGATGTCAATTAGCATAGAATTTAGGGAATTGCAAATTGGGATTCTCTAAATGCTTGCGCAAAATGAGGAAGCACAATTTTTACGATTCCTTATTTTGAAAGTAGGTATTTACCTACATAGCACACAGCTAAATTGCGATCACAAACGCTGATATTCTGCGAATGTCAGCATTTTCGATTGCTATTTCACTTCTACATATGACCCTACATCTGTTATTCTGCGAGGTAAACACCTCCTACTCACTCTGCTGTCATTCCATTAGAAGTTAAGTACCTCCTACTCACTCAGCTGTCATTCCCTTAGAAGTTAAGTACCTCCTCCTCGCTCTGCTGTTTCTCCCACAGAGAAGTAAATAACTCCCACTCACTCTGCTATTACTCCTGCAGAGAGGTACATAACTCCGACACACTGTGTGGAAATCTGCCTCATCCCAGGCACTTCCATTTCTTTGCAAAGAGTTAAAAAAAACTACTTGATGTCTCAAATTCACAATAAAGCATACCACTTGTTTATCCATTTTTCAGGGAGTGTAAGAAAAGAACAACTGCTGTTCAGGTTGGACTCAATTGTGCTAAATGTGTGCTGTGTCTTGTCCTGTATCTAATATTGACATGTTTTTCTGAGGAAGTTAAATTGTCACAAACTCACTGTCTCTAATCTCCTGTGATATATCCAACTCTTCCATCTCTTCATATTGAGTTAAATGCCTTATTTCCACTGCCTCTCTTCTCTTGTGTCCTATACTTACTGTATTGAGTCTCTTTTACCCCAAACTGACTGTCTATAATCTCCTGTACTGCCTGCAATATTCATATTTCTTATCATATTATTTACCCCATGCTCACTGCCTCTAATCTCTTATACCCCATACTCACTATCTGTAATCTCCTGCACTAATCCCAATGCTATCATCTCTTCCCTATTGAGTCAAATACCCCATACTCACAGTTTCTATTCTCCTCTGCCCCTACTCATGTTCCCTACACTCCTGTACTCCCTAGTCATTATCTACTTGATACCCCATACTCACTTATCTACTCTTCTGTATCTCATACTCACTCTCTCTAGGCTGCTGTATGCCCAATTCACTGTCTGTAATCTTTTATACCACATACTTACGGTCACTAATGTTTTGTACCCTCTACTGGCTTTGATCTTGTGCACTTCTTCCAAAACTGCCATCTCTTTCTTATCAAATGAAATACCCCATACTCAGTGTCTCTAATCTCCTATATTCACTGTCTCTAGCCTTCGGTACCCAATACTCACTATGTTTAATCTCTTTTACCCAAACTCACTGGCTGTAACCCTGTACCCCATATCCGCTGTATCTAATCTCCTGTATCCCATAGTCATTGACTCTAATCTCTTGTCCCCCATATTTACTGCCAGCTGTGCCCCACATTTCCTTAGTTACTACCATCCTATTCTTAATGAGTTAAATGCCCCATACTCAACACCTCTTATCTTCTGTACCCCATATTCACTGTCTGTAGTCCCACCAGCCCCCCATTGCTGATATCTCTTTTCTATTGAGTTAAATATCCCATACTGACTGTCTCTGATCACCTGTACCCAGTGCTTACTTTGTTAAAAATAAATAAACTCTGAGGCGCTCATAAGGAGGACACCCCAGCTTGCACCAGTCATTGCCACTGCCAGAGGAGCAGCCAATGACAGTACATGCACATCTGCCAGCCACCACATTGTGGCAATTCAAACTGTTCAAGGCCCCCAAAGCTGAGAATGGCTTAGGAGGCAGGTACTATTAGTTTTAATGTATATTTGATTAATAAAAAAAACTCTTGTTGTGTTCATCTCTATATTACACAAACATGTGACAGCTGCCATAAGTGCCAGTGTTGACAATTAAGCACTGGTGCCATGCACAGGACACCACTAGTTCAAATTAAGCACATTGTGTACCCCATGTCCACTGCCTTTAATCTCTTGAATCCTATACTCACCGTCACCAATCTCTTTTCACTTACACTCTGTCTGTAATCTCCTTTCCCAAACACACTGTCTGTAATCTCCTTTCCCAAACACACTGTCTGTAATCTATTTTCCCAAACACACTGTCTGTAATCTCCTTTCCAAAACATACTGTCTGTAATCTCCTTTCCCAAACACACTGTCTGTAATCTCTTTTCCCATACACTCTGTCTTTAATCTCCTTTCTCATATACACTGTCTGTAATCTCCTTTCCCATACATACTGTCTTTAATCTCCTTTCCCATATACAGTGTCTGTAATCTCCTTTCCCAAACACACTGTCTGTAATCTCCTTTCCCAAACACACTGTCTGTAATCTCATTTCCCAAACAAACTGTCTGTAATCTCTTTTCCCATACACTCTGTCTGTAATCTCCTTTCCCTTACACACTGTCTGTAATCTCCTTCCTCTTACACACTGTCTGTAATATCCTTTTTTACCTCCAAAGGTGCCCTCTGCCATCTCCTTCTTATTACATTCCCCATATTCATTGTTGGGAATCTCCGTTCATATCTGACATGTTAATTTCTTGCTCACACTGTGAAGTGTGGCACATTCTCAACATCCAGCTCTCTTACTAAGGGTGGAACACATTCCCTGTCTGGAGTTGTCTCTCTAATCTCTCCCAGTTCCATCTCATCCTATTGGATTGAAACAAATACTCACTCTCCGGAGCTCCACAGGTCTGTCCGGTACCCACAGGTGTACAGTGATGGCTCGGGTGCTCTATACTTTAATTTGAGGCAGACTGCCCTTATATACCTGACCCTGCACTTGGGGAGGGATCTGATGCTCCCCCAGCGACCAATCATATTCCTTATTTGTTTCAATCCTTTGCAGCTTCATGGCTGACATCAACTCCACCCACCTACATCTGTTTGAACATGTGGATCTCATCCAAGCATGACCTACCTGGGAAAAAATTTATTTTCATGAGCACATGCAGACACACACAGAACACCATACACACATACGCTCACACAAGTGTGTGCGCATAAGAACAGATACACACAAACATACATATAGACAGGTACATTCACAGAAAGAAACATGCTCCTTTTAAGATCTCGCAATTGGTTATTAAACCATGGCTCCTTCCAGGTTTCTATTTTCTTTTGTCGTCCTGGAATAGCTGGGAATTTGTGAATGAGAAACTGCCTAAGAGTTCCCAATTTTTGTGTGCTTCTTATTCTTTATGTATCCCTTGTCTTTTCACATAATCCTGAATTGTGTCTATTAATATATTTGTATCTTGTCCTTGCCACTTCAGTTTCCTCAGATTATATTTTGCTGGATATTGTGCCAGAAAATAAAATTTTTGTGTTTGGGTTAGAGTAATGTTAATTTTCGTAATCTGTGGAAAATTATCACTTTCTGGACGTGGGCAGATTTGGGAGCATTTTATCATAGGAAAGAGAATATTACTGACAATGGTGAAGTCTATAATTGATTAGCTGGGCGCTGGTCTTTCTCCAGTTACGTTACTGATACCGTTCAAGGTGATTAAACCTAAAGCTTCCGGCTCTTGGATTGTTGATTTAATTCCTGGGGCATCCCTCCTCTTACTTCTGGACTGTTTGCTCTTTGTGAGATTACTACTGAAATCTCCTGAAATTATCAAATTACTTAGGGGCAGATTTACAATAACTGGCGCATCCCTGCATATCAGCAGGTATCCACCAGTTATTGTGCATCATGGCTCCGCCAACATGGATGCGTCACATTTACAATGCAGCGCACCATGGGGCAAAAATGGACAGATGCGTGACGCATCTGCTGCCGTAAAGGCTGCGCATTGCTGGAGTTGCAAACACAGCTCCTGCAAGGCTCGAGGGTGTCCTCTCCTTAAAATGCTGCATCAATCCTTACGCCTGCTTCAAGCAGGCGCAGGGTTTTGACGCAGAATGACCTTAAAAGTGGCTGAGTGAAATTTTGTAGATTTCACTCAGCCTCTTTTAGGAGGCGTTCCTGTGCTGGAACACTCCACCTGCGCCGGAACGCCTACATGTGGCGCAGGGCTTCACAACGTGACGCATCTCCCAGATGCCTCACATTGCAAGTATCCCGCACCATGGCACTGGTTTTGCGCCACCACTGCGTCACAAAAGTGATACAACAGCGACGTAAAAGAGGGGCAAGGGGCTTGCAAATCTGCCCCTACATTTTTGGAGAGGTGTCAGTTTTCAGTATTCTTACTGCCTGAAGACAGGACCTAATGTCCATATTTTGGCAAATGGTTTTGATCCTTTTCTTCCTAGGTTTAGCATAAGCAGGGCAAAAGAATAATATGTGTAGTAGCCCCCTCCACCATGCACCCGCCTCCCAGCTGCTTCTCCCTCCCACTACGTAAGAAGGCTTCCTCCCTGGACACCGAAGCGCTGTGACCGTCCTGATTTCGTCAGTAGCGGTCGCTCCCTCCTTCCCTTGCTCTCTCCTGCCTTTCCAACTGGGTATCGCTTGCGCTGCTCTGCTGTTAATCACAGCGATTGTCCGTACCTGCATTATTTATTAATTAGAACTGCCTGTATTGCTTGTATAGAGTTTGTGTGCCCGTGCCTGCATTATTTCATTATTAGAACTGCCTGCACTGTTTGTATAGAGTCCGTGAGCCCGTGCCTGCATTATTTTATTAATTACTGTTTGTATAGCCGCCTCGCTGACCACCGCGTAAATATTTCATCAATTTCCCCCAACCCGGTCGGCGCTTCCGCCCCAGCCGCCATTACTGTTGTTGTTGTGCCCGGAGCCTGCCCCCTCCACCACGCACCCGCCTCCCAGCTGCTCCTCCCTCGCCCCTCCCTCCCTCACCACCCATTTATGACAGCGGCATCTACGTGCAGCGTTCATGCGCAGCGGTCACGCCCCATGCGCGCCGAAGCTGCGCCAAAGGTAAGCCCGTCTACGGCCGTCCGCGCCTGGACCTCGCCCAGCGCCTGTCCCCCTGGTCCCCGCCGCACCCAACCCTCTGGAATCACATATGATGCCACTACTCTCCTCGCCCTCAACCCCGGACGTTCACCACTATGCTGCGAAGCTACTCCAGGACGTACTCACGGCCCATTCGCCTGCCTCTCCTGCAAGTTCAACTGCTTCGTGACCCTCACCAAATCCACGTCCTCCAAACACAGCCCGACTCTAACCGCCTAAAGTGCATCCTGCTCAACACCCGCTCGGTCCAAAGACACGCAACAGAACTCTGGGACCTACTCGACACTGCGTCACCTGACATCGCCTTCCTTACTGAAACATGGATGAACACATCATCTGCACCCGACATCGCCATAGCCATACCGGACACTTACAAGATTATCCGAAAAGACCGCACCAATCAAACAGGAGGAGTCATCGCCATCATCCACACGAACACCATTAAAATCACAACCAGCTCCGACGACAATCTTGCAACCACCGAACATCTCCACTTTCAGATCCATACCGACTCCAGGACCACACTTAGAGGCACCCTCATCTACAGGCCTCCAGGTACCCGCACTCAATTCAGCGATGACATTGCGGACTTCGTCTGCCCACACGCCCTCGCCTCCGAGAACTCCATACTTCTAGGAGACCTCAACTACCACCTTGAAAATAAACACGACAGCAACACCATCACCCTTCTGGACAACCTGGCCAATCTCGGACTCAAACAACTTGTTGACACCCCCACCCACACAGCCGAACACACGCTCGACCCTATCTTCACCTCCAGCAAGCACATCTCCTTCGACCGCACTACAGCTCTCCATTGGACGGATCACAGCTGTGTTCACTTCAGCTACAAAACCACCCTGACCCACAACCGTCCACAACCTATTCCTCAGAGAAACTGGAACAAAATCACCTCCGACCAACTCCTAACATCACTCAACCAAAACCCCCCCACCCTCTCAATGGATCCCAAACCAAGCGGCTGCCAACCTCAGGCAATGGATTACCCACAGTGCTGACGAATTAGCACCCCTGAAAAAGCACCAGATGAAATCAGCCAGCAAAAAGGCTCCCTGGTTCAATGACGAACTTAAAAAATCCAAGAAGCTATGCCGCACCCTGGAGAAGATATGAAGAAAAAACTCAACCTCCGACAACATGGCCTCCCTCAAGACAGCCACCTGCAAACACCACCAACTGATCCGATCCGCCAGGAAATCAGCATTCAAGGATCGTCTCGACAACAACACCCATAACAGCAAGGAACTCTTCAACATCGTCAAAGAATTCACAAACCCCACCGCAGCATCTAACGACATCACTCCCTCCCAAGACCTCTGCGATGCGTTATCCTCCTTCTTCTACAACAAAATTGCCGACATCCACAACCGCTTCAAGAATACTCCCAGCAATCAACCCTCCCCACCCCCCTCAGATACTACTCCACCAACTAACAACCTCAGCGCCTGGAACCCAATCACCACTGAAGACACCATTCGCCTCATGAACTCAATCCACTCTGGCTGGCCCACCGACCCCTGCCCCCACCACATCTTCAACAAAGCTGACTCCATCATTGCACCCCGTCTCCATGATGTCATCAACTGCTCGTTCAACTCTGCCACCTTTCCAGAAAGCTGGAAACACGCCGAACTCAACGCTCTCTGAAGAAACCCACAGCAGACCCCTCTGAACTTAAAAACTACCGACCCATATCCCTCCTCCCATTCCCGGCCAAAGTCATCGAGAAAGCCGTCAACAGCCAGCTCGCTGCCTTCCTTGAATCCAACAACTCCCTTGATCCATCTCAATCCGGGTTTCGAGCCAAACACAGCACCGAAACCGCCCTCATTGCAGCGACCGACGACATCCGAACACTCCTGGACAACGGAGAAACAGCTGCCCTCATCCTACTTGACCTATCCGCCGCTTTCGACACAGTCTGCCACAGCACCCTTATACATCGCCTCAGCAACATTGGCATACAAGGAAAAGCCTTGGACTGGATCATCTCTTTCCTCGCTGGGGGAACTCAAAGAGTCCGACTTCTCACATTCTACTCAGAGGCCACCAAAGTCATCTGCGGCGTACCTCAAGGATCCTCACTCAGTCCCACCCTCTTCAATGTCTACATGAGTCCTCTCGCCTCCATCGCGCGTCAACACAACCTCAACATCATCTCTTACGCCGTCGACACCCAATTAATCCTTTCCCTCACCAAAGACCCCAACACCACCAAAACCAATCTTCACGAAGGCATGAAAGAAGTAGCCGAATGGATGAAACACAGCCGCCTAAAACTCAACTCAGACAAAACGGAGGTGCTCATACTAGGATCTTCCCCCTCAGCTTGGGACGACTCTTGGTGGCCTTCTGCTCTGGGCACAGCACCAACACCCACAGACCATGCACATAACCTCGGCTTCATCCTAGACTCCTCTATCGATGTCCAGACAAGTCAACGCAGTCTCGTCCTCCTGCTTCAACGTACTTAGCATTCTCAAAAAGATCTTCCGCTGGATCCCCCTCGAAACAAGAAAGACTGTCACCCACGCACTGGTCTTTTTGAGAATGCTAAGTACGTTGAAGCAGGAGGACGAGACTGCGCTGACTTGTCTGGACATCGAGAGAGGAGTCTAGGATGAAGCCGAGGTTATGTGCATGGTCTGTGGATGTTGGTGCTGTGCCCAGAGCAGAAGGCCACCAAGAGTCGTCCCAAGCTGAGGGGGAAGATCCTAGTATGAGCACCTCCGCGTATAGTGTGTTACCATAATCCAGTCACGAGTCGACTGGATTATGGTAACACACTATACGCCTGAATCGCAGCAAAATTACAGAAAAAACTCCAGCGCATCCAAAATCCGTCAGCGAGACTCATATTAGACATCCCTCGCCAAGATCACATCACCGGACATCTAAAAGACCTCCACTGGCTTCCCGTCAATAAAAGAATTACTTTCCGCCTTCTCACCCACGCACACAAAGCCCTCTACAATCTAGGACCCGAATGCCTCAACACCCTGATGGTCCTTCTACAAACCCACCCGCCAACTAAGATCGTCCAATCAAGCCCTCGCCGCAGTCCCGCGCATCCAAAAATCCACCATGGTTGGCAGATCCTTCTCCTTCCTGGCTGCCAAGATCTGGAACTCACTCCCCACCCACCTCCGCCTTACTCAGAACCACATCGCCTTCAGAAAAGAACTTAAAACCTGGTTATTCGACAAATAATGAACCCCTTCCCCTAGCGCCTTGAGACCCTCTGGGTGAGTAGTGCGCTATACAAATGCCCGAACTTGAACTTGAACTATAATGCACAGCACTCACTATTGGTCTCTCCTTATTTACGGACCCATTTTGATGTGTTTGAGTTGGTTTGCAGAACACCATACGGAAATTTTTGTATAGTGATTTTGCTAACTGTGGCTGCACTTCATCCAGAAATGGCTCAAAATTCAAAGTTGGCTTCATAAGAAGAAACTAAGTTGTTAGTGTACCAATAGCAGAATTATGGGACACACTATTTTCGATGTACGCCCAAAAGGTGGATTTTAATATTTTCTTAGAAGCCAGTGTCAGTTGAGCGGGTTCTTCAGAAAAGTGTGTTAGCTCTAACTTACAAACCCAACAGAAAACATGCTTAAGCCACTGGAGACTTGTACTTTGGTCAAACCTTAGAATTTCTTCTAGGCCATCTTTATAGTGGGCAAGTTCTGTTGTAGACCACAGTTGCACCCAAAGCAATAAGGGTCTCAGTATGGCTAGATAATCTATACGTTTAACATTTAGGTCCTTAACAAATAGGGATTAGAGGTCTGCGCACTAGGAGATATAATAGCTTCCGTAAAATAAAAATTCTCCTACTGCAAAGGTATTCTTACATGAGGGCCCACATATTTCTACCCCATAAAGGGATGCTGATTGTGCCCTGTACTTGTATACCTGAAGGTCAGGGGATACTGCCTTGGAAGTACTACCCTAGTGTTTCTTTCCTATCGGTAGAGAATTTTGGAGCAAGATAGTCTTGCTTTTCTCCAAATGCAGTATCCAGGTCAATTTGGTATCCAAGGTTATGCCTAAATAAATACAATTTTTCACATATTCTAGCTTCCAATTTTTAACCCTTAAATTTGTTTTAAAAGATTTATGTGGGTTGACTGTCATGTATTTTGTTTTGCTAGAATTTCTAGGCCCTTAGTATCGCAATATGCATTGAAAGAATCTATTAGACAGTGTAAACCTTTTGGGGTTTGAGATATTAAAATAGTGTCATCTGCGAATAAAAGGGCTGGTACTTGGGCCGCCACTAACTTAGGTGAATCATGTGCGCAACCCAATAAATTCTCTGGGATATCGTCCTCGTACAATGAAAATAGGGTGGGCACAAACACACACCCTTGCCTTACGCTCTTTTGTACTGGAATTAACTCAGTGAGTTCGCCCCTCGGACCCCATTTAACTTTTGCATAGTTATCCTCATGCAATCTTATTATTTCCATGAGGAATTCTCATGGTACCCCTTGATCATTTAATGATTGCCAGAGAAGGTTTCTAGGGATGAGTTTGAATGCGGCCCTCAGGTCGACAAAGGCAATATACAGATGACCTTTCTTTAAAACTGTAAATTTCCAGCTCATACTGAGAAGTCTAAAGACCTTGTCAATTGTGCTGGTTCTGACTCTAAATCCTGCCTGATATTTTGAAAGAATGCATCATGGTCAGTGACGGCTACCCTCCCGCTGACTTCTAAAAGCCTATACTTGCGAGACTGGGCAACAAGGGTTGGTCCGAGCTGGTGGAGCACTATGGTATCCCCCGTCCCTCCTGGTCGGTGTTCGATCTTTGAATTGTCAACCACGTTGTATCCTCCTGGATCACCACTAAGGCCACTTGCAGGCTGCCCAGTTTGTCACCCTTTGACGCTGCTACCTGCTCGCCTATGCTTAGAGCTCCATAGAACGCTAGTGTGAACGCAGCTTTGAAAAGCAGCACCTCCCATGTTGAGGTACAGACGCCATGGAGTGCCAACAATAGGGCTGTGAGCCTTACCAGCCCAATCGGCTTTCTTGCATCTGTCGAGTGCCCCTGTATGCGATGCCAGCCCCTCAACGCCTTGCGCACTACAAACGTTTTCGTAGGGTCCCTCATGCCCTTGGTTTGTGCGAAGAAGGAAACTGCCGCCCTGTGCCTACTTGCAGCTGTCACAGAGTGCCCTTCCCTGTGCATCAACACTAGGTATGCCAGAAAACTGTCCTCCTGCACCCAGCTAGCCTCCCACTTGTGCCCTAAGAAAGTACAGTAAGACAAGAACGCCCCTGTCTTGGTCCTGGGGGCTAAGCTAGATGCCACGAGGTGTAGTAGTCTGGGGCACCAATCCGCCAGAGAGCAACCGGAAAAGGTGCTGGCGAGGGGTCTGCTGCTGAAAGGTGCTCCCTGAATACCTGCATTTTAAAGCGAGAAAGGGCGTCAGCTGCATTATTGAGAACGCCTGGCACATGTTTGGCCCTGAAAGTCACATTCCATTTCAAACATTGTAGCACAATCTCCTTTACCAAGCGCAGTATGAATGGACACCGTGCCGTTTGCTGGTTAATGCATTCTACCACGCTCATGTTATCCGACCAGAACACCACCGACTGATTGCTAAGGTGCTCCGGCCAAACCATCAATGCTACCCATATCGGGAGTAGTTCCAGGAAACCGATGTTGGTGGTCAGACCCCATGACCCCCACTCCTTAGGCCATCTCTGGGCGACCCACTTGGTCCCCAGGATGGCGCCAAAGCAAACACTACCAGCAGCGTCCGTCCATAAACCCAACTCTGCTGATGTCGAGGGGGGGCCGTGCCACACTATCCTGCCATCAAATGCCTCCAGGAAGGCCGTCCATATCCGCATATCCTGGCGAACCTCGGATGACAATCTAGTGCGGTGATGTTTCTCTCTCAATCCCTTCATGGTTTGGGCAATCAACTGAGAGAAGGGGCGTGCCATTGGGATGACCCGCAATTCAAAGTTCAATTGACCCACAGTCTCCTGTAGCTGCTGCAAGGTAAATTTTCTCCTTGAGTAGGCACTGGCGCAGGGCCGCCTTAAACTTCAACACTTTGTCTTTGGGTAACCTGAAGCTCCCTTCCAATGAGTCAATTTTGATACCCAGGAATTCCAAACTGGTGGATGGGCCAACCGTCTTCCCAGGCGCTAGCGGAACCCCGAAAGCCCGCATGAGCACGCAAAATTCCTGAAATGCCCAGGCACACTCCCGAGTCCCCGCCGCCCCCAGGAAAAGGAAGTCGTCAAAATAATGCATAACCTGTTTGTGGCCCGTGGACTGTCTCATGACCCACTCTAAAAAAGTGCTAAAAGTATCAAAGTATGCACATGAAATCGAGCAACCCATAGGCACGCATTTATCCATGTAAAATTTGCCTTCAAAGGCGAAACCAAGAAGGCGGTGGTCCAAAGGATGAACCAGTAAAAGACGAAAGGCAGATTTAATGTCTGATTTAGCCATTAGTGTGCCCTGCTCCAACCCCCCCAATAGCTCCACTGCTTGGTCAAACGAAGCGTACTTCACACTACGAATACCCTCATCTATAGCATCGTACAAGGATGCCCCTCCTGGTGCAATAAGTTGTGAATCAGTCTAAACTCGCCCTTTTCTTTCTTGGGGACTACACCCAATGGTGAACACACAAAGTCAGGCACTGGGACTTCCAGGAATGGCCCAGCTATCCTGCCCATAGACAGCTCCTTTTCAATCTTAGCAATCACTACTGCAGGGTTATGCTGTACCGATAACTGATTCCTACAATGAGCGCTGCCTGTGTATCCCCCTGCCGGGATCCGGAAACCTTGGGAGAAACCTTCCTGTAGTAGAGCAGCTGCTGCGTGGTCTGGGTATCTTTTCAACCGTGGGATCATTGCCAAGACGTCAATGGGAGAGGGGCCAACCGTGCCTTCTACACTATTCTGGTTTCTTACCCCCTCTCTGACTTTGATTACCATTTCTCGATCTGCATGTTATTTCGGGATGGGAGGTGTGACCGCAAATTGCGCAGGCATGTCTGAATCTACATGTGCCGGCCGGCCTTGTATGGGAGCGCTTATTAAAGTCCCAACACACACCCTTCCTTTCCCATCTGCCCCCCCCCCCCCTATTCTTGTCCGGGAACTCATTCCCCTGAGCTGGCCGAAAGGGCTGCTGGGGTTTTGCGGGGAACATATTGGCTACACTAGTGGGCTGGGAGGGGGCCGTGTTCCCCGAGAACTGCTTATGCCACGACAGCGAGTCAACCTTGTCCCATGTCAATTACAAATCAAGTTCCTTAAATTTTCTGAAATTTACATCATATTCCTTCCATGCCTCCACAGGGTACTGCTTGCTCCACCCTGCATTCCTGCTCTGGTAGCAAGCCATCGCTGCCAGTACATTAGGAGGGCGTTCAACAGTGATAGCCGTAAGGATGGAGAAGGCCCTGATCCAATTAACCAGAGTTTCCTCCACCCTAAACTTAGCACACTGTACTCTCCAATCACTAGGGTGCATACATTCTTTAAGCATTTTGGCATTCTCCATTTCCCTATTGTCCAATAACAGAGATAAAATATAAATATACTTTCCCGCCCAAATCATTTCCTTCACCGCCCGCGAAACATGTTGCGCTAAATCTTTGCTCCTAGACGGGATCGAACCGTCCCCAAGAGAGGCAAAGCCACCTCCTTACCATTACCGGGCACTGGGGCCGGTCCACCGTCGCTTCCATTCGGTTGGGCGGCATTCATACCTGCAGAAGAAGGAGAAGAGGAGCCCGCAGCCCCACTCGCGACTGTTGCCGACCTCATCTTTTCCTACTATTGGGGTGAGGTGGATCTGCACACCATATGTTTATAAATTAGTAAATGTTCTTTTGTCGCCTATGTTAGTTTTAGCGTGCACTCTAGTTGATAGGGTGTGTGCCCAACTCCCTATATGTTAACAAAAGTGTAGTTAATAGCCCGGGGGGAACCTCAGACTGCTAAAGGCACTGCTAGTAGGCCGGAGGCCTTTAGAAAATTCCAAACATGTATTTAAATCTCTGATTCTAATATATTTGCCAATCACATTTATTTCTGATGTATTCACTTCTTTTAAATTCACTTCAAAAACATTAAACAAAAAATGCATACATTATTCCATATCTGTATATTACACATACATGACTAGTTGTAAATATTCACTTGCCATTTTCCCAATTCACATATTTATAACACTTCAAAAATAAATGAATGAGTCTCATGTGTTTCAGTTCACAAAATTAATATCAGAGTCCCAATGCATTTCAGATGCACATTCAACCCTTCGTCAGGGGAATAACAATTTGTAGATGAAGGTTCAAATGTCTTGTAAATATCAGCGTCCTGTAGTTCAAATTATACGGGATCTATAAAACAGCAACAAAGCAAAGTCTGTTTCCAATGTTCGCATAGACACTAAAGTGTACATAAACACAAAGCTGGGGAGTGCCACTGGGAGGTCCCTTAGAAAAAGAAAAACATGCCCTTAAAAAGTAGCCTATCCGTGAGGTAAAAGAGTAGAGCAGTCTATAAGTAATAAAAGTGAAAAACCAAGCAAATTAGAATGAATAGGATATAGCAATGAAAGGTGCCATGGAAGAATAAGAACCCGTGCTGAGATAAGAAAATTAATCGTGCCGACCCGTGCTCAACTCAAAATAGAAAAGCTTTGAAATACGTGTAAACGTACCTATGTTCTTTCTAAGTTTTTCATCCAAGATGTGGGTTTCAAAATATTGTTGCACACTCGACAATAGTAGTACCTGAATGCGAAACAAGCCAAAATAAGTATCCCAATGAAGTACGGCTAAAGCAGACACCGTGCGTTGTAACCTAATCAAATCGCTTACCGCCTGTATAATCAGTGAGCTCAAACCGTAGCTTGTCCCTTGGTCATAGATAACCTGTAAAGATGTAGCATAGGTGTCACACGAACACCGAAGGAACTATGGATATGTAAAAAATGTTCTGTTTAACGGACGAAAGTCCGTGCACTTAGCTGCGTTTATCGACGCCGACATCTAGAATCTCTCAATGAACGCGAGTCCGCCCATCAGGTCACATGGTGCGGAACTCACCCATATCTATGGAAAGAAATAGGAAACAGAAAGAGGACTTTCTGTTGTGAGGGAAACTATGATTTGTGCTTAACTATGGCTCACCAATAAACTACGTAAAAAATAACGTAAGTTCCGAGCGAGGGGCTGTGAAGGCTAGTTGTCTAAATATGGAAAGAGGTATCTGAGGATAAAAGAAACATCCTCCTGACAGTGAAAAAATATATTAAAATAAAAACAGATAAAATATCCTTCTTGTATGAATAATCCCAAGGCTGTGACGTATATGACTAGTAATTAAGAGATATGCCAACCAACGAAAGTGCGAACCAAAAGTTGTGAAAAGAAAGGGGGGGTGAAGCTTAAATTGTGAAAGTAGTAAAAGCGTGCTAGAGCATGCCAAAGCATGTAGATCAAGTTCATGAATAAGTGAAAGTATAAGGGAAGAATCCCAGTGTACTCCCTTACAATCTGAAAGAAACAGTATAACATTTAAAGAAAATAAATAATTCATAATGATCATTAAGTCCTGCAGGAAAAACAGTGCCTAACAACTTTATCCAATGGGTTTCTCTCCTGGCCAGGAGAGTGTTATATTCTATTCCTTGGGTACTTTCCACTTTTTTCTAAAACAGTTTTAACACCACCTTGTAAATGTCTTACCCTTTGGTGCAGTTTTCTGTGTCAAAGGAGACTGCGGTGGGTGCTGGGTGGCGTCCCATGGGTGGTGCATGGGTGGCGTCTCATGGGTGGTGCATGGGTGGCGTCCCATGGATGGTGCATGGGTGGCGTCCCATGGGTGGTGCATGGGTGGCGTCCCATGGGTGGTGCATGGGTGGCGTCTCATGGGTAGTGCATGGGTGGCGTCCCATGGGTGGTGCATGGGTGGCGTCCCATGGGTGGTGCATGGGTGGCGTCCCATGGGTGGTGCATGGGTGGCGTCCCATGGGTGGTGCATGGGTGGCGTCCCATGGGTGGTGCATGGGTGGCGCCCCATGGGTGGTGCATGGGTGTTTTCATTTAAACTCATATAAGTTTTGAGGCGAATCTACAACGAGACGCTGATGGATTTGCACCAAAATCCTGCACCTCCTCCATACCTATGATTCGCCCTCTCAGCACTTGTGCTGGAGTCTACAGAAAAAGTGGGAAACACCCTCAAGCATAGTCTTTGGATTGAAAGGAAGACCATTCCGTAGAAAAAGCTACACTGAACAAAGCAGACACTGTGACGCACGGGGGTAACACAGGCCCCCCGCAGACCACGCAGTGCGGAGGGGCCCCCTTCTTACACTGTGTAGTTTTATATACATCATCTTCAGACAGGTGGTGGTTGCAGTCGCTCCGATCGGCCAGGCTGGCTTAGCTGTGCTCTCACTGGGGCATTTCAAACATTGTTTATTTTCCGCCTGAGCCAAAAATTTAAGTCATTAATTGCTAACTGAGCGGTGCGAGCGGGCAGAAGTTGTCTGGCTCCTGGTCAACAAGAGAATCACCTTCCGACTCCTCACCCACGCACACAAAGCCCTACACAACCAAGGCCCAGGATACCTCAACAGCCGCCTCAACTTCTACGCTCCCAAACGCCAGCTTCGATCCACCGGCCACGCCCTCGCCGCCGTCCCCCTGCATCCGAAGAGCCACCACAGGGGGACGGTCCTTCTCCTACCTCGCCGCCAAGACATGGAACTCCCTCCCCACCCACCTCCGCCTGACCCAGGACCACCTCACCTTCAGGAAGCAGCTCAAGACGTGGCTGTTCGAGCAGTAGCGGACCCCCCTCCCTTAGCGCCTTGAGATCCTCTGGGTGAGTAGCGCGCTATATAAATGCTTTGATTGCTTGATTGATTGAAGTTATGTTTGAAAGTTTCGTTTTTCGCTTTTGTAGCCGCACCGGCTCCTTTGCCTCTCATCATGGTGCCCTGACCTGACCAGGCTGCTGAAGGCAGGCTCCTCATTCACTGGTGGGGGTTTGGGGGGGTGTCAAATGCCAGCACTGGATTCTAACAGATTGTCATGTAATTACTGCCAAATTTCTGCTCCCTTCTAGTGAGTGTGGGTTGTGAGAAGTGGTAAAACATGAACTCTCAAAGGCAGTGTGTTTTGAATTACACTGCTTACTCAGTGAGGATCACCATTTGAAAGTTTATTTCTGCAGAGAAAAGAAGCCTTTGTTTGCAACATCCTGCTGGCAAAAGGCAAGGATGAGAACATATACTCCTTTGCAAAGCTGTTTCAAGTTTGTCGCTCGGCGGGCTCGAGGCACCCACGCGCAGGACTTTCCTCTGTGGCTAGCAGTCTCTGCCATTTCCTTGTCTCCAGCAGCCACAACTTGGGCATAGTGGGAGTGCACCGGGGGAGTCATGCACTGTGCTCTTTGTCCAGCCTTTGGTCTAGCAGTCACTCTGGAGACCGAGGTCCACCTGCCCCCAGAGCGGGTGGAACTACTACTATTTTGAGCAAAGGTAACTTAAACGCCCGGTTTCGAGGACACTCATGATGCAGCGCTAGTGAAATACGAAGGGCAGCAACCACACTGCCAGACAGTCAGCCGCCCTTCAAAGGGGTGTGCTCAGAGAAGGATGCCAGCCCCATTCATGTGGAGTAGCTGGCACTGGTAGAAAGCCTGGCCCCGGAAGACTCGGTCCATTGAGGTCAGGTGAGCTTCAATCATCTATAGTGTTAACGTATGAGGGAAGCAGTTCACACCTCCTGCTGGTTTGTATCATAGTGCCCAGTGGGCTGCAGCTATTATGTCTCATTTACCACTCACTTCATGGCAATGTCATTTTTGGTTAGGCCTCGTGTTAGTTACGCACAATTACGTACCTTGCCAATTGACGGGCAGGGAATAATCACGTAGTGTGTAGTGAACAACCTTGGCTTGGAAATAACAGTCTGTGCTTTAGAATGGCGATGTTGAAATTGAGCATAATTGTTGTTTGCACCAATAATAACAGCCGATTCTGAGGGATGCATCATTGTATAGGCCACACATCTGCAAAAGTGTTTCGAACTAACTGGGCCGTCTTTTGGGTGCATGGATCTAAGTCTACATGCAGTGCGCTGAATCACATGTGCTCAAGAGGCGGCACACAATTAAAAGAGGGGAGGAGGTTTTCGTGGAAGGAAGATTTCATAGTGTTGGATTTTGGCTGGTCCATTTGGTTTTTTTTGTGTGCCTGTTGCAAGTGCAGTGCTTTCCCAAAGTATGCGTGTTACTGTCACAAGTCCTCATATGCGCTGACTTTCTTTGACTGTTTCAGGGCCTGTTAGGTCGGCTGTGCAGCGTCAGGTTTTACTGTTTATCTCCCTCATATAGCCACCAAACCTTGCCCGCAGCTTAAATGAGGGAGTCTCTGTCTTGGAAATCAGCGCAGTTAGCGGGCAGCAGCTTTCTTTTTCGTTGAGGTTCCATCTGCCAGGGCCCAAACGATTGATCATGTGACCAGTCAGTGTGTGGGCTGATTTCATTTGGCTATTTGTGGCTAGGTCACCGGGTATTACTGTTGATTTCCCACATAATGTAACAAAGATTACTTGCAGCAAGCCTAGATGCATGCAGTCTTTTCTATACATTGCAAACAACTATAGAGCGTGTCTTAACAAGTTCAAAACTGCTTTGAATTGCAAAAGTGGGCCAATTTTAATTTTTTAGTTTGCTAAAGGGGTCACTTTTAGTCTGCTGCCCAGGTTTATTTTCTGTACCAGTGACGCCCTGGAGTTTCTTTTCTAGTTTTACAGACAGACACAAGTGAGCTCTTTGATACTTGAGGACTGGGCTGTCTGCAGCTCTTCATCCTATATTACCCTGCTACGCAACCATTCCATTTTTTAGCCATATTGTACTGAGAACCAGAGGCATGCTTTTCTCAATCTCAGTATTTTTTTTCAGACGGACTGGCTTCAAAACTTTACTTGGTGCCCGCTACATAGTGTTGATCCACTATTGATGTCTTGTCAGGCTAAGCTAGTGGCTCGCAGCCCCCTGCAAACCTCCTTGTAATGTGTCTTCATTTCCATGAAAGGCTTTGCCGGGATTGTTTTACAGTATGGTCATCTTATAAAGAGGTTGTAGGTTAGTGAGATTTCATTTCAGGAGTTTTCTATTAGTTTCAAGATCTCTTTGGAGCTTCTCATTCTTCAAAATATTGTAATTTCTGATATTTAGCTCTTTCAATGCATTTCATTCCATGGTTTTGATGGAGAGAAAGTGTCACCCCAAGTGTCATATATTTGGCAGCTGAATGTTACTCATAAGTATATTGAAACCATTGAAATGTTACACATAGGCAATCGCAAACCTTGGCAGCTATGACAGACTGTGAACATCAGAAATGAAGAGGCTGAACATTGTGCAGTGCCTCAGAAAGGAATGTGTGCTGTTGTATAAATAAGAACGACAGACTTCAAGAAAACTATGTTGTGCACTGGTGCTTTGCATCAATGTTAAGATTTTCGTGTTTCTCGCTCCTCGTCTTCATTGCCTGATTTATTTCGCTAGAAAGTGTCACTCATAGTCGTTGAATGTCACTCATAATTTCATTCAAATTATGAAAATGTCACACATAAGTCATCTGAAACCTTGGCAGCTATGTTTATACTGTATTTTAGCAGGGCACTTTGCAAAAATGGACGGCGCATAATTCAGGAAACAGTGACAATTAGATGTGCGATTTCCACTGGGGGCCGCTGGTGCGTGGCTGCGTCAGAGCGGTCTTCACCCTTGGACATTCTCATGCGCATGCCACTTTGCGCAATTTAAAATGCGCTTGAGGTATGAGCGGCTGAGAGGGACCGTGTGGCCCAGAACGGACTGGTGCAGGCTTAATTTAATTATTGTCCATGCTAACCTTGCCGGTCATGGCTAATTGCCCAACCCATATTTCAGTGGTTTAAAAGGTTTTCCGTTTTGTCTATAATGCAATGTTATCTTGTTTTTATTGTTTGTGTTCGGGCATGATCATTACCTGCTGGCTGCCACTAGGATGCCTTTAGATTGTCTTCTGTTCTCGAATTAAAACCAATGGAAGCTCGGCCATAGCATAGATACTCGTGGCTGCACCCGTAGTTTGGTGAAGGAATAATCTTCACCAGGTTGTAAATGTGTTTCATTGCGAGTGAGGGTTTTGGTGAGGAAATAAGGAAGTTAAAAGGAAACACATTGCAAGGTGTTTTTCCGTGGCTGGCGAGGCGTTTTTCCGTGGCTGGCGAGGCGTTTTTCCGTGGCTGATAGCTTACTTGGAGGGAGCCCAAGCGACTACACCCCCGACAAAGAGTTAAACGCTTAGCGAAGTAAAACCGCATTATCGGCACATACTTCAAACAGCAAATACAAATGGAAAGCATTTTTGTAGGGCTTCTACATCTGCGTCAATTATCCCTGATTAGTAATTAGAGGACACGAAGGGCATGCAGTAATACTTTGAATAAAGCAATACAAACTTGTTAACAGGTACTTTTTAGTATCATGAAGGAATTATAATGTGCGAGGTGGCCTTTTTCACAAAATGTGGGTACAGCGCAGTGTGTGTTTTCAGGTATATGCCTTCCTGTACTGCTTGGTCTCATCTGGCTTCTGTATAGTTATGGTTCACATGCAGTGCTCAATTTGTAAACAATTAGGTGCCAGGGCCCTTGCCATAAGGCTACTACAACTTAAATTATCCATTGTTGCTGCCAATGACAGTACCAAGATAATTACAATTCATACTATTCCCGGCCCCCAAAGCTCGAAGAATGGCTTGCGTTGCAGTTATTATTCATTGTTAATGTATGTTGAAATAATGGCTGTCGTCTTCCCTATTTCAGCCACCTGCTCTGCCATGAGGCAGGCGGTCATACGTGCAGGTGCTGACAATTTAGTTCTGGTGCTCAGCACCAGAAACCACAGGCTCAAATTAAGCATTAGATTTGATATTTAGTTTTTCACAGGAGAATGGACATTTAAGGGCTCATTATCAGTTGTTTATATTTATTCAGTAGGGATAATTTAGAAACACATAGCATACCCTTTGAGTACACCCATGGTAATGGGTGACAGCTCTGGCTGATGAGAAATCACTAAGCCAATGATTCAATTAATTAGATTATCTGGGCAGGATTAATGTTCACATTAGAGCCTTCCTCATTTGCTACAAAGCATGGGAGGGGCATTTAGACAGACAAGGCGCAAGCTGCTTTTCTGCCAGAGTGTCGTAAAGCAGAGTGTTGTGGAGTAGAGTGGGCTGTTATGGAGTTGCGTAGAGTCATGGAGTGGTGTAGAGTTGAGTTGAGCGGAGTGTCATGGAGTTGCATAGGGTGAACTGGCAGAGTGGTGTGGAGTGTCATGGAGGTAGTAGAGTGTCGTAGATTGGAAGGGTGTAGAGTGTATTAGAGTGTCATATAGTTGAGTATTGTAGAGTGAAGCATAGTGTCATAGAATGGAGTGGCATTGAGAGTTGTGGAGTGGTGTAGAGCAGAGTGGAGTGGCATTGAGTGTGTTGCGTAGAGTGGAGTAGAGTGGAGTACAGTGTTATAGAGCGGAGTAGATTGTTGTAGAGGAGAGTGGCATAGAGAGGAGTAGTGTAGTAGAATGAATTGCATAGAGTGGAGTTGTGTCGTAGAGTGGAGTGGCATAAAGTGTCTGAGTAGAGTGGCATAGAGTGGCATGGAATGTGGTGGCGTAGAGTAGAGTAGTGGAGTAGACTCAATCAGTCAATCAGGAGTTTGTTAAAGCGCAACTACTCACCCTTAAGGGTCTCATGGCGCTAGGAGATCCTAGCGCCATGAGAATCTCCATGCTGGTCCGGTGCCGTGGAGGGCCTTGCGTGCACGGGGGAGCATCTTAAAGGTGATTCTCGCCTCGACGGGGAGCCAGTGGAGTGTGCGCAGGTGCTGGGAGATGTGGCAGTGTTTTGGCAGGTTGAGGACCAGTCTTGTGGTGGCGTTCTTGATGTTCTGTAGCTTGCGGATGAGGTTTTTGTTTATTCCGGCGTAGAGTGCGTTGCCATAGTCGAGTCTGCTGGTGACCAGGGCGTGAGTGACTGTCTTTCGGTGTTCGAGGGGGATCCATTTGAAGGTCTTACGAAGGAGGTGGAGGGTGTGGAAGCAGGAAGATGAGACAGAGTTGATCTGGCGGTCCATTTTGAGCTCGGAGTCCAGAATGATTCCCAGGTTGCGTGCGTGGTCTGTGGTGGTTGGTGGGTTTCCGAGGGCGGTGGGCCACAAGGTGTCGCTCCAAGTGTCGGGGTTTGGGCCCATGATGAGTACTTCTGTTTTGTTGGTGTTTAGTTGTAGGCAGCTGTTTTTGATCCATTTGGCGACGGCTTCCATGCCTTCTCGAAAGTTGCGTCTGGCGGTGTTGGGCTCGTTGGATAGGGAGAGGATGAGCTGGGTGTCGTCTGCATATGACACGATGTTGAGTTCGTAGGTTCTGACGATTGGGGCAAGTGGAGCCATGTAGACGTTGAAGAGCGTAGGGCTGAGGGAGGAGCCCTGGGGGAGGTGTGGGGTCTGAGAGGAAAGGGGGGAGTCTGACCCGTTGCGTCCTGCCGGTGAGGAAGGAGCAGATCCAGTCGAGGGCCTTGTCCTGGATTCCTGCGTCGTAGAGTCTGCATATTAGGGTGTGGTGGGAGACTGTGTCGAACGCCGCTGATAGGTCTAGGAGGATGAGGGCTACTGTTCCTCCTTTGTCCAGTAGGGTGCAGATGTCGTCTGTTGCGGCGAGGAGGGCAGGTTTCTGTACTGTGGTTTTTTCTGAAGCCAGATTGGGAGGAGTCGAGGATGTTGTGTTCTTCAATGAATGTGGCGAGTTGGCTGTAGGCGGCTTTCTCGATGACTATCGCTGGGAAAGGGAGCAGGGAGATGGGTCTGTAGTTTTTGAGGTCGGTGGGGTCCGCTGAGGGTTTCTTCAGGAGGGGGTTGACCTCGGCGTGTTTCCAGTCGTCGGGAAACAAGGCGGTCACCAGGGAGCGGTTGATGGTGTGGCAGAGCATGGGTGCGATGGTGTCAGCGACTCTGTTGAAGATGTGTTGGGGGCAGGGGTCCGTGGGGGCCCCTGAGTGGATTGACTTCATTGTCTTCAGTGTGTCTTTGGTGGTGAAGGCTGTCCAGTCATCAATCGCTGGTTTCCGGGTGTCGGGGGTGGTTAATGAGGGATCAGTGTGTTGGTTGTCTTCGTCGAAGTTGTCGTAGATGCTCTTGATTTAGTGGTGGAAAAAGGTGCTGAGTTTGTCGCAGAGGGCTTGTGAGGGAGGGATATCGGTAGACTCGCTGGTGAGTTTGGCAAACTCCTTGATGATGCTGAAGAGTTCCTTGCTGTTGTGTGCGTGGGTGGAGATTCTGTCATTAATCGCTTTTTTCCTCATTTCTCTGATGAGTTGATGGTGTGCATTGGTGGCGGCTCTGAAGTTGTTGTGGGCTTCTGTGGATTTGGTGTTTCTCCAGGCCTTTTTGAGGCGGCGGCATGTGCGCCTGGACCCCCGAAGTTCGGTGGTAAACCATCTGGCTTTCTTGGCACGTGTATTGTTGTTATTCTTGAGGGGGGCTATGGTGTTGGTGCTGTCCGAGATCCATCTATGCAGGGTTCGGGCTGCGGTGTTGGGGTCGTCGTTTTCCGCGATGGTTGGGGTGTAGTTGTTGAGTGAGGAGATGAGCTGGTCGTCGGTGATTTTGGTCCAGTTTCTTTGTGGAAGCAGGTCCTGGTGTCTGTGGATGGTGGGTGTTCTGAAGGTAAAGTGGACGATCCATGGGAGTTCGGTGGTGTGGCTGAAGTTGATGGAGTTTCCTGTAGTGAAGAGGGGGTCAAGGGTGTGTCCTGCTGAGTGCGTGGGCTCGGTCACGATCTGGCAGAGTCCAATGTTGTGGAGGAAGTCCAGGAGGCATGTGGTGTTGGGGCCCAGCTGATTGTCGAGGTGGAAGTTGAGGTCTCCCAGCAGGGTGACGTTGGTGGATGCGATGGCCTGCGGGGAGATAATGTCCGTGATGGAGTTGGCGAAGGGTCCGCGAGGTCCAAGGGGTCGGTAGATGAGGGTTCCTCGGAGGGCGGCAGTGGGGCTGGCCAGTATCTTGAAGTGAAGGTGTTCCATCAGTTCTGTGGACTCGTCAGGGAGTGTGGTCAGGCGGAGGCTGGATTTGTGGACGATGGCGATTCCTCCTCCTGGGTGGGTGGGGCGGTCCTTCCTGTAGATATTTTATCCCGGGGGAATAGCGATGGCGATTTCCAGTCCTGAGGTGGCGTTGGTCCAGGTTTCGGTGAAGAATGCTACGTCCGGGGTGGTGCTGTCGAGGAGGTCCTAGATTTCTGTGGCCTGTTTGTGGAGGGATCGGACGTTGAGGAGGATGCATTGCAGGGTCTTCGGTTCGGTTGTGTTCTTGTGGGCGGGTTGTGCTGGATCCGTGTTCTTGGCGGTGCTGCAGGTGTGCCGGCAGCGGTGACAGCTGAAGGGTCCATGGGTGTCGGCTGGTGATGCTAGCTTACAGTTGTTGTTGCAGCCTGGGTTGAGTGCGTGGAGTGCTGCTGGGTTGTAGCGTTGGCGGGGCAGAGGTCCAGGGTTCCTGGCGCTGGTCGCGGACGGGTCGCGGACAGGCGCAGGCGTGCTTGCCTTTGGTGCACCAGCGGCGTGCATGCAGCCCGCGGCCGCGCAGTGGCCGCCATTAAGTAGGGCTGGACAGCTGGGAGGCGGGAGGGGGGAGAGGAGCTGGATTGGGCCAGGCGTGCGGGGTGGGGAAGGGCCGCGGGGGCAGCAGCGGCGGGAAAAGGTAAAGGGAGGAAAGAGGGGATAAAGAAAAAAGGGAAAATAAGCAGAAATAAGGCACAAAAGAGCAGAGATGCCGAAAAGGGCAGAAAGGTGAAAGATGGAAAGGGTAGAAAAACGAGTAAAAACGAGAGAAGAAGCAGAGGGAGAGAAAGGGAAAATGGGCAGAAATAAGGCAAAAAAGAGCAGAGGTGCAGAAAGGTGAAAGATAGAAAGGGTAGAAAAACGAGTGAAGGAGCAGAGGGAGAGAAAGGGAAAATGGGCAGAAATAAGGCACAAATGAGCATAGATGCAGAAAGGTGCAGAAGGGTGAAAGATAGAAAGGGTAGAAAAACGAGTGAAGGAGCAGAGTGAGAGAAAGGAGACAGAGGTCCACTGGACCACCAGGGATGAGGCGCAGGGCAACCTGCGTGTGGAAGAGGGCCTCGATCACGAACACTAAAGAGTGCAGGGGAAGGGGCACCTCACTTAATGGTGGAGCTGCGAGGGTGGGAGAGCAATTTCACTGACAATGAGTCAGTGGTCTTGCTCGCCTGTCCCCGCGTTGACAGCCATTAAGTATGGGTCGGGGAGGGCTGGACAGCTGGGAGGCGGGAGCGGGGAGAGGAGCTGGATTGGGCCGGTCACGCTGGGGGGGAGGGGCCACGGGGGCAGCAGCGGTGGGGAAAGGTAAAGGGAGGAAAGAGGGGATAAAGAAAAAAGGGAAAATAAGCAGAAATAAGGCACAAAAGAGCAGAGATGCAGAAAAGGGCAGAAAGGTGAAAGATGGAAAGGGTAGAAAAACGAGTGAAAACAAGTGAAGGAGCAGAGGGAGAGAAAGGGAAAATGGGCAGAAATAAGGCAAAAAAGAGCAGAGGTACAGAAAGGTGAAAGATAGAAAGGGTAGAAAAAAGAGTGAAGGAGCAGAGGGAGAGAAAGGGAAAATGGGCAGAAATAAGGCACAAAAGAGCAGAGATGCAGAAAGGTGCAGAAAGGTGAAAGATAGCAAGGGTATAAAAACGAGTGAAGGAGCAGAGTGAGATAAAGGAGACAGAGGTCCACTGGACCACCAGGATGAGGCGCAGGGCAACCTGTGGGTGGAGCAGGGCCTCGATCACGAACACTCAAGAGTGCAGGGGCAGGGGCACCTCACTTAATGGTGGAGCTGCGAGGGTGGGAGAGCAATTTCACTGACAATGAGTCAGTGGTCTTGCTCGCCTGTCCCCTCAGTGGCCGCCATTAAGTAGGGGTCGGGGAGGGCTGGACAGCTGGGAGGCAGGAGGGGGGAGAGGAGCTGGATCGGGCCGGTCGCGCTGGGGGGAGGGGACGCGGGGGCAGCAGCGGCGGGGAAAATTAAAGGGAGGAAAGAGGGGATATAGAAAAAGGGAAAATAAGCATAAATAAGCAAAAAAGAGCAGAGATGCAGAAAAGGGCAGAAAGGTGAAAGATGGAAAGGGTAGAAAAACGAGTGAAAACGAGTGAAGGAGCAGATGGAGAGAAAGGGAAAATGGGCAGAAATAAGGCAAAAAAGAGCATAGGTGCAGAAAGGTGCAGAAGGGTGAAAGATAGAAAGGGTAGAAAAACGAGTGAAGGAGCAGAGTGAGAGAAAGGAGACAGAGGTCCACTGGACCACCAGGGATGAGGCGCAGGGAAACCTGCGGGTGGAGGAGGGCCTCGATCACTAACACTCAAGAGTGCAGGGGCAGGGGCACCTCACTTAATGGTGGAGTTGCGAGGGTGGGAGAGCAATTTCACTGACAATGAGTCAGTGGTCTTGCTGTGTGGTCTGGAGTGTAGTGTAGAATATAGTAGAGTAAAATGGCATGAAGTGGTATAGAGGGAGTAGCATAGAGGGTCGAAGAGTGGAGTAGAGTCACAGAGTGGCATAGAGTGGATTAGAGCATCATAGAGCGGAGTGTTCTAGAGTGGATTAGAGTGTCCTAGAATGAAGTGGCATAAAGTGCAGTGGTGAAGAGTGCATTGGTCTTTGTACTTGGCATAATGTGCAGTGGCATAGACTAGAGTGGTGTAGTGTAGAGTAGTGCAAAACAGAGTGGAGTGGACTGGTGCAGAGTAGACTGTCGTGCATAGAGTGCAACGGCATAGAGTGGATTGGCGCAGGTAGTGTCATAGAGTGACAGAGTGGAGAAGAGCGTCAAAGAGTGGAGTGTTGCAGAGTCGAGGAAATTGGCCTAGACTGAAGTGGCATTAAGTACAGTGGGGCAGAGTAGAATGGCATAGAGTGGATTGGTTTTGAGTAAAGTACTATAGACTGCATTGGCGCAGAGTGGATTAGTGCATTGGTGCAGTGACGTAGAGTAGAGTGATGCAGATTAGAGTGGTGCGGAATGGTGCAGAGTAGACTGCAGTGGACTAGAGTGCAGTAGCTTAGAGTAGAGTGGTGTAGAGCTTGGACCATCAGCGCAGTAGTTGTAGAGCGCAGCTGCAGCATGGGTGCACCAGTTGCCTAATATCAGTACTGCAGCCAGGCGGCCTGCCTCATAAATTAAATGGTGCGCTTCTGAGCCTCTCATAGTGCGTGTGATGTACATTATCTAAAGGTGTTGGTGGGTGCTACAGTGCACCACAACAGTCAGCTGTACGCTCTATCTGAGGTGCGCATGAGGTACCGGGTTTTTATGGACCCGGCTTTGCCAGGGAGAACACCCAAAGACCGCGAGTCCTTCCTGTTTCAGACTACAGAAACACAGAGTCTTCTAGGTGAAGTCAAAGATCGTATTTATTGGCTGCAACCAGTAACAGGTATCCTAGAAGTACAACAGCATGTATGTTCTCAGGAGACTGCTCGAATTTACAGAACCAGCCTGCTCTTTTTATAAACGAAATAATGAGCTTCAGGCAAACATTCCTTGTTTTACAGTTGACCATACAAATATTTTTACTACAAAGAAAAAGCAGAGTCATGATGACAAGCCCACATTTCAGTTTGTCCAGTTCATGATAGATTACCCGGCAAGGCCCAGAACTTTCATCAGATATCGACGGACCCCTAATAAAATCGGGCACCTCCTCCTTGTAAAACAGGTCATAAAGAAGAAACAGGGACAGGTGTGTGTGAGATTAGACATAGCTTGTGTGCGATGAACGGTTTATGACATGTTGCGCCTTGATGCTAATCTCGTTCGGCCACTGGGAGAGGAACTGCCGAACAGGTTTGGCTTGAGGCAGTGGAGTCAGCTCGCCCAGGTCACAGAGGAGTCAGCAGAGGTGTTCGTGTCCTTTCAGATCGAATTTGGCCTTAGTTATTTGGCTATGTAAGGGCAATCACAAAATAGATGCCGCTCATAAAATGGAAACCGAGGGTTCAGGACGAAAACTACGATTTCAGGGTGATTTCGTCAATCGATCATGACAAAAATGCTTAGGTATAGTATTTAAGCCATTTCCGGTCTGCTAGTACCAAAATCGTCATGATACGATAATATTTATGACACGAGTGCAGAGCTTCGGTACCACACAATAGCAGAGTCCAGAAATTTGAGTACCATAGACCCTCCTTTTGTCCTTATATAGGCAATAACCTATACTCCTGCTAATCTGAGTGCAGGTCTGTATTCATGAAGTCATTGAGATGTTGCTGTAACATCATCCTATTACTTAGTTCGTCTCTTGATACAGGTTTCCTTACACATGATGTAGCACAGAGGCCACATATTGTAGGAGCCCACTGCACACACAGACAGAACAGAAAAAGGATGGCTAGGATCATCCCAATGACTATCAGAATCTTCCATCCCCAGGCAGATATCAGTTCCCAGAACCACCCCATCAAGGACCAGTCTCCTTCATCCACATGAATGGACTCAGAGATCTTAGGCAGTTTGGATATGGCCTGGTATACTGTTGGAGCGTTATCGGAGATGAAATACAGCAACTCGATTGGATCACTTTACATACCCCACCACGGTCTGCAAGTATGACATCTAACGCAACTCTGTTCTGAAGAGTCATAAGGTGATCCGACTGGAACTCAGCAGTCAAATTACTAAGGGCACCGGCAGTTTCAACTACAGTGGATTCAACCACCCTTGTCAATTGCCTTATGTTTTTGCTGTTCACCATAGGCCCCCAAAACGGCAGAAAACCCTTTGCAAAATCTCCGAATTCTTGTCCTGCAGTGTCTTCTTTACTGATGACACCTCTAACTATCCTTGTCCTATGGTAATCTGCCTCGGCCGTGTAGGTGGGAGGCAACAGGAACGAGACAAAACATGTACCCGATAAGTCAGGGGGCAACCATGTATAGGCTCTATCATGGCAGATGAAATAAGTACCCTTAGCTGCTAAGAACGAAGGGGAATTTCGAGATGCAAACACATTTGTTTCCGTGCAGACGCTCTTCCCCAACTGAGCTCTGGGATTTTCGCCATTACCTTGCAGACATAGGTGACCCTGATGGGGTACAATTCAAATAGAGGAGGATCGCTTCGCTCGCTGGTTCTCACTCAAAGCAATTCCATATTTTGTCATATTCCATTTAACATAAGCTTGCAACTCATCTTTAGGAATCGTTCTGTACGAGTCAATTGTTCTGCTCATATTTGCAATTCCTACTACCAAGGCTTTGTTACTTGAGTTACTTTTCGTGGAATGTGGGGAATATGGTTCGATGGCGAATATGAACATTGTTTGGAACGCCCATAATGAACCATTGTAGCTAAATGGTAAGACCAGGTATGGAATACCCTAGCCTGTTGTATGCGGCATAAGACCACACACCCAACAGTTAGTTGTGTTTACTACTAATTGGTGTTGGTGTAAGAGATGAATGAAAGAGTTAATAATAAACTCTAATCTTCTTGAGGACTCATGTTCAGGCAGGGGGTGAAAAGAGTGTGAGGAAACAGTAGGAGGAGGTATGGGCTGTGTAGTGAGTACAAATGAAACTTGAAAAGTGTATAAAACATATTCTATTAAAAACAACATGACACCAAGCAACATAAAGATACAACATATTAACGATCTCTTCTTTGACATTAATATACACATTTTATCTTTAAAGTTCATTCGTTTGGCAGGTATCTCCATCTCAGAAAACTCCATCCTCTCTAATTTGCTGCCCGCGGTGGTAGGGTGTTTCTGCTGAAGAGTGCTTCTGTTAGTCCAGGGCAACTCCCTTAGACCAACCAGAACTGTCGGCCTAACCGTCTCCAGCTGCACTCCAAAGACTTTGGCAACCGCGACCCTAGCAGCAGAACCGGATGGCGGTTCGAAAAAACAAAAATGAGCAAGTTTCTTGGATGAGAGAGCTGAACAAAAAGTAAAAAAGAAAAATTTTATTTGTCCATAGTCATAGTTCTTGGCCCTAAATTGTAACGGTTTCTGCCAGGTGCTGTCTGGTCTTGGAATAAGAGTTCAGGCTCTGTAGTGTTCAACCGAATTGACGGAGGCACAGCTTCCTGCAAAATGTTGTCGCTCTCCTTTTCAGAAGTTGTTCCTTTTATACGTGCATCGCTAAAAGGTAGGAAACGAGGCACGGTCTCAGCTTCAGAGTCAGCGATTCCCTCCTAGACCCCCCGGTCGTACGGAAGAGGCAGTGGGACCCTCTTACAATGATTGCCGTGGACCCAATGTTTCTTTCCTTCTACTCGAATGGCAGATTTTGTCGAGAGAAGAACTAGATGAGGGCCGGTCCACCGGGGCTGGTCATTCTTTGTTCGCTGGAAATTCTTAACCAGCACGGAGGATCCAGGATCGATAGGATGCCCTGGAGCTTCAGAGGCCTGAGGTAGAGTGTTGTGGACCTGTTGGTGTAAAACACGCAATTTAGCCGTCAATTCATACAGATAATCAAGCAGTACAGGGTGTTCTATTTCGCTAAACCTGGTGGGCCTTGGCACTCCCCATATGTTGGCCGGGCGGCCAAACACAATTTCATAGGGACTAAGTCCCACTCTAGAGTGAACAGTCATTCTTGTTGATAGGAATGCCAAGGGCAGAGCGTCAGGCCATTTAAGACCTATGCTTGCTTGAAACTTGGCCAGTTTCAGTTTTAACGTGCCATTATAGCACTCTTCTAGTCCAGCTGATTGGGGGTGATTTGCAGCATGGAACGTTTGCTGAATGCCTAGCCCCTCACACACTTTCTTCATCACTCGACCCACACATTCACTCCCATTATCACTCCAAACCATTCTAGGCATTCCAAATCTAGGGAAAAATTCTTTGAAGAAGGCTTTGGATGTGGACAAAGCAGTATTGTCCTTCAGGGGGTATGCTTCAACCCATCTTGAAAAGGCACAAACCACAACGAGTACGTATTTCAAATTGTTGCACCTTTCCATGTGGATGAAATCTAGCTGCAAAACCTCAAACGGATACGTTGGAGGGGCAAAATGACCAGCTGGAGTTGGGGTTCCCCTACCAGGGTTGTATTTCAGGCATACCATACAATTCTTGACCACATTCTCTGCACACTTAGGGATTCCAGCATTTTGCCATACTGGAGCCAACAACTTACAAATCCCTTTTACACTGATATGAGCCATCCTATGAGCCATTGTCACCAAGCAAGCACATACGCATCGGGTAACAACCATCGCTGATGCTCTGACAATTCAATCCAACAACCATCTGCATCCAATGTACCCTTACTTTCTCTCCATTCATTCAACTCTTTCTCTGTGGCTTCAGCTTGAATGGACTTCACACTCTCAATCGTATCTTTGCACATACCAACATCACCAATCCATCTCGCAGGGCCTGCAACATACATTCGACTCATTACATTCCTAGCAGTTTATTTCGCAACTTAATCCGCAAACGCATTTCCACAATCAACATCATCCGTAACCTTTTTGTGCGTACTGCATTTCACAATTGCAACCTGTAACGGCAAGGTCAGTGACTCAAGAAGCTCATTCACCAACTTACCATGCTGGATCTTAGCACCATGCGAAGTCAGGAACCCACGTACTTTCCACAATCGTCCAAAACTGTGAGCCACACCAAATGCATATTGGCTGTCCTTGTACACGTTCACTCGTTTTCCTTTCGCCAACACACATGCTCTTGTAAGTGCAATCAACTCTGCTGCTTGCGCTGAATTGTGTGGGATGCGTGCAGCTTCAACATAGTATGCAAAGTCGTCACAGCATACGCTGCAGTCGTATCACCATTCGGCAACTTAAAACACAAACCATCAACCCACAAAGTACCATCACATTCTGGAAGAGGAGTGTCTCTAAGATCGATTCTCCCTTTCGTCTCTTCCTCTGTTCTCAGAAATCAGTCATGCTGATCTTCACTATCATCATCTTTCTCAGCTAAAATCGGCAACAATGTGGCTGGGTTTAGTGTATTGCACCTCTTTATGTGCACATGACTTGCCAACAGTGTCAGCTCATACCCTGACAACCGTGCACTAGTTAAGTGCTGTGTCTTTGTTCTGTTTAACAAAATGTCCACTGCATGCAGGGCCTTCACAATTAGCATGTTATTCATTACTAACCCAGCAGACTGTCGAATAGAGACAGCTGCTGCCGCAGTGGCTCTCAAACAACTTGGCAACGCCTTAGCTACTGGATCTTAAGTAGCCGAAAAATACACGCATGGACGCTGTTTGTCCCCAAAAGTCTGTGTCAGAACTGACAATGCGCAACCTTCTTTCTCATGGACATATAATGTCAAAGGCTTACTGTAGTCGGGGGTACCCAACACAGGAGCCGAACACAATGCACCACGCAATTCGGAAAAACTTTTCTGACACTCTTCAGACCACGGAATAGGATTCGTTGTATCTTTACAAGTTAATGCCACCAAAGGTTTGGCCAATAAAGAAAAATTTGGTATCCATTGTCTGCAATATGATGTAATGCCCAAGAAAGCACGCACTTCTCTCTGTGTCCTTGGGACACTCAATTTTGCAATTGCCTGAATTCTTTCTGGGGGCAGTTTCCTTCCCTCCTTCGATAAGAGGTGACCTAAGTAGGTTACTTCTTGTCGACAATATTGTAACTTTGAAAGAGAGACTTTGTGGCGCAAATCACACAAATGAAGCAACAACGACAATGTGGCTTCTTTATAAATATCCTCAGTATCTGCAGCCATTAGCAAATCATCAACGTACTGAATAAGGGTAGTGCCGTCAGGTAAAACAATCGTATCAAGCTGTGTTTTTAAATCCTGACTGAATATTGATGGACTTGCACAGTAGCCCTGAGGAGTGTGTTTGAAGCGGAAACTTCGGCCTCCTAAACTGAAGCCAAAAATATCCCTGCTCTCCTTGGCAATCGGGATGCTGAAGAAAGCATTCTTCAAGTCAATCACTGAGAACCAAGTGGCTGAATCTGGAATCATAGTCAATAGGGCAGTGATATCAGGGACAACGGGAAACTGTGGCACAACAATCTTATTGACCTCCCGAAGATCAATCATAAATCTGTAAACAGGTGGCTGGGAAGGATCAGTACGCTTCAAAACGGCAGAACAGGACTATTACAGATGTTGCCTCTTGTCTCTTCAATTACACCTTTCTCAATCAAATCATAAATAATCGCTAACAACGCCTTTTCACCTTCACTAGAGATCTTGTATTCGGGGAATGCGCGGCATTCTAACATTGGCTTTCAGTGTCACAACATATGGCGCTATTTCCAAGAGACCCACATCATTGGAGCCAGTAGCCCCTAGAATATCCGGAAGAGAAGACAATTCTGTCGGAAGTTTATCCTTTGACAAATACATTGGAGAAACCACTCTCTTGCCCAGTGTAAGTTGCACTCCCGAAGGAGAACAGTACAAAGTCGCATATAACCTTTTCAACAGATCTAGTCCCAACAAGTTTTCACCACAACCTGTTGTAAGAATGAGGGGTGCTTCGAATTCACAAGGTCCAACAGAAAGGGACATAGGACTAGAAATCGGGTTCCTAACCGGGGCGCCAAAAAAACCTACTGAAACATTCATCTCACCAGACAAAGGTGCGCAAGGGAGTTTTGAGTGCATAATAGAACTCTCTGTAGCACCAGTATCCAACAGAAAAGGCTCTGACATACCTGATGTAATCACCTCAACATGAGGCCCACTCTGATCTACTGGAACTGAAACAACTCCCTCTCTTTGTCCATGGCTCTCCTAGCAATCATCTCCTTCCATATTCCCATTTTCTGCATAGTAGTCATCAGCATAGTATTGAGCCGTCCAAGCAAACGCGTTATTCTGCTGGTCGAAACTATTCATAGAATTCTGAGGCGGGAAGGAACGAGCGTTCTGGGGGAAATTTCACAAGCTCCTCTAGGAGCTTGTTGAACGCCTCGACCTCTTGCGCCAGAAACACCATTCGTACGCTGTAACAAAACCGGACAACTACTCTTGAAATGACCCTCTTCCCTACCATACGCACACTGATTGGGTCCATACGGTAAACGCTGTTGAGAAGACTTGTTTCTTTGTGAGTTCCTCGAATATTGCTGAGGTTGCTGGTAGTCACTCTGAATATTATTATGGGGTGGATAAGCTTGCTGTAGAATGACTTTAGTTTTCAATTCCTTTGTCTTTTTATCCGGTTTCTGTAACTCATCTTTTCGCCTATTCTCATAGTACTGGGCCGTAGCTAAAATCTGTGCTGACGTGGAAACAGCCCAAGCACTCTCAGAATCCTTCAACTTATTACATAATTCAGGAAGCAAATTATGTACAAATTTGTCAACAAACAATCTCTGGCCACCCTCCGTAGACATATCCTAACCACTATGATCTACAAAAGTCTCCTCGAACCTCGTGAAAAAGTCAGACACAGTCTCATCTTTCTTTTGTTTGCATGCAGACAACTTGTCCCAATTAACACGCAATTCGGGCATTAAAGTCTTCATATACGTAATAATCCTCCCGGGAAGTTCTGCTACTAAGGGCTCGGGTTTAGCACCACCAACTTGTCTAGCATCCGCAGCGGCAATATTTACCCATGTGTCGCCTAATTGTTGATCATGATCCGCCTGACAAATCTTTCCCCATAAAGGCTGTGGAACAACATTTCCAAACAACATGTCGACATCGGCTAAATTCATGATACAGGAGCCTGCAGTCTGTGAAAATTCTCTGTAATATCCTGCAGGATTTTTACGGGGATCAGGCAATGTCTGCTTAAGAGCCTGAACTTCAACTCGTTTCCATGGGACATGTACCCACACACGTTGAAAATGTGGCAGAATGGCTGGAACAACATTTGCGTTCCCTTCCCTCCAAACTGGGGGAACCTCTCTCATGGGATATTGTCTTGCCTTCTTCTTAACCTCAGATTCAAACAACGACTGAGAAACACTCTCACTCCTAAACGACAACAATGTCGCAACTGCTTTCTCTACATCAGAACCCACAATTGTGCCCTTCGCAAACTCGAACCGCACACGATACAACTCAGACATATTGCGTTCCGAATTATCTTCCTCCAATTCCTCGCAAAGGAAAACACACATTTTCTCAAAAACGTATCTCTGCTTTGATGCTACCCACTGATGGAAGACATCCATAATAGAATCTAAATCATATTGTATCGGGTCTGTAACCCATTTATGTGCCAAAATGATCCAATATCTCTTTCTCTCTAGAGTCAGGCAATTGACTGCGTGACTGTCTACGCTCTGTAGCAGGGGACATACCCAATTGTCTCAACCAAGGAGAAAAGAAACCAGAAATGGCAGCAGTCATTCGCTGTCTGGCAGAAGGAGAAGAGGAAAGAATAAGGGAAGACGGAGAAGAATCCAGAGTCAGAGCAGGAGGAGCATTAGGAACAGACGTAGAAGTAGCAGGCAAAGGCAAAGTTTGCGGCCCCTGAGGAGGCTGCGCCAAAGGAACGGCAACCAACGGAAGAGGAGCTGGTTGTGGAGAAATCACAGGAGGCACAACATTCTGAAGTTGTACAGCCACGACTGGTGGCGGAGGTGCTGTAGCATTCTGTGCATAAGGGGGTGGTGAACTCAGAAGATGTGACATTAACGGATCTTTCTCAAGATCGTTCCTTGCTTCCTGTTCTTTAGTTGGCAAAGCTGGGTAGCATCTATCTGCCGCTAACTTCTTTACTCGTTTCATCTGTTCACTTTCTTGTTCTTCTTCATTATCCCTAAATGCGATAGCAGCTTGTACCATTGACATACCCCGTTCTCGTTTTTTTTTCTTCGCTAATTTCATTTCTCTCTGTTTGGATTCTTTGCGCAATAGGCGAAAAGAGTCAAACATCGCCGGCCGGGTTTTCTTCTTAAAAAGTTTAACCTCCAGATTATCCAAGATTTCTGTGTCAAAGCGACCATATTGGGGCCATTTTAAAACACCATCCTTTCTGGTGTATCGGATCCATACTTCGTTATATGTGATAGGGCCGACGCCATGCTTCACATAGAGCTCATATGTTGGAGTTCCAATCGGAGGAACCGGACACGAGTCCTCCAATGGGGAGTCCTTACTACAACCAAGACAAAACAAATTCCCAAGTCTGCTAAAACCAGGCATCTTCGCTCTCTAGTCTAGCTTCAAACTTCAAGGGATTATCGAATACGATAGTCTTGTGAATACACGAGTCCTTCGGCTTTGGCACTTGCAAGTTCCAAATCAAAGCGATCCCAAAGGGATACCAAACTAAGAACCAAACTAAGGACTGGGAGACGCTCCACTTATACTTAACTGAGGTATTGATGATGTCACTAGAAGACTCGTCCATCGTTTCGCTCTACCAATCATCAAGGGTCCAAAACAGGGCGATAGTCAGGGCAGCAGTCCTTCGTAGCCGTCAGGACGCAGGGAACCTCACAGCAAAGACCTTCGGACCACGTCGACATACAGGGGTCGCTGAAGTGGTTGGCCGTCCTCTGGAATTTTCACACGAAGCTCCTCACGAACCTCTGGCTTGGACCGGTACCGCTGATACCGCCCCACGTTGGGCACCAACTGAGGTACTGGAATTTATGGACCCGGCGGTGCCAAGGAGAACACCCAAAGACCTCGAGTCCTTCCTGTTTCAGACTACAGAAACACAGAGTCTTCTAGGTGAAGTCAAAGATCATATTTATTGGCTGCAACCAGTAACAGGTATCCTAGAAGTACAACGCATGTATGTTCTCAGGAGACTGCTCGAATTTACAGAACCAGCCTTCTCTTTTTATACGAAATAATGAGCTTCAGGCAAACATTCCTTGTTTTACAGTTGACCATACAAATATTTTTACTTCAAAGAAAAAGCAGAGTCATGATGACAAGCCCACATTTTAGTTTGTCCAGTTCATGATAGATTACCCGGCAAGGCCCAGAACTTTCATCAGATATCGATGGACCCCTAATAAAATCGGGCACCTGCTCCTTGTAAAACAGGTCATAAAGAAGAAACAGGGACAGGTGTGTGTGAGATTAGACATAGCTTGTGTGAGATGAACGGTTTATGACATGTTGCGCCTTGATACTAATCTCGTTCGGCCACTGGGAGAGGAACTGCCCGAACAGGTTTGGCTGGAGGCAGTGGAATTAGCTCGCCCCGGTCACAGAGGAGTCAGCAGAGGTGTACGTGTCCTTTCAGATCGAATTCAGCCCTAGTTATTTGGCTATGTAAGGGCAATCACAAAATGGATGCCGCTCACAAAATGGAACCCGAGGGTTCAAGGCGAAAACTATGATTTCAGGGTGATTTCTTCACTCGATCATGACGAAAATGCTTAGGTATAGTATTTAAGCCATTTCCGGTCTGCTAGTACAAAAATCGTCATGATACGATAATATTTATGACACGAGTGCAGAGCTTCGGTACCACACAATAGCAGAGTCCAGAAATTTGAGTACCACACACAGTCAACATACCTTTGTTAACTGGTTAGCTTTTTTCTGGTTCCAATACTCCCTGGGCCCCTGCCTATTCCTTGCATTTGAAATTTACATTTACTGCTTTAGTTTGAGAATGCATTTCATTAAAAGGAATATAAAGTAGGGTTGCCAAAAGAATAGTGCCAGACATGTGCTTAAAGAGCCTGGAAAGACCTCGTCATGGCACTAAAAGTGTTATAAATAAAACAAATATGTATTCATTTGTAATGTGACTTTTCTGTCTTTATTCCCTTTAATTATCAGTCATGGATCTCATCATTCAGGCAGTCCTAGAACACAATTAAAGTGCTTTCTATTTATATTTGCTGTTCCAAGTATGCCCAGATAAGTGCTGAAAATACCGCTTTAGGCGACTACTTATTTTTGTTGGTGAGGCAAAGTGGTAGGTGGTAGGCCGGGCGGCGGGGGGCCCCCTCCATGTGCTTTGCAGGGGGCCCTCTCAAGTTTCGTTACGCCACTGTGTGACGCGCGGGTGCCTGTGCAGGTACCCGGCTGCCAGAATGGTGCCTGCGAAGGGAGAGAGAACAGAGCCACATGTTAGTAGATCTGGGGCTGCACTGATCTCTCTCCTATTCATGCAACGCAGCACTGTGCAGCGCTGCAACTTCACTTGCTCTGCCGGGTTGTGTACATTTTATGTACATCTGGGCATGGGTGTTTTCTTTGGAAAATCCCACTTTAGATAAACATAACAGATTTAAAGATGGATGTTAAATGTGTACTTTAATACCAACATTTCTGCTTCCACCTGAAGCCACTCCTTGGTAAAATAATGAATTATAGAGTTAATGACAGGTGCGGGCACTGGAGATCAGATAATAAGTAGCGGTGAGCATAAGTAGTGTCATTCTCTCGAGTTTAATTCCTCACAAATGCAGCAAAATACATGTCATTATGAGAAGCATCTTCCAGCAATTATCATTGTTTTCTTGATACAAAATGCACCCTCGCTTCCAAAATGGGTCAGAGGATGCATTTTACCCTGAGACCCTAGATGCTACAGAACATGAACAGCTGTCCCCGGCTGCTGCTCACTCTTAGATTATTGTCCCTGTGCTCCTGCAGTAGGATTTTGGCCCCAAATTACAATTGATTCCTCTTGCTTGTTTCATTATGTAATTTCACAATTTCTGCATCACAAGAGTAAAGCGCGAGTACTGAAATTACTCTGATTAATTCCAAGTGTAATAATCCCATGCTCAGATGCTTTATTCAAGTCTAAACACTCAGCTCCATCAATACAGGTGGTTTGTGCGCCCAGAGCCAATCCAAGACGGTTCACCAGCTGCACAGAGCTGATCTCAGAGCAACAAACAATGCCCGTCAGGGCAGAAATATCCTGGTCGTCTGACTGCATTGTGCTAGTGGTATCCTGTTCACAATGTCACTTATACACAGTACACGCCGACCATGCAAGCCCACTCTGCTTTGTTTGCTTTCATCTGTCATTACTAGGTGCCAATCAGGCATTAATTTCCTAGACGTCATTGCTAAATGGTTAAAAGTGCCCTCAGTGCGGCTGGCAGGGACATGTCATCCGCAGTGCCGCTGGCAGGGACAGAAAGTCTCCAACAGTCTTTACACCACCTTCTGTTTGACGCAGTAGCAAACAGTGGCCACTATACAACTTTAAGGAGAAGAACAAACCAGCAGAACTAGAATTTCTCAGCTATCTTTTTTTCATCAATTTAGAACAACTTATTTATTCCTCAGTGTTAGGAGTTGTAACATTCACTAACTTAACCTGAACTTAACCCCCTTATACCTTTGTCACAGAGCAGACAAGCTCAACTTAGAAGTAATGTGTGACGTATGTATTTATTAAAACAATAATGAAGTCAAAGAGCAAAGTAAAAAAAAATCCAAAATGGAATTCAAAAATATAAAGTAAAGATTAATAAACAAAATGGCAAGAAAATGACAAAAAATCTAATAAGGGAGGGTTTGAAGCGAAAATAGAACCATGAAGCACAAGGTGCTAATGATAGTCAAAGGCCGTGTTAAAACGGGACCTATGCTCAATTTGAAGATTGTGAAAAGAAGCACGGGTCAGATACACTAACAAGGTTTATACTGGTCAAAGATTTTACAGTCTTATCTTTAGTCATTGAAGTCCCAATTTATCACAGGAGTACACTACTAAAGCCCTCTAAGACCTTAAGGGAGGCACAGAGAAAGCCGCAATGTGTCAGGCACAGGCTAAACAGCAGGGTCCAGTACAGGTCCAGTTAGCACCGGTCAACGGGACAGATGCGGGAAAAGTCCCCCTAAAGATTATTTTATCCTTGTAGCTTTAACAAGAGTTCAGCCTTATGACCATTGGAGTTTACTTCTTTGTTCTGGGCACAATGGGAAGAGTAGCTCCAATGTATTATAACATATCTGGCTGATTTTTCATGAAACATGTTTTCAATATATTCCTTCAGTTATTAAAATATGTAGTACGATGTTTTTCATATTCGTTTCCATTTTCCCTTACTGCCTTGGCTCGTGCTACCTGTGCCCCTCGAGTGCATATTCTTTATGCCGTGTTTAAGGGAATAACTAATGACACATTCTTCCTAGCATACAAATAATCCCATAAAAATGATGACATTCCACAACAAATCTCTAATGTTGGTAATGATTGCAAAAACAAATGTACAGGAAAGCATTGTGGGAAACATAATTGTCTAATCATCGGAAAGACATACCGTTTCCTATATTGGGTATAAAATGTACAAAAAACAACCACATTCTAGAGTGGTGGGCATGCCAATGGCTACTGGCCCCTTCACTTGTATTTGTTCGATGTTGTTGAATTATGCTGGCTTCCGCGGACGTTTTTATTTAATTTGGTTTGCTTTGTTTTCTGTGTGAGGTGTTTCAGAAGTAATGATTGCGCAGAATGTCCACTGTGACCACTGTGCCTTCTACGAAGCCGGGTCACCCCTCCTGCTGCCAAACGCCTTCCTGTCTGCCTGCCTGCCTGCCTGAGCGACCCAGCCGCCGCTGAGCTGCCCGTCATCGCCGATTCCTGCCGCTGACTCCCCGCGGCCCCGCCCACCTCCAGCCCATTGGCCGCCCCGCTCCCAGCTGACCCGCCTCCCTGCTACAGATTTAAGTGAAGCGCTGCTGGCGCTCCTGGAGTGACCACTGTGCCTTCTACGAGGCCCGGTCACCCCTCCTGCTGCCAAACGCCTTCCTGTCTGCCTGCCTGCCTGCCTGCCTGCCTGAGCGACCCAGCCGCCGCTGAGCCGCCCGTCATCGCCGATTCCCGCCGCTACCTCCCTGCAGCCCCGCCCACCTCCAGCCCATTGGCAGCCCCGCTCCCGCCTCCCAGCTGACCCGCCCTCCCGGCTACAGATTTAAGTGAAGCGCTGCTGGCGCTTCTGGAGTGACCACTGTGCCTTCTACAAGGCCGGGTCACCCCTCCTGCTGCCAAAGGCCTTCCTGTCTGCCTGCCTGCCTGCCTGAGCGACCCAGCCGCCGCTGAGCCGCCCGTCATCGCCGATTCCTGCTGCTGCCTCCCTGCGGCCCCGCCCACTTCCAGCCCATTGGCCGCCCCGCTCCTGCCTCCCAGCTGACCCGCCCTCCCGGCTACAAATTTAAGTGAAGCGCTGCTGGCGCTTCTGGAGTGACCACTGTGCCTTCTACGAGGCCGGGTCACCCCTCCTGCTGCCAAACGCCTTCCTCTCTGCCTGCCTGCCTGCCTGAGCGACCCAGCCGCGCTGAGCCGCCCGTCATCGCCGATTCCCGCCGCTGCCTCCCTGCGGCCCCGCCCACCTCCAGCCCATTGGCCTCCCGCTCCCGCCTCCCAGCTGACCCGCCCTCCCGGCTACAGATTTATGACGCCCCCAGAGCGACCGCGCAGCAGAGGCGCGCAGCAGGAGCGCCGACTGAGCGCCGAAGGTGCGCCAAAGGTAAGCCCGTCTGTGCCTGGACCGCGCCCAGTGCCAGGACCCCTGGCCTCCGCAGACCCCAGCCTACCCGCCGGACATACGACGCCGCCACCCTCAACGGACTCAACGACGGCCAAGTCCCAGGCTGCTACCGAGCCACCCCGAGACGCACCCACGGACCCTTCTGCTGCAACTCCTGCAAGTTCACCTGCCTCCGGACCTGCACTACACCTACACCAACCAAGACGAGCAACAGCAGCAGCCACCTGAAATGCATCTTGCTCAACACCCGCTCCGTCCACAGGCACGCCATCGAGATCTGGAACCTGCTCGACACCACAGCCCCAGATGTCGCCTTCTTCACGGAAACATGGATGAACGCCTCCTCAGTGCCTGACATCTCCATCGCCATCCCAGACGGCTACAAGATCATCCGAAGGGACCGCATCAACCACACCGGAGGAGGCATCGCCATCGTCCACAGGAACACCATCCGCATCACGACCAACACCGATGACACCCTCGCAACCGCCGAGCACCTGCACTTCCAAGTCCACATCAACCCCAAGACCACTCTCATCTACAGACCCCCTGGACAACGCACACAATTCAGCAAAGACATCGCCGACTTCATCAGCCCACACGCCCTCTGCTCCGCTGACTACATCCTCCTAGGGGACCTCAACTTCCACCTGGAGAACAACAACGACCTCAGCACCACCACCCTGCTGGAAAACCTCGCCAACCTGGGACTCAAGCAACTGGTGACCACCCCCACCCACTACGCCGGACACACACTCGACCCCGTTTTCTCATCCAGCAAGGACATCGCCTTCAGCCACGCCACCGGACTCCACTGGACGGACCACAGCTGCGTCCACTTCAGCTTCGCAAGGACCACGATCCACCACCACCAGCAACAGGCTGCACGCAGGAACTGGAACAAGATCACAGCCGACCAGCTCGCGTCCTCCCTGAGCATGAACCCTCCTACCAGCACAACGAACCCTAGCCAGGCGGCCACCAACCTCACGAAGTGGATCAGCGACTGCACAGAGGAGCTCGCCCCCCTGAGGACCCCGCCCAGCAGACCCGGTAGCAAGAAAGCCCCATGGTTCACTGACGAACTCAAGAGCTCCAAGAAACACTGCCGAGCCCTCGAGAGAACCTGGCGCAGAGACCCAACACCGGACAACATGACTGCCCTCAAGCTCGCCACCCGAAAACACCACCAACTCATCCGCGCCACCAAGAAAACTGCATTCAAGGAACGACTGGATAACAACGCACACAACAGCAAAGAACTCTTCAACATCGTCAAAGAGCTCTCCAACCCCAACGCCGGAAACAACGACATCACCCCTTCACAAGATCTCTGCAACTCCCTCGCCTCCTACTTCCACAACAAGATCACGGACATACACAACAGCTTCAGCACTCAACCGGCGATCACCACGACCAAACCACCGGCCCCCACCACCACCCTCTGCGCCTGGACTCCGATCAGCACCGAAGACACCGTCCGCACGATGAACTCCATCCACTCCGGATCTCCGACCGACCCCTGCCCTCACCACGTCTTCAACAAGGCCGACGCTATCATCACACCCCACCTGAGGGACATCATCAACACCTCCTTCAACACTGCTACCTTCCCGGAGAGCTGGAAGCACGCCGAACTCAGCGCTCTTCTCAAGAAGCCATCGGCTGACCCCACCGACCTCAAAAACTACCGCCCCATCTCGCTGCTCCCGTTTCCTGCAAAAGTCATCGAGAAGACCGTCTGTAGGAGAGTAGGGTCTGCTATCCTATGGTCACCCCAAATTTGTGCTTTTTGCTTCACTGGTTTCTGACTTAATGTGGCTGTGGGCCTGCTAATCAACCCACAGCCTGCTGTTCTCTCTCTAAATTACTGCCAATGCACTTTAGGTGCATTACGAATTGGAACTGGTTCACCTTATGAGCCCCTGTAGTAGTGTACCCTCGGTACCCAGGGCATAGGTGTATCCAAGGCCTACCAGGGGCTGCAGCATGTATTGTGCCACCCCTGGCCTGGCCTCCACATTTGACACAACTGGCTGATCACTCAGCTGGGGTAAGTTGGTGTAATCACCTCTTACTTAGGTACAGTATGTCTGTGCCTAACCCTAAACTGGACACATATGTTCCTATCAGCCACTCCTATGGAAGGCCTCATCAATCCTGGAGGCAGAGTGCTTGGAAATATGTGAGATGGTGCTCTAGCATGAGCTGAGCCTGTCTGCAGCTGTCGGGAACCACTCCCTAAGCTGTTCCGGGATATTGCCATACCATATACTCTTAAGTGCATTATAATCCTCGCGGTTATTTGCTATCTTTGGTTTGGCTTTATCAAAACATGTCGAGTAAGGTGTCATACGAATTGGAATACTATCCCCTCGCCAATTCTGGCGACGGGGATAGCACTCCACCCTTCTAGAGGGACACGACATGTATGTAGCCTTAACCCCGGTTAAAGTTAAACAGAGCCTCAGCATCACAAAATGGATGCTGCCACCACAGACACGAGTCTGGCCTCCTGCTGCTGATCGAAACTCGGCAGATGGTGGCCTGGACAAAGGGTTTCCTGCCTTGGGAGGTGCGAGCACCACCCCAGACAGGGTTTTGTGTATTGGGTAGGACAGGGCTGAATAGAATCAGACATGCCCGGGGCACACAAGGTGTCCCCGTGCATAGGCCAGTCCAAACCGGTCCTGGGACTTTCCAGACCCAGGCTTGGCGCGGAACTGGACAAAGGAAAGGGGGTGTAACCGCCCCCCTTCCTGGTTCCTCCCAGAGGAGGGACCTAGTAGGTGATCCACCCCTCAGATTGGGAATAAGAGTGGGAGCAGTGCCATTGCACAGCAGATCATCCTGAATCAACTTTACACGAAGAAGAAGACTGGACTTCGACATTCTGCTGCACAGAAGACTGAAGAGAATCTCCCTTGTGGCCTAGGAGTGGCCACCCTGTGAACACAGTTACCAACCAGCAACTCGATGTCTGCTTTGCCGCCGCCTCCCGCCAGAGCCCGAGCCCAGAGCCCGACAAGAACCAGACTCCCAGACCTCTCAGAGCCCGATCCACAGTCCCTGCAAAGAAGGGACCCGTGGAGGCACCGAGTGACGTGGGACCGGACCTCTTGGAAGACACTCGAAAAGCTGACTGCGCAGCTTCTGAGGCATCCTCGACGTTGTGCTTTGGGGAATGAGAACCCCCACCACCGAGCAGCCCTTGCACCGAAGATCAGCCCTCCAGCATCTCCACGATCTGCGTGGGGCCTTTTTGCATTGTGCCACTTGACGCGCCATCCCGGCCACTAGCCACGTGGTCAGCGGCCATCTTGGCGACGAAACCGACGATTTACACAGCAGGTCTGGTTGCTCCAGATCTAACCCAGCTCTTGTAAAAAGGAGCACCCGCTCTGACCTTGCTGGTCCGAGTGATAAGCATCTTTCAACTTCTGTGTGGCTTGCATTTGCCAAGGCCTGTTTGCTCCGATCAGGTCGTTAACACCGCCAACAGCGAGAAGCCTACGTGGGACAGCTCGTGACCGACTCCTGGACGTCCTCGACCCCGGGTATGCACATGGCTGCAGAAAGAAGCTACCCAACAACGCCTGTTTGCACCCGACATCGCCTGGTTCCAATCTGGTTCCACGGTAGTCACTGGCTAGTGACTTTGAACACTGTCCCCTCTGCTTTCCGGTCTTCACATCTTCAGATCCACCCTTGGATCCACCAGAACTCTTCACCTCGAGCCGCCTGCAGCATCTTCAGCTCCAAGCACCATCGACCAGCGTGACGAAACCCGACACTACTTCGACCCTGTGCACCCGCTTCCTGTGGGTGAGGTAACTCAGCTCTGCTGGTGCTCCTGCACTGGTACACATCTCAAGGGCCTGTGTCTTAAGTTTCAGCTCCCTAGGTCACTCGGAAGGTTCCTAACTTTCTAACTTTGTACTTTTTACGCACCATAGACTTTGCATTGGAAAGTGCGTGCACTTTGAACACTGCACCCGAGTCCCGTGGGCCTTTCCCGACTTAATCATTGCTAGTCTCGAATAGCTCCAGCGATTCCCAAGGCCCTAGGCCTGTTCCCTTTCCTATTGGTATCTCTTATACCACTTTCTTAGTATATGGTTTAGGTGGCCCCTAGGGCTCATCCATATTGTGCAACTTTTGTGTATTTTAAACTGTCTTGTGATTTAACGCTTGTGCTTCTGTGCTCATAAAGAGTCCAGGGGATTTTATAGTTAATAAATCAATATATATTTACAATATATATCTGTGTGGTGTCCCTTTCATTTGGTATTCAAGGGGGTTGTGTATGGTATAACAGCTGGCTTCACATGCCTTTCAGAGTTTAGCCTAAGACTGCTTTGTCCACGTTACCACTAGGATAACTGGTCTACAAGGTTGAATTACAACCATCATCATAAGGGTTGCTTGGCATGGTACAAAGTGATCACTAAGAATTAGTGAGCATTATATACCAGGCCAACTTCTCACATTGGTGAGCAGCGGATTGGGATCTGAGCTTGCTGTTGTTTTACCATTACAATCTTTGAGATTATCATTTGAAAGATCATACAGGTACCTGCTAGGTCCATATAAAACAAGACTAGTATACTTAAGTTCTACTGAACTTAGTTGTTGTAGAGCAAAGGGAGTAGCACACCCTAGCTACAACTACTAGATAGGTTTAGTAGGTTAACACCAGTGTAGGTAGATTGCAACACATCCACCCACACTAGAGCAATGTCTGGAGCAGAGGGGTCCAGTGGACTTACTCCTGTTGAGAGTGACCCTCCAAGGGCACCATCCAAATTTGCTATTTTTTCCTTTAAGGAATTAGGACAGCTTTGTGTCTTAAGGGGTCTGAAGACAGGGCCTTCCCCTACTACAGACCACCTAAGAGAGCTCTTAGACCAGTCTGAGACTCTAAAGCCCTCTAAAGCAAACCCCACAGGGAATGCTGAAGGAGGCCATCCTTCAGAGGATGACACTGTAGACACCCCTGCCCCTATCATCCTGGTAGATGAGGAAGCCTCCACCACTGGAGCTCCTCAGGTAGATGAAGAGGAAGAGGAAGAGGAAGAGGAGGAGGTGGAAAGCAGTGAGTCAGATAATGACAGAAATAGTCAGGTGCTGGTCAGTAGACTGAACCAGGCTAACTTAAGCTTACTTGGGAATGAATCAGGTAACAACCCATTCAGACCCCCAGGTGGACTTAACCAGAAGCCTAGGAGGAGAAGGACTCACTCAGGTGACTCTGACAACTCCCATGCTTCTAGAGGTTCTCATGGTCACTCCAGAAGGGTGATGACTAGCCCTCAGAGAAGGGAACATGAGACCAAATTGAGAGAATCTCAAATAAGAGAGGCTGAATTGAGAGTCCAGAGACAAGAGTTAGAGATTGCCCTGGCCCAAGAGAAACTTGCTAGAGCAAGACAGCCTAGAGAGAGTGGGGTAATAGAACCCACTGGTGGCAGCAATATCCACAAGGATAAAGACAGGTCTTTTGATAACAGAAACCTGAGTAAGATTGTGCCCCCCTACAAAGCTGGGGATGATATCCATAAATGGATTACTGCAATGGAGAGAGCCTGCAGAGTACAGCAGATCCCTCAGGAGCAGTGGGCAGCAATCTTGTGGCTCTCCTTTGAAGGTAGAGGCCGAGACAGACTCCTCACAGTTAGTGATGGGGATTCTAGAAACTACCTGGTCCTGAAGAGTGCTCTGATTGATGGGTTAGGCTTAACCACTGAACAGTACAGGTTAATGTTCAGAGATACCCAGAAGACACTGACTCAGGACTGGTCTGAATTTGTTGAGTGTGCCACTAAGGCTCTGGAGGGATGGTTGCTGGGAAGCAAGGTTAAAGACTATGAAGGATTGTATAATTTGCTGATGAGAGAACAAATTTTAAATAATTGTCAGAACCAGCAGTTGCATCAACATTTGGTTGACTCAGATTTGACCTCTCCCCAAGAATTGGGAAAGAGGGCAGATAAATGGGTAAGAACCAGAGTTAAGCAAAAGAACCAGAACCAGAACCAGGGTGGTGACTAGAAGAAAACAGACCAGAAGGGTGGGGATCAGAAAACTAAAGACCAGAAGTCTTCAACAGGGCCCCAAACTGAGACAGAGGGTGGGTCCCAAACTTCCAAGAAGAAGAAGAAAGAAGGTCAGAAGAAACCCTGGTGTAAAACTTGTAAGAACACCTCTCACTGGACAAGTGAGTGTAAAAAGGGTGGAGCCCCCAGCACTGCAGCCCCTAAGGCACCTGCACCCACTAGTACAGTTAGCAGTGCTGGTCCTCAAACCAAGGGATTAGTGGGTATCACTTTGGGAACTGAAGGATATTCTGACCTAGTCAGAACCCTTACACAGGCTGTTCTGATTTGTGAAGGGGACATAGATTTGACCCCTGACATAAGTCCCAGTAACCTGGGCAAATACAGACAGACACCTTTGATCAACAATAAAGTGGCTCAAGCTTACAGGGACACATGTGCCAGTGTCACTATGGTGACACCTAACTTTGTGGACCCTGGACAATACATGCCAGGCGATGATTACCTGGTGACCAATGCCAGCAATGTCACTACTACACATAGTGTCGCACTTGTTAACTTTTCCTGGGGAGGGGTAACTGGCCTAAAGAAAGTTGTGGTTAGTGCTGATCTCCCAGTAGAATGTTTGTTGGGCAATGACCTGGAGAACTCTCTATGGTCAGAAGTTGAGTACAGGACTCATGCAGAGATGTTAGGGATATCATCACATGTCCTTGCTGTGACCAGGTCACAGGCCAAAACGTGCCTCTCTGAACCTCAGGTCTTGGATCCTGGAACAATGGACCAAGCACCTTCCAAGAGAAAGAACAGGAGGGTTAAGGCTGTGCCTTCCCAACTGCCTGCAAGTGAGGATCAGGCTTCACAGGAAACTGATCTTGAGACCCCTGAAGGAACTGTCTCTGAAGAACTTGAACCTGACCAGGTTGAGTTCCTGGGGACAGGGGGACCTTCTAGGGCAGACTTGGGGCAGGCTCAGTTAACCTGTCCTTCTCTTGAACCCCTCAGACAGCAGGCTGCTGCTGAGGCTGCTGGGAATGCTGAAGGTGCCCATAAAGTTTATTGGGATGAAGGACTCCTTTACACAGAGGGTAGAGACCCCAAGCCTGGTGCAACCAGGAGGTTGGTTATACCTCTTCAATTTAGGGGTTTCCTTCTCACCTTAGCCCATGATATTCCTCTAGCAGGACACTTAGGCCAGAACAAGACCTGGGACAGGCTTGTCCCTCACTTTCACTGGCCTCACATGTCTGAAGACATCAAGGAGTTTTGTCGCTCCTGTGAAACCTGCCAAGCCAGTGGTAAAGCAGGTGGAACAACAAAGGCCCCCCTGATACCACTACCTGTGGTAGGGGTTCCCTTTAAAACAGTGGGGATTGATATTGTTGGTCCAGTGGATCCCCCTACAGCATCTGGGCACAGATTCATACTGGTGGTAGTGGATCATGCCACCAGGTACCCAGAAGCAATTCCACTTAGGACCACAACAGCTCCTGTTGTGGCCAGGGCCTTACTTGGAGTTTTCTCCAGAGTGGGGTTTCCTAAGGAGGTAATATCTGATAGAGGTGCCAACTTCATGTCAGGATATTTGACAGCTATGTGGAAGGAATGTGGTGTCAACTACAAGTTCACCACTCCTTATCACCCACAATGCAATGGGCTTGTTGAGAGATTTAACAAGACCCTAAAGGGCATGATTAAAGGATTACCTGAAAAGCTCAGGCGAAAATGGGACATCCTACTGCCCTGCCTTTTGTTTGCTTACAGAGAGGTCCCTCAAAAGGGGGTTGGCTTCAGCCTCTTTGAATTGTTGTTTGGGCACCCTGTAAGAGGACCCCTGTGTCTAGTGAAGGAAGGATGGGAGTTACCTCTCAAAAAGCCTAAGCAAGACATAGTGGACTATGTACTTGGTCTCCGCTCCAGGATGGCAGAGTACATGGAAAAGGCATCCAAAAACCTTGAGGCTAGCCAAGAATTACAGAAAGCTTGGCATGACCAAAAGGCTGTCCTTGTTGAATTTCAGCCTGGACAGAAGGTATGGGTGTTGGAGCCAGTGGCCCCAGCAGCACTCCAAGACAAATGGTCTGGACCCCATACAATTCTGGAGAAGAAGGGAGAGGTTACCTACTTGGTGGACCTAGGAACTCCCAGGAGCCCCCACAGGGTGCTCCATGTGAACAGATTGAAGGCATATGTCAGCAGGGCAGACATGGGCTTGCTCATGGCTACAGATGAGGGACAGGAGGAAGAGAGTGACCCTCTCCCAGACCTGCTCACTCAGAACCCTGAGGATGGTTCAGTTGATGGTGTGGCCTTAGGTGGCAGCCTCACCGAGCATCAGCAACATGACTGCAGACAAGTTCTACAGGCATACAGGCATATGTTCTCATTGACACCCAGTCAGACTAACTGGTGTACACATGTGGTTGACACTGGTGACAGTCTTCCTGTAAAGAGCAAGATTTACAGGCAACCTGACCACGTCAGGGACTGTATAAAGACTGAGGTGCAAAAGATGCTGGAATTAGGTGTCATTGAGCCTTCAGAGAGCCCTTGGCTAGCCCAGTGGTTCTGGTCCCCAAACCTCACACCAAAGATGGCAAGAGAGAGATGAGGTTCTGTGTGGATTACAGAGGACTCAATGCTGTCACCAGGACAGATGCACACCCTATTCCAAGGGCAGATGAGCTCATTGACAAGTTGGCTTCTGCCAAATATTTGAGCACATTTGACTTGACAGCTGGCTACTGGCAAATCAGGTTAGCTGAGGAGTCTAAAGCCAAGACAGCATTTTCTACCCCTAGTGGGCATTATCAGTTTGTGGTAATGCCCTTTGGTTTGAAAAATGCACCTGCCACCTTCCAAAGGTTGGTGAATCAAGTCCTTACTGGGTTGGATGACTTTTGTGCAGCTTATCTGGATGATATTGCTGTCTTTAGCTCCACCTGGGAGGATCACCTGGTCCACCTGAAGGAAGTACTTGAGGCTCTGCAGAAGGCAGGCCCCACTATCAAGGCAACAAAGTGCCAGATAGGGAAGAGTAAGGTTGTATACCTGGGCCACCTTGTAGGTGGAGGCCAAGTTCAACCACTGGAGAGTAAGATCCAGACCATCAAGGACTGGTCCCCTCCAACCACCCAGACTCAGGTCAGAGCTTTCTTGGGCCTGACTGGGTGCTACAGGAAGTTTGTTAAGAACTATGGGTCCATTGTGACTCCTCTTAATGATCTGACATCCAAGAAGATGCCCAAAAAGGTTCAGTGGACAGAAATCTGTCAAAAGGCATTTGATGACCTGAAGAAGGCCATGTGCTCTGCACCTATCCTGAAGAGTCCTGACTACTCAAGAGAGTTCATTGTCCAAACAGATGCTTCTGAGTTGGGAGTGGGAGCAGTGCTTTCACAGCTTAATGTAGATTGCCAGGACCAGCCCATTGCTTTCATTAGCAGAAGGCTGACCCCCAGAGAGAAACGTTGGTCAGGTATAGAGAGGGAGGCCTTTGTTGTGGTGTGGGCCCTGAAGGAGTTGATGCCATACTTGTTTGGTACTCACTTCAAGATTCAGACCGACCATAAGCCCCTCTTATGGCTTAATCAGATGAAGGGTGAAAACCCCAAACTACTCAGGTGGTCCATTTCCCTACAGGGGATAGACTTTACAGTGGAGCACCGCCCAGGGACTGACCATGGCAACGCAGATGGTCTCTCCAGGTACTTCCACTTAGAACATGAAGACACAACTGGTCAAGGTTAGTCTAATGTCCCTGCGTTATGGGGGGGTTATGTAGGAGAGTAGGGTCTGCTAGCCTATGGTCACCCCAAATTTTTGCTTTTTGCTTCACTGGTTTCTGACTTAATGTGGCTGTGGGCCTGCTAATCAGACCCACAGCCCGCTGTTCTCTCTCTAAATTACTGCCAATGCACTTTAGGTGCATTACGAATTGGAACTGGTTCACCTTATGAGCCCCTGTAGTAGTGTACCCTCGGTACCCAGGGCATAGGTGTATCCAAGGCCTACCAGGGGCTGCAGCATGTATTGTGCCACCCCTGGCCTGGCCTCCACATTTGACACAACTGGCTGATCACTCAGCCGGGGTAAGTTGGTGTAATCACCTCTTACTTAGGTACAGTATGTCTGTGCCTAACCCTAAACTGGACACATATGTTCCTATCAGCCACTCCTATGGAAGGCCTCATCAATCCTGGAGGCAGAGTGCTTGGAAATATGTGAGATGGTGCTCTAGCATGAGCTGAGCCTGTCTGCAGCTGTCGGGAACCACTCCCTAAGCTGTTCCGGGATATTGCCATACCATATACTCTTAAGTGCATTATAATCCTCGCGGTTATTTGCTATCTTTGGTTTGGCTTTATCAAAACATGTCGAGTAAGGTGTCATACGAATTGGAATACTATCCCCTCGCCAATTCTGGCGACGGGGATAGCATTTCACCCTTCTAGAGGGACACGACATGTGTGTAGCCTTAACCCCGGTTAAAGTTAAACAGAGCCTCAGCATCACAAAATGAATGCTGCCACCACAGACACGAGTCTGGCCTCCTTCTGCTGACCGAAACTCGGCAGATGGTGGCCTGGACAAAGGGTTTCCTGCCTTGGTAGGTGCGAGCACCACCCCAGACAGGGTTTTGTGTATTGGCTAGGACAGGGCTGAATAGAATCAGACATGCCCGGGGCACACAAGGTGTCCCCGTGCATAGGCCAGTCCAAACCGGTCCTGGGACTTTCCAGACCCAGGCTTGGCGCGGAACTGGACAAAGGAAAGGGGGTGTAACCGCCCCCCTTCCTGGTTCCTCCCAGAGGAGGGACCTAGTAGGTGATCCACCCCTCAGATTGGGAATAAGAGTGGGAGCAGTGCCATTGCACAGCAGATCATCCTGAATCAACTTTACACGAAGAAGAAGACTGGACTTCGACATTCTGCTGCACAGAAGACTGAAGAGAATCTCCCTTGTGGCCTAGGAGTGGCCACCCTGTGAACACAGTTACCAACCAGCAACTCGACGTCTGCTTTGCCGCCTCCTCCCGCCGGAGCCCGAGCCCAGAGCCCAACAAGAACAAGACTCCCAGACCTCTCAGAGCCCGATCCACAGTCCCTGCAAAGAAGGGACCCGTGGAGGCACCGAGTGACGTGGGACCGGACCTCTTGGAAGACACTCGAAAAGCTGACTGCGCAGCTTCTGAGGCATCCTCGACATTGTGCTTTAGGGACTGAGAACCCCCACCACCGAGGAGCCCTTGCACCGAAGATCAGCCCTCCAGCATCTCCACAATCTGCGTGGGGCCCTTTTGCATTGTGCCACTCGACGCGCCATCCAGGCAACTAGCCACGTGGTCAGCGGCCATCTTGGCGATGAAACCGACGATTTACACAGCAGGTCTGGTTGCTAAAGACTTAACCCAGCTCCTGTAAAAAGGAGCACCCGCTCTGACCTTGCTGGTCCGAGTGATAAGCATCTTTCAACTTCTGCGTGGCTTGCATTTGCCAAGGCCTGTTTGCTCCGATCAGGTCGCCGCCACCGCCAACAGTGAGAAGCCTACAAGGGACAGCTCTTGACCGACTCCTGGACGTCCCCGACCCCGGGTATCCACGTGGCTGCAGAAAGAAGCTACCCAACAATGCCTGTTTGCACCCGACATCGCCTGGTTCCAATCTGGTTCCACGGTAGTCACTGGCTAGTGACTTTGAACACTGTCCCCTCTGCTTTCAGGTCTTCACATCTTCAGATCCACCCTTGGATCCACCGGAACTCTTCACCTCGAGCCGCCTGCAGCATCTTCAGCTCCAAGCACCATCGACCAGCGTGACGAAACCTGACACTACTTCGACCCTGTGCACCCGCTTCCTGTGGGTGAGGTAACTCAGCTCTGCCGGTGCTCCTGCACTGGTACACATCTCAAGGGCCTGTGTCTTAAGTTTCAGCTCCCTAGGTCACTCTGAAGGTTCCTAACTTTCTAACTTTGTACTTTTTACGCACCATAGACTTTGCATTGGAAAGTGCGTGCACTTTGAACACTGCACCCGAGTCCCGTGGGCCTTTCCCGACTCAATCATTGCTAGTCTCGAATAGCTCCAGCGATTCCCAAGGCCCTAGGCCTGTTCCCTTTCCTATTGGTATCTCTTATACCACTTTCTTAGTATATGGTTTAGGTGGCCCCTAGGGCTCATCCATATTGTGCAACTTTTTTGTATTTTAAACTGTCTTGTGATTTAACGCTTGTGCTTCTGTGCTCATAAAGAGTCCAGGGGATTTTATAGTTAATAAATCAATATATATTTACAATATATATCTGTGTGGTGTCCCTTTCATTTGGTATTCAAGGGGGTTGTGTATGGTATAACAGCTGGCTTCACATGCCTTTCAGAGTTTAGCCTAAGACTGCTTTGTCCACGTTACCACTAGGATAACTGGTCTACAAGGTTGAATTACAACCATCATCATAAGGGTTGCTTGGCATGGTACAAAGTGATCACTAAGAATTAGTGAGCATTAAATACCAGGCCAACTTCTCACACCGTCAACAAGCAGCTGGCCGCCTTCTTCAAGACGAACGGATCCCTCGACCCCTCGCAGTCTGGCTTCCGGGCCAACCACAGCACCGAGACCGCCCTGATCGCAGTCACCGATGACATCCGAGCACTGCTCGACAATGGAGAAACAGCGGCCCTCATCCTCCTCGACCTCTCCGCGGCCTTCGACACAGTCTGCCATCGTACCCTAGTACACCGCCTCAGCAACGTCGGAGTCCAGGAGAAGGCACTGGAGTGGATCATCTCCTTATTCGCCGGAAGGACACAGAGAGTCCGCCTCCCTCCGTTCAGATCTGAAGCCACCAAAGTCATCTGCGGCGTCCCTCAAGGCTCCTCACTCAGTCCAACCCTCTTCAACATATACATGAGCCCCCTCGCAGACATCGCATGCCATCACAACCTCAACATCATCTCCTACACCGACGACACCCAGCTGATCCTCTCCCTTGCCAATGACCCCACCACCGCCAGAGCCTACCTTCACCAAGGGATGAAAGAGGTAGCCGAATGGATGAAGAACAGACGCCTGAAACTGAACTCAGATAAGACGGAAGTCCTCATCCTGGGATCCTCACCCGCCGCTTGGGACGACTCCTGGTGGCCCCCCGCCCTAGGCAGCGCACCCAAACCAACAGACCACGCACGCAACCTGGGCTTCATCCTGGACTCCTCCCTCTCCATGACCAGACAAGTCAACGCTGTCTCCTCATTGTGCTTCAACATCCTGCGCATGCTACGTAAGATCTTCCGGTGGATCCCCACCGAGACCAGGATGACGGTCACTCAGGCCCTCGTCACCAGCCGTCTGGACTACGGCAATACCCTCTACGCCGGAACCACTGCCAAACTCCAGAAGAGACTCCAGCGGATCCAGAACGCCTCAGCACAACTCATCCTGGACATCCCCTGTCGCAGCCACATCTCCGGACACCTGAGAGATCTGCACTGGCTCCTGGTCAACAAGAGAATCACCTTCCGTCTCCTCACCCACGCACACAAAGCCCTACACAGCCAAGGCCCAGGATACCTCAACATCCGCCTCAACTTCTACGCTCCCAAACGCCAGCTTCGATCGACCAGCCACGCCCTCGCCACCGTCCCCCGCATCCGTAGAGCATCCACAGGGGGACGGTCCTTCTCCTACCTCGCCGTCAAGACATGGAACTCCCTCCCCTCCCACCTCCGCCTGACCCAGGACCACCTCGCCTTCAGGAAGCAACTCAAGACCTGGCTGTTCGAGCAGTAGCTGATCCCCCTCCCCCAGCGCCTTGAGAACCTCTGGGTAAGTAGTGCGCTATATAAATGCGATGATTGATTGATTGATTGATAGAATATATTGTTTATAACTAATGTGCGGAAAGTTATGGAATGTGTACTTTTTTGATTTGCGTTGCTTTGTTTCGTGTGTGAGGTGTTTTAGAAGTGATGCACGCACTGAATGTAATGTTTTTAATGTTACAGAACACAGAATTTTTATTTTAACCCCTCCCATTCTCTTGACGGAACCGTTCCCTCTCGAGCCTCGGGTGGGCTGTGCTGGTGACATAACGGTTCCGTCACGGCTCGCTCGCCACGCCTGCGCGGCATGAATTCCGCGCCTGCGCTGACGTTCTGAAAAGCGGGCGGGCAATGATGGAACCGTTCCATCACAAGCACATCTCACCTGCGGGCCGTGACGGAGCAGTTCCGTCACGAGCACGGGACCGCTGCACGGCTCCGCCTCCCCCTTAGCACTGCGGCAGAATAGCCGCCGCAGCAAAGGGGTTAACAAATGTTTTGTATTTGTTTGGTTTTGTATGTTGTTTTATGGATCGTAATATTTTTAGTTTTGTATGTGGTGTTTGAGAATTATTGTGCACGATAATTTCGAAGTGCTTAACCTTAGGATATTTACCCTTTTTGTAAGTTGCTCTGTTTTGCGTTTGTTTTTCTGAAGAATATTGAGTTTGAAAATAGCAATCCTTCCAGTAAAAGTGATTCTTACCCTATAACAGAATTTGTCAAAGTTTGTAAAGTGGCCTCTACGATCGTAGCGTTAAATACAATGTGTATAATTTTATGAAACAAGTACTTTTATTTTATTTTATTTGCACTTTATGTATGTTGCTTCAATTTTGTAAAAATTATGTTGATTTTAAAACTAACAATCCAGTAAAAGTAATTTTTAGCCTTTAACAGAATTTGTCACATGTTGCAAAAGTGGCTTCTACTACTTGGAGCGTTAAATGCAATGTATGTCGTTTTACGGATAAATGCACTAATAACAAACTGCTGTCATACATTTTTTAAAAGATTCATTTTTGCAAAAGTGCCACCATGTGAAAAAACGCAATGTGCCTATATTTATTAACCCCTTCTGTGTTAAGGACGTAACGTTATGTCCTCGGCAACGCTAGAGCTGTGCCGAGGATGTAACCATTATGTCCTGGCACTGGCCCACATGGGAAGCACTCCATGGGGATGATTATAATTTCCTCCATGTTTCAGCCCCCCTGGGGCTAGATTAGCCATTGTGCTTGCTGATCTAGCCTCCAGTGGGGTCGAAACCCACTAGATGCCAGGGAGTCATTTTTTAATAATTACTGGGAGCAATCCCTTGGGCAAGGATTGCTCCCCTTTTGGGGATGAATGGTTTAGCCATTTCTGCCGCCTTTGGGGCAGATTAGCTTTATATTTTCGGTTCATCTGCCCCCAAGAGGGGCAGAAACCTCTAGACCACCAGGGATATTTTATGTATACACATAGAAATGTTTTGGGGAGTGGCCCCTTGGGCAAGGGTTAATCCCCTTTTAATGGTAAATATTCTGGCTCTTTATGCCCCCATAGGCTTTGTAGTTTTAAGTCGCTCCCACAGACATGATCGAGGTGGCTCTATCCAAATTTAAGCTGGCTATCCACACAGCAGAAGAAACTATTGCCCCCCTGAAACTTTTTAAGCCTCGACCTGCACATAAGCAGGAAGTATGGATCTCCGAGCATCTACAGTCCCTTAAGCGACCTTGCAGGAAGCTTGAAAAGGCTTGGAGATCATCTCATGTAGAGGCTGATAGGAGCTGCTACTGTGAGGCCTTGACATCTTATCACAAAGTTATTGGATAAGTCCGCAATAATCACATTGCCTCCCAACTTATGGCAGCAGGCAATGCTCCTAAGGTTCTGTATCAGATCTTGCAGACATTTACAAAACCAGTAGCCTGTGAGAGTCTGGACGTATCGTCACAGAAATTATGTGACAATATCTCCCTCTATTTTTCAAGTAAAATAGACAGAACCTATAGCTTCACCTCAGGTCATGAGGGGAGCAAACTCTGGAGGGCTTACTATGTTTCCCGCCATCGCTTTGAAGGAGGTGGAAGATTTGGTGAGCTAAATTAAGAGTGGCTCTCCATCTGACCGCTTTCCGGACAGAATTATGCCAGTGGTTGGCAAGGTGCTCGGTCCTGGGATCCAGCGCTTGGTCAACCCCCCGCTTGCCGAAGGCCATGTCCCACTAGAGTGGAAGAAGGCACTGGTGAGGCCTATTCGGAAAAATACCTCCATAGCATGGACAGATTTGTCTAACCTCAGGCCGATATCTCTGCTCCCGTACCTGTGCAAACTCACAGAGAAGCATGTAAATAAACACCTTTCGAATTTTATCGAACAATCAGGCAGTCTGGACTATTCGCAGTCTGGTTTCAGGCCAAATTACAGCACAGAGTCAGCCCTGCTGTCGGTAACGGACGATCTCCACATGTACCAGGGCAAGAGTTATTCAGTGGTCCTTTTGCTGCTGGATTTATTGGCAGCGTTCGATACCATTTCTCACAACATCTTGCTCGGACGTCTTGCAGAGATTGGCCTTGAGAGTATGGCACTGGCCTGGATGAGGAGCTTCCTATCGGATCGCACACAATGTGTCACCATGGGTGCGTTTCGATCAGCGGAGTTAGAGATCACTAAGGGGGTGCCACCGGGCTCATGTTTGAGCCCCACCCTTTTTAATATCTATGTGGCCCCCCAGGCTAGGATTATGAGAGCTTTTGGCTTCATCCCTGTGTAATACGCGGATGAAACACAGCGCCTCTTTCCGTTTAGATCTCTTACACATGAGGTTCTAACCTCCTTCTCTGAAGGCATGAAGGCAGTCATCCAGTGGATGTCCTCGAACTTCCTACAATGTAATGTGGGTAAGACAGAGGTCATGCTTTTCTGGGAGGCCAAAATTTTATGGACCCCTGATTGGTGGCCGTCAGATTTGGGCCCAGTTCCCGAACCCAAACAGGTGGTAAAGAACCTGGGGGTATGACTGGACCAGGAGCTATCCCTTAAACAGCCTGGAAACAATATAGTGGAATCGTGCTTCCATGTCATAGGTTCCCCCTACTGCCTGATTTCACCAGAAAAACCTTGGTGCAGGCCTTGGTGCTTAGTCGTCTCGACTATTTGCATGGGTTGCTGGCATCAGCCAACAACGGAGTATTAGGCAAATTGTAGGTGGTACAGAACACCGCTACCAGGTTGGTCCTAAATTCCCCTAGTAGATCTCCCTCTAAACCCCTCCTAGACAAACTGCACTGGCTGTCAGTTCGCCAAAGGGTCAAATTCAAGACCTGTTGTGTAATCCATAAGGGCTTACACGGACTAGGACCCTCATATTCGGCAGAAAAATGTATGCCATATTATCCCGTCTGTACCCTCAGGTCCATCAACCAACTCCCCCTTCCGAGTGCCCACTGTAAAGAAGACAAGACTGGGCGGCAAAGCCCTGTCAGTGGTTGGTCAGGAATAAACTTCCTCTCCAGCTTAGGCAGTGTTCGGACAATCTCACTTTTAGAAAAAGGTTGAAAACCTTTCTGTTCCAGAATTAGCACTCTACTATTATTCATGGACTGATCGCTTCCCTCCATCTGCTTCGGGTGTTTGTGCGCAGGGATACTCCTTCGGGAGTCGATTCAAGCGCTGTATAAACCCGTAAATAAATAAACAATGTGCCCCCAGAAAATGTTTGTGTTAAATGTAGTTCAACCGATGAACTGCATGTTTTGCCATTATTTGTGATCGGAACTTTTTTTTCGCTGTTTCATTTTAGTGCAAAGTCTTTGTTTTACTTTGGTGTAACTTGTGAGTGTGATTTTGGCACTGGTAGAGCTGCAGTTAGTTTATTTGCCATTGTTTGGGAAGGAAAATGTTTTCATATTGTTTACTACAGATGTCTATCAATGACCTGCATTAATGTGCTTTGGAAATGTTGCAATAATAGCAGCCTATTTAGCTTCTGTTTGACTGTCTGTGATATTCCCCTTGTATTTGGGCATAATGTGTATTGTGTTGCTTTGTGTGCAATTTTTTTTTGTTTTTGTATTTAATGAGATATATGTGCTTGCTGTGTCTGTGCAGAGTAGGTTATGGTGACTCTTGCTCCCTCTGGCAAGTGAGTGGTATTGTTTAACAGTATAATGGTCTTTGGGTGCTTTGTTTTGATTGACTTTAATGTGCAAGGGCTACATGCCTGGAATTTTTCTTTTTGTTTTATAAATCCACACTTTGTTTATTTATATTTTACACAGCGTGCAATACTGGTGACTTATTTGTCACATCCTGGATTCCCTTGGGTGTCTAGTTTTTAAAAAAATGTATAGGTTTGCAAGGTTACCTCAGATGCCATCTGAGCCAGGGTTTAAAATCCACTTCTAGGCACAGTGAAAAAAAGGGTCAGTTTTCACTGGAAAAATGTGATGTGTCCACGTTGCACTAGACCTACCCACACAAGTGAGGAACCATTTTTATCGGGAGACTTTGGGAAAGGCCAGGTGTGTAGAACTTTTTTTTGGTTCCCTGCAGATTCCAGAAATTTTCCATCACAGAAATGTGAGGAAAATATGTTTTTATTTACAAAGTTTGAGGTTTGCAAGGGATTCTAGGTAACAGAATCTGGTGAGAGCTACTAAAGTAAACCCATCCTGGATGCCCCTCAGTGTCTAGTTTTTAAAAAATTATGGGTTTGCTAGGTTTTCATAACTGCCGGCTGAGCTAGGGTTCAAAATCTACAGCTAGGCACATTGCAAAAAAAGTTCAGTTTTGACTGGAAAAATGTGGTGTGCATATTGCTTTGGTCTGTTTCCTGTGTCAGGCACAGTGCCTTTCCACACAAGTGAGGTATCATTTTTATTGGGAGACTTTAGAGAGTGCTGGGTGGGTGGAAGTTTATTGCTCAGCACAGATTCAGGAACTTTCCATCAGAGAAATGTGGGAATAAATGTGTTTCTTTGACAAAGTTTGACGTTTATAAAAGATTCTGGGTACCAGGACCCTGTGAGAGCCACACAAGTCACCCCATCCTGGATTCCTCTGGATGTCTACTTTTCTAAAATGTATAGGTTTGCTAGGTTTTCCTAAGTGCCGCCTGAGCTACAGTCCAAAATCCACACCAAGGCACATTGCATAAAAAGGGTTAGCTTTCACTGGAAAAACTGTGATGTATTAATGTTGCGGTTTGGTCAGTTTTCCGTCGTGCGCACAGTGCCTACTGTTGTGAAGTAACTTACCTGCAGTTGTCCTTTCACAGTGTTTACCTTTCCTTATGATGGAGCGCTCTTGTCTCTGCGTTCTTTAGATTGTTAAGCTGACGGCACTCGATGTTTGCCAGTTGAAGCTGGATCGTAGAGGTGGTCAGATGCCAGGTTGTGTTCCTAATAAATCTTCTCTTCAACCTTACCTGCTTTCTGAAGATTTATTCTACATGCCTTTTTAACAATTTTAGTGACAATTTTGTGTCTTCCTCGACTGTCCAGATGACCACAACCTGGTGATCCACGTTTTGCTGTTTTTTCTTCTTGCTGGTTCTGCGTGCTACTTCTTTGTTGCTTTGGGAAAGTCTTTGATGGATCTGCTAACTATTTCTCAACCTTTTAAGGTACAGTTTTGCCTCCCTTAAATATTGGTATCGTGCTGCGGTTGAGCCATGCACTGCTGTTAAATTGCGTGCCTAGTCTCGAGCACAACCATCATCTGGTTAAGTCACTATCCTGCTGGAACGCACGGCGTAACTTACGTTCACTCTTCAGTGCATGTTTCACGTACATCGAGCACAACGTCTGTCACGTGATTTACGTGCTGCTATTTTGTTGATCATTAATTCAGTTTCCTCACTTCAGCCGGTCAGCATTTGTGAAAGCAGTTCTGCATGAGTGCAAGTTTACTTCATATCGCCACCGCCAATTTATTTTCCTCACGTGCAGTTTCTGTTCAACCTTGCTCCAGTGATCTGCACACCCTTTTAGAGTTTTTGTCATCATTTCAAGTTGATTGCTTGTGAGTTTATTTTGCAAATGTCCCCAGCGCCTCAGTTTCTCTGCTCCTCACTGCTGTGCTGTGCAGTTATTCTTCGGTGATCTGCACACCTTGGAACTATTTACAAGCATCATTCCTTTTTTGAACTATATATATATTTTTTCCTTTATTACATTTTGACATTTGTACCTGATTTTCTCAGATTTTCTTTTTCTGTATTGAGTCATGTGTGAGCCACATCCTAATGTTATTATGCTACCTTTGTTTTTACCTTTGCCTGGAACGCCCATGATTATATGGGAAGACTGGTTTGAGAAAACTATATCATAGCACTTGATGGTATTAATATTTCACCTGCAAGGAAGAATGCTTTATTACTTGGTGCCTTAGGAAGTGAAGGTCAGTGTGTGTTTAAATATCATTCTGTTGCCATGGGTGCAAATGGTCAACCCATGGATGAAGTTTACAAACAAGCCATTAAACTTCAAGAAACCAGGTTTGCTAAAGAGGTACATTTAGTAATGGCAAGATATACATGTTTCACCCAACCTCAATCAGAGGGTGAAACTATTGATGACTTTGCAGCCAGATTATGAAAACTGTCAGTAAAATGTTGTTTTGGGACAATGTCTGAAGAATTAATTTGTGACCAACTTATCGTTCAATGTCGAGATAGAAAGATCCAAGATAGACTTTGGGCCGCTAAAGATGCTTCACTCATAGAAGCTATTGATTCAGCTAAAGTAATCTAGGAATCCCAGAAATGTATTAAAGAGTTAAGCAAGAGAGATAAAGCTGTAAATGAAATTGCTAATGTTGAATTTTGTAAGGATGAAGAGATTGATGTCAACGTAGTTTCTAAAAAAGTTGCGAAAATGTGAATGCTTTTAGGCCTGTATTTAAATCCAAGAATGGAGAATGTTTAAGATGTGGTTGTCAATATCATTTGGCGGATTAAAAAAAATGTTTTGCATTAGACCAAGTTTGTAGAAAGTGTGGTCATAAAGGGCACTATGCACGCATGTGCAAATCGTCTGATACTTTTGATAAATTTAAATCGAAAGTTAATGTTGTCCAACATTCTCATTATTTTGGACAGACAACCAACCAGGTGTTGGTTTTGGAAGAAGGTTCTGGCTGTTTTCGCCATGAAGTAAAGGAGGATCTACTTAGAATAACTGGACCTTCTGCTGAATTTTGTGTGCGTGGACAAAATTCTACTCTCATGGTTGACTCAGGCTCTAGGTTAACCATTATTCCTGAGTCTCTATTTCTCACATATGGGAAGGGTGTTGCTCTATCAAATAAGGACATCAATCCTGTTAGTTATCAAGGAGAGTCAACTGACATTTTAGGTTACATGTATGAACCCATTAAATTTGGTTCTAGGTGCACTCAAGGCAAGATTTACATCGCAAAGGATGGTCCACCAATTATTGGTTGGATGCACCAATGTGATTTACACATAATCATTGATCCAAGGCCCCCTAACCAAATTATGGTTGTTGAAGATTACATACTGATTGACCACATTTTACAAGATGCTCATAGAGTATTTGAGGACAGACTTGGCTGTGTACAGGGTTATCTTCACAAAATAATCCTTATTCATTTATTTATTTATTAATGATATTTATAAAGCACGAACAAAGGCCCATGGGCGTCTCGGCGCTGGAATATCTGCAGGTATTAACTCCAAGAGGAGAGGGTCTGAATTTACTGGTTAAACAGCCAAGTTTTTAGTTGTTTGCGAAATGACCAGAGTGAAGGGCTTGTTTTTATTGAATGGGGCAGTGTGTTCCATAATTTTGGGGCTGATACCAGGAACCTTCTGTCCCCCCAAGAAACCGATTTGGTACGGGGAACTATTAGGTCATTTAGGGTGGAAGAACGTAACGATCTAGGGGGACAGTAAGGGATCAGATTTTGTGTGAGGAATGCAGGTCCGTGATTGTGCAGAGCCTTGTACACAATACAGAGGGTAATGAACTTAATCCTATTTCTAATGGGTAATCAGTGTAGGTTTCTAATGGTTTCTGTAACGGATTGATATTTGGGAATTCTGCCCAGGAGCCTGGCTGCTGAATTCTGGATAACTTGCATTTTATTAATGACCCTTACTTGTGCATTTAAGAACAAAGCATTACAATAGTCCAGGGTGGACAATACCAAAGAAGTTACCAAGGTTTTACCGGCCGTTTTGGGGAGGAAGGGAAGGATTTTCTTTATAAGTCTTAGTTTATGAAAGGCAAAGGAGGTAATTTGATTGGCATGTGGGAGAAAATTCAGGCGGTCCTCGAAGATCACTCCCAAGTTCCTCAGTTTACTGACAGGTTTAGGTGGGGTCCAAGGGACATGGGCCACCAAACAGAGGACCATTCTGGGGTCAGTTGTCCAAAGATGACGCCTTCCGTCTTGTCAGAATTAAGTTTTAGGCAATTGGAGGCCATCCAGTCCTCAATTGCCAACATGCCCTCTTTGAAGTCTTCGGCTATTTTGTGGCCGTTATTTTTAATGGCCAGGACCAACTGCGTGTCGTCCGCATAGGAGGTAAGGCTCATCCCGTGTGCTCGAATGATGTTAGCTAGGTCCGACACATAGATGTTAAAAAGTGTCGGACTTAGGGATGAGCCTTGAGGTACCCCACAGAATCGAGTGATCGACCGTGTCGAAAGCAGCCGACAAATCTAGCAGTATTAATACTGCAGTTCCACCAACGTCTCAGATGGATCTGATGTCGTCCGGGGCTTTAATTACATTCAGCGAAGCCCAGGCATTACCAAGTAAGTGAGATGCAGTTAGGTAACTAACACCTGTGTAGCCTTCTACTCTGAGTCACTTTCAGCTCGCGGTTTTATAATAATTCCTGCGCCTCATAACAACCGTAACAAGATGGCCCACTCCTTAAATAGAGTTATCTTAAGCGCGTAGTATTTAAATAACTGTAGCCGCCTTCATAGAATCTCTTTTGGCGCACAGTTTCAGAATTACTCCAACATCCCCTCACAACTATAGATAAACAGCACCCCTCGCCAAATACACGAAGGATGGTTTCATGCGCGGAGTACCGTAATAGCTGCAATGCCTCTATTACACTCCAACCCGCTGATAAGCCTGTTTGTCTTTGATTGAGCTGTAAACACTTGCCAGTTTACAAAAATATCGTGCTCTAGCATTGCGTACACAGCGACAGCAAACACTGTTGACGCCTCCATAGAATCTGTTTTGGCGCACAGTTTCAGAATTACTCTAGCATCCCCTCACAACCATAGATAAACAACCCCCCCTGCCAAATACACGAAAAATTGCTTCATGCGCGGAGTACCGTAATAGCTGCAACTCCTCTTTTTCACTCCAACCCACTGATAAGCCCGTTTGTCAACGACTCAGCTGAAAACTCTTGCTAGTTTACGAAAATATCATGAACTAGCATTGCGTACACAGCGACAGCAAACACTAACATATCTTTAAATCGCTATGATTAGACTGAAGGGGGATGAATCGTTGTAATACACAATATGTTTTAATAATATGTAACATTTCCATTCAATACTAAGGAACGTTTATGACACAACAAGCAGAAATTAAACACCAGGGGCCACGTGTTTGAGTTCCGCTTAGTTCTACAGTCCCTGACAGAATAGAAACTTCTTTTTTGGGCAATATACTCAGGCTTTCACATACTATGAATAAGCTCGTATAACGATTAGGAGTCTAACACTGAAATAACAAACGTATCAGTATCAACAATGTGGGTATTAACCAACGATTACAGAACAACAAGCAGGCATGCACATCAGGGGCCCCTCCAGTGAGACCTAGCTATCTCTGAAAGTCCATTAAAGAACACTGCATGAGATCTTGAGCATAAAATTCCCCTTATATCACGGGAGTACAGAATAGAGATTCATCCGAAATAGAAAAGCCCATAAGTGTACCTATAAAGAGAATATATGATAATATATGATAATATATGTTCACATATCTATCAGCTTGGCTGAGGATGTGGCTTACCAAAGAAATTCCCCTAAATCACATTATCATGAAAGATTGTCTGTGTTTGGATAAAGTTAATAACATTAAGTGGTTGACTTACATTAAGGAAAATTTCACCAAGCTGGGGAGGCCAGAGTTATACTCAGCAACAGAGTCTATAACATCAAAAGATATTGTATTAACAAAGTGTGCAATGAGAGAGCTTTTATCCCTGGAAAGAGAAGAGAGAGAGTTGAAAAAACCAAGCGTTAGGGTCAGTCTAATATTATCTATACCTGACGGCCCAGAAAGCTACTTGAACATGGTGACCCACCCTTACCACAGGTTTATTTTAACTCGTTTTCGTTTTAACTTGATACATTTTAATCTTGGTTTTTATCCTGTATGGAGTACCCCAGAAAAGGCGTTACCATGTTCCTGTGACCATTTCTCCGAACAAAATACTATGCACTTAGTGATGTTCTGTGGGCATTACGTAGAGGCGAGGCGGAAGTTTCTTGTGCCCATCCTAAAGGAGGCTGGATTTATTCAAGTTAAACCTGCTCTTATTTATTTACAGCTTCTGCAGACTCCTAGGATTATGTTCTATGTGGCTAGCTTCCTAGTGAGTGCTATTAGGAGCAGGAACATTAGGTTAAAAAATAATAATCCCCCTTCAATAGCATAAACTGAGTATTATAAAAGGCACTTTGTGACTATAATAGGACTTGTAACAGGGATATATCTGGTTTTAGATATGTCTTATTCTGGGGCTCTTAGTACCTCGCATGTTGCACTATATGTATGACTTTTTGTATGACTTTTATCTCTTTTGTATGTATTTCAACTGTTTTTAAACTATGTATTTATTGTATATGTATTTTAAATAACCTGTACTTTGCCATTGTCTTTATATGATATTAAGTTATCGCAATAAAGTATTTTGACTGTACCAAATCTATCAAGGACAAAACTTTTATAGTAGATTATAAACATTACCAAGACATTTGACATATGTATACAAGTCATAAGGCACTAAGTTTTTTCCTCCATATAGCTATGTGGTGGAAGAACTCCCTGGAGCTTTACCCGCTGGACACTGTCATTGTCTGATTGTTTTTAACATCAGGTGAGTTTTCTGAATGACTGCAGCAAGTCAGGAATACCGAATGGGTGTTCATATTTTATTCTAAAAAAGTTTAATAGATATTCACATGACACTCTCACCAAATTTTCACAAGTGAGAGGGTTTGATACACTTGTGCAACGGTGTTATGACACGTCTGAGGTTTCACCGGCATGCTAGACGCACAAGTAATACAGTCACTGATGCACCTGTTACCAATCTGTTTGTGATGTGTTCTCCTTCTACCTCCCACAGGTACTGACAATCACAACTAGAAGAAGGGTAATATAATAGTAAGTTCACCCTCACCCACTAATGTGGTAGCCCACTAGAGAATAGAAGCACCGCACTCTAGGGTACTAGCGTAGACAGTTTTTTAAACATTAGATATTTGCTAATAGTCAACCGGGTCCTGAAGAATCGCTAGACAAATTGCAGAGTAGCGAGAAACATGTTGACCGGACTACACCAAATCTAGATGATAGTTGGAAACATTACTTTTCATCACTCTCCTCTAGAATAATTGTTTTTAACTAAAGCAGTGGCCCTTCTGAATAAAGTGTTCTTGGTACCTCTAGCTTTATTTTAACACACAATATCATGTCTACCGCACTGTTCTGGCCCCACACCCGCACTTCATCTATACAGCTGTTGGAAAAAGATCTCCACCAAAGAGCCCCTCTATGAGGTGTTGCCCGTTGGGTATTGCACCACCGACCCAACGAGGAGCAGGCCCAAATGATGAAGCATGACACCTGAAAGGGTGTGTGAGGGCACTAAATCCAACAAAATGGATTCCCAGGGCTACCGCCTGGTTACCCTGCCATAAATCATCTGCATCACAGACTGTTACTCTCTTCTGTTCCCTAGGAACTACACGACAACTTTTGTTTAGACACCAGAATGTAGTGCCTTTTGCCAATCTTGGATTCTCCGGTGCACTGCACTTCTGTTGGAGCAAAGGAAAAGGGGTGTGTGTGTGGCCAAGACTCAGGCCAAGGGGCTCAAGGGACTGCACACTGTCAGAGGTTACTAGCACATGACAGGTGGAAAACTGAAGCCTCAAAACAACAGAAATCCTTCTCTTTCATCTTTTGCACTGGAATTCTGGTTCTGTGATGTCCAATGCCATCTGAAGGAGCAAGTGCGATGCTTTAAACAGCTCATTGTATAACAAGGGGACTGCAAGCAGATGGCCTGCAATCATCAAAGGAGTGGCCATACGCCATGGGACAATTCTGGTCTAGAATACACTGTCCTTCTCAAGTCAATACAAAGACAAAGACAGTAGGCAAAACAGTGCCTACAGGCTCTTCAATTGGGTTTCCGTGTGAGAGAATATCCTCCACTATCTAAGGGTAGATAGTGACATGATTAAGTCTAGGTATTACTAAATTCCTTATCTAGGACATCTCAAAAGAAAAATCGCATAATACAGATTATCAGGGACATGAAGTAGGCCTAAAGAAAATTCTTAAAAACCAGTCTGGTCATACAAAAGGGAATTATACATAATATAGGGGTTCCTGGTATATTACTGCAGTCTGGAAGTGTGCTAAGGTTCCAGTTCCTTCTTCAGGGAAAAATGAAACCTGGTTCCCTTTAGGGTACAAAGCCATACACTACTTAGGAAGCAGAACAAAACTGACTAATGTAATGTAGAAATTAGTCACCATGTACAAGAGTAACAGATCTATAATTTTATCCTTAGGTCCAATCAGGATACATAAATCTAGGGCTGCCAATTCCTTAAGGGAAGTGGGCAGTAACGTGACTAACAGCAGGTGACACACTTTGATCCTGTATTTCTCTTTTATTTTTCTTGAATACTATTATAGCCAAATTGACATACACTGGTGAAGTGCTGTCTGTGTCGTGCACAGTATGAAAATATCATATATGTGAAATTTAGCAAATCAACCCAACTTTAGTGCAGCGATACGCATCGTCATAATATCCCTTCACAACACAGGTAAACTTGTAATAGTATCAAAAGCAGCAACATAAAACAAAAACATGCATAAAATAGAAAAACGCACAAAACGCACATGTCAAACCATCAGATATACTTGCTGTATATCAAGCACAAAAAGCATAGACAAAACAATAGCATATGTTCCCCTAGAGATCTTTTCAATATTGTGGACTCTCTGTCTCTCATTCAGCATCCAGATCCCATTGTTGCATCTCAAAAACTTTGCGATCAGATCTCCACGTTCTTTCACACCAAAATTGTGGACATTTATTCCACCTTAGAAGCCCTCAACTCTACTCAGGACCCCACCCTGCCATCTGTCCCCTTTTCTCGGCCTAGCTAACTTCCGGCCCCCGAGGACACTTGTCCAATTTTCCTCTTCTATCCTATGAAGTCTTAAATGACCTTCTCGACAAACTCAAATCGGAATCCCCCCTGGAACCCTGCCCTCTCAAAATTTTGAAAAACTGCAGAGAGGTCCTGCTCCCCCCTTTCTTGATGTAATGAATCTGGCAATTTCGAATGGCGTTTTCCCCGCAACCTGGAAGTTGGCTATTGTCAAGCCTCAATTGAAAAAGCCAACTTTGGATCCCGGGATCCTGAAAAACTTCTGTCCCATATCCCTTCTCCCTGCCCACGCCAAGATGCTCGAGGCCCACCTCAATCACCATCTCAGCGCCTTCCATGGCAACGCTAGCCTGCTAGACCCCTCTCAGCATGGCTTTCGGAAGGCGCATAGCACAGAGTCAGCCCTTACAGTGGTGGTCAACAACATCCGCGCTAAGGTCGACAGTGGTCAGACTACCCTTCTGATCCTGCTCAACCTTACAGCCACTTTTGATACCCTGTCTCCCTCCATCTAGGCCATTCGTCTCAGTGAAATGGGAGTGGAAGGACCGGCTTTGGGTCTCCTGACATCCATCCTCAATCAGCATGCTCAAAAGGCCAAACTGGGCGACTTCCTTTCCTCTGCCAAGCCTTTGCAATGTGGGGTCCCACAGGGCTCATCCCTGAGCCCCACACTTTTCAACATATATGTGGTCCCACTTGCAAGACTTGTTAGATCTTACGGACTGGAAGTTTTGTCGTACGCTGACGGCACCCAGATAATGGTCTCCCTATCTCATTCTGTGGAGTCCACTGCCTTAAACTTTAAGAACTGCATGGAAGCCGTGGCAGGCTGGATGACCTCAAACTTCCTCAAACTTAATGGGGAAAAGACTGAGGTTCTCATCTTTAGTGGCAAACAAGATATCTGGTCGGAGGACTGGTGGCCGCTGGCCCTTGGAACATGCCCCAAGCCCTCCCAAGTTGCCCGGAATCTGGGGATCATTATCGACACCACACTTGCTTTTGACAAACAAGTCAATTAGACTGTTTCCACCTGTTGTAGTGTACTGAGGATCCTTAGGAAACTCGTACACTATCTCTCCACTGACGCCCGGAAACAGGTTTTAGTGGCCCTCATCTCTCCTCGCCTGGACTACAGCAATGCCCTCTACCTTGGAATAAGCAAAAAGCTCATTCGTCACCTCCAAGTTGTCCAAAACGCAGCAGCTAAGTTTGTAGTGGATTCCCCCAGACGTGCCTCTGTCTCTGGATTAGAAAAAGCCTCCACTGGCTGCCTGTGGAGGTCAGGATTAATTTTAAGGTTCTTGTCCTTACCTACCGTGCTCTACACGGCCTGGGTGCTGATGACATCGGGTCTCTCGTGTCCTTATAAACCCCAGGCAGGGCCCTGCGATCGGCCCACAAAAACCTTCTGTCTATTCCCTGAACCGTGAAGGCCAGGTGGGGAGGGAGGGCCTTCTTCTCCCTTGCCCCTAAATTGTGGAACACGCTTCCAGCTGACTTTAAGGGCCAGCCGTCTCTTTCCCTTTTTCCTAAAAGTCTAAAAACCTGGCTTTTTGCAGAGTCCTACCTGTAACTCGCCTCTGCCGGGTGCCTCCAATCCCTCAACTGTTTCCATCAAATGCGCCTTGATGCCTCCGGGTTAGGTCGCGCAATACAAATCCCCAATTCATTAATTCATTCATTCATTCAATGAGCGGTGACACACAACACCATGTCATGTACTTTATGCACTGTGAACCTGCAGCCCAAAACCCAATATTCGGGCCTGCTTAATTTGTTAGGTTTAAAAACCTTACCCTCCTTTTGACAGCAGATCACCAGGTAGTGGAAATCGGCTGTCAAATACAACTTACTTTGTCTCATCTGACATACAGGACAGCAAGAACAATTCATGATAGGACCAAATACACAAACATGAAAAACACATGAACATTTCTTTCCAAAGAAGTTACGCACAAACACATCTTGTTTCAACCAACCAAACTCACGTGTCTTGTCAGCCTTAAAATCACCCAGAACAATCCACGAATGATCTGTGGGCAGAGGCAAAAAAAGAAACACAACACACAAAAGAGAAACATTTCTCATAACAAACAAATTTCAATTATAACTTTTAATCAGAAGACAAAACATGATACACATTAACAAACACAAAAATACATTTCCATTACTTAACTGTTACCATCTTGTCAGTCAGCTTGCAACATCAAGCCACCTTAATTTTAAATTTCTAAAAGTAGAATTGTTTCACTGACACTCCATATTAATTTGGCAACTTAAATTTCCACTGTGAAAAATAATTCTTAATTGGCAAATGGTTCCACGGTGTGTCCTTGTCATGTTAAGTGGGTTAATAAAATGAAGAGAACTTATAATTTTGAGAGAGCATATGCAGGTAGAGTGAGTGCAACTGCAAGATTCGAAAGGAATTGGAAATATCTTGACCAGCTTGAACTATTAAAAGGAAGGTGATTGTTATATTCTAGTTAATTAAAAGATGGCATTACATTTATAGAAGAGGAAATTTAAGTATTTGTATGCTATGCTATATCTAATTGCTAAGTACCTTTATTAAGTTAACAGTTTTGTTCCTATATACCTGTACTTTATGGCACTAGTTACTTTATACAGGCGGAAGAAGAAAGGAATAGGAAAGAGAAAAATTCTTTTTTTTTTTTTTTTTTTTTTTTTTTTTTTGCATTAGCATTTTATGAACAAAATATTTTCTATAATTGTATATTGGCACTTTAATGCATTTGCACTTTATTAAGGCTACATGTTGCACATAACAACACCTTCAAGCGTCGGTCGTTCTACTCTTTGAATTTGCACTCTTTGTTCGGTATAATAATAGCAATATTATTTGTGATGTTGCCCCTTTATCACCAGTTGTCTATTGTCTACTGATTGGATAATTTTAAAATATGTTTTATTTTCACTGTGGTATTCTATTGTCTAGGGTTATCTCTGGGATTTAAATGTGTCTAATTATGAAGAAATTTATGTACCAATGTATTATCTTTACCTACGGCTTGTAATAAAAAACTTTTGTAAAAAAAAAAAAAAAAAAAAAAAAAAAAATTAATTGGCAAATGGTTCTCACTTAGGCATGTAGCTGTCACAATTTTAGTAAAGGGCTTTGTTTTATTTTCTGTCTAAGACTTAATGCAATACTTCGTTTTCTGTCAAATAAAAGCAACTAGCAGACATTATTTTTTTTCAGAGCAGAGACACGAATGTATCAGTTCTGCAGAGCATTTAACATGATGTTGGGACTTTCAAAGAACCCCTTTTTTCATATATTCCCTTTGGAATTAAGTTCTTTAATTGTATTGATGTTTTTATGGAGAAACCAGAAACCCTCCCTTTTAGAGGCCCATTTAGCAAGGTTATTCTGCACTTCACTGAGACAAGGCCCTAATTTAAAAGGTCACAGATGTCGACATGACAGCCTCCTTCCATTGTTTACAGGGAAACTAAAGATAGCACCTCAGCGCGACTTGAGCCAGCCTCTGCAGCTCTCCTAGCCCCCAGCTTGTACTCATTCTGAGGCTGTCAAAGACAAAAGGCCTTCCCAACTCTTTCTAACCTGCAATAATTCACTCTATTTTGAAAAATAATTTCTCCTTTTAGGCGCTAAAAAAATTATCTCTATTCCCACATTATTAAACCAAATTTTTTTTTTTATTATTTTTATTGACATTTTACAACAGTTTTTCCCCCCCACCCCGCGCCAGACAAAAAAAATTCATCATTTCTCATTACTCATTTACAGATGATACATATTGCAATAATAACATTTCTTTCAAAATATGATATAGAATAACATAATCGACAAAGAAATCCTGATTTAAGACTACCAACTAAAACTTTAAATATTTAAAGTAGAAGGGAAAGAAGAAAAGACTTAACATTCACTTCTTCAGGACCTGCTACCTTGTATTGCCCCCTTATACATTTAACATCCTGTCTTTTCAATCTGCAATCGGCTTCCACAACTGTAACCCAAGTGCTCTCCCTTTTTTCCCCTTTCTAGCGTAGATAGCCCTCTCAAGGTTGTGCATGTACAATAGCTTAGCCAGCCACTGCTGAAAAGAGGGAGCCAATTTCTCTTTCCGTACAGAAGCTATGCATAGACGTAGTACGGCCATTGCCACAAATATGAAACCACCTGCAGTATGTTGTTGTATATTAGGATCCTCGAGGCCTAGTATTATTACATCAGATGTTAATTTCACATTATAGGCCAATGATTTATCGCAGAACATTTCGATACTATTTATGAATGGTGAGAGAATTGGGCACCCTGCGAACATATGAATTATGTCTGCCTCTGAACTGTCGCATCTCGGGCACCTCACCCCCTGTGTTCCTCCCCACTGAGCGATCCTAGCTGGGGTATAGTAAAGTCTAAACAGAGTTTTGTAGTGTTGTGCTTGTAGTGATGCCAGACATAATACCTCATGCCCCAAGGTTAGTGATTTTGTAAATATCCCTTCAGAAATTCCTAGTGCCTCCATCCATTTAGTCTCATACTTCCCTAAGTCGTCCCCTCTATGTTCTATCAATGCTGCGTACAACCGTTTAATTGTACATGGCCGCCCTGCTTCAATCATCTGTAAAATTGGGTTCTCCTTGAATCCCGCCTGACCGCCGCGTTTATTACCTAAAAAACATCTTATCTGTAAGTACTTGAAAAAAGACCTATTACTAACTCCAAATTCCTGTTGGAGCTCTGTAAATTGCCGTATCCCAGATTCCCCCATTAAGTCTCCCATGTTTCTAATACCTTGTCTGACCCATTCTTTAAAGATTACATCCGAGAAAATATCCGAGGGTAATGTTGTGTCCCCTGCTAATCTTGTATATTCATGAAGTCTACCCAAACCAAAACTCTTATTAAATGCCTTCCAGATCTTATTGGCGGCTTCCAATGTCTTAAACCTAGTTCGCTTGAAGTAGCTTGGCTCCGTATATCTCAGGAAAGCATTATTAGTTTCATCTCCCAAAATTAAGCCATACACTTCTAAAGACCCTGTATGTAATTCCTCCTCTCCTTCGATCCCTCCCAGTGAACAAGTCATTTGTTGCAAAGCCGCTGCCTAATAGTACATCCTGAGGTCTAGTAGAGTCCATCCTCCCTTCTCATAAGGTAGTGACATGTATTTCAGTGCCCTCCTTGTCTTCCCTTGTGCCCATACGAAGCGATTTACCATATTTTCTAATTTGTTATTTATTTATTTATTTATTTTAAAAATTTATAAAGCGCAGCTTATACCCGTGGGTGTCTTGGCGCTATAACTTTACTGAAGATCCCAGATTGGACATATATCTACCATAAAAAGTGTTGTCCTGAGCAGTTTATTGGTCAAATAACCAGGTTTTTATCAATTTCCTAAATTGCAGTAGCGATGGTGCCAATTTTATTTCCTTTGGAAGCGTGTTCCACAGTTTGGCAGCAGCGTTGGTAAAGCTTTTGTCGCCCCATGTCACCGTCCTAGTGCGTGGCACTGCCAGTAGATGTCTCTGTTCAGAGCGTAAGGATCTTTTTGGTAAATAGTAGCAAAGTTTCTGTTTGAGAAATGCTGGTCCGAGACCCTTGAGGGCTTTATAGGTGAGACACAAGGTTTTGAATCTAATGCGATTTCTCACTGTTAACCAGTGGTAGTTCCTTATCGCTTGCCTGGTGGACTGAAACTTAGGAATGCCAGCTAGTAGCCTTGCGGCAGCATTTTGTATAAGCTGCAGTTTGGCCATCACCCATGCCTGGGCATTTACAAACAATCCATTATAGTAATCAAGTGTTGAGAGTACCAAGGAACTCACCACTGTTTTCCCAGTACTCTCCGGAAGATAGGGCAGGATTTTCCTAATGATCTTAGGCTTGTGGAAGGCAGACGACGCAACCTGGTTGGCATGGTTGGAAAAATTAAGGTTGTCGTCGAATATGATTCCTAAATTCCTGACCTTTTGCACAGGTTCTGGGGGGGCTCCGAGAGGGGTCGGCCACCAAAGAGTGGACCATTGCGGCGATAGTTTTCCAAAGATCATTACCTCGGTTTTCTCCGAGTTGAGGCGCAAGCAGTTCTCAGACATCCAGTCCTTGATGGCAAGCATACCTTCTTGGAACCTGGCGGCAACCTCCTCACCATCATTCTTAATTGCGATCACCAGTTGGGTGTCGTCAGCGTATGAGGTAAGGCTCATCCGGTAGTTCTTAATCACCCTTGCTAAGTCCGACACATAGATGTTGAAAAGTGTCGGACTTAGGGATGAGCCTTGCGGGACGCCACGTGGGAGGGCGAGCTCAGTGGATTGAAATGCGCCCAGAGTCACTGCCTGCGTTCTGTTGGAAAGAAATGAAGCCAAAAGCTCCTTGGCCTTTGAGCAAATGCCCATGTCCTCGACACGGTCAATCAGGACAGCATGATTGACCGTGTCGAAGGCCGCCGAGAGATCCAGCAGGACCAATATAGCTGTTCCTCCTAGGTCCCTAATGGTTCTGATATCATCGGCAGCCTTAATGAGGGCAGTCTCTGTTCCATGAAGTTTCCGGAACCCAAACTGCGACTCATCCAGGAGGTTATTTTGTTCAATGTATTCAGCTAATTGGATATTCATTGCTTTTTCCACTATTTTAGCCAGGTAAGGCAAGCTGGCAATGGGTCTGTAGTTTTTGAGAGTTGTTTTATCTAGACCAGTTTTTTTCAGTAGAGGTTTCAGCAGCGTGTTTTTTAACTTATCTGGGAAAATCCCAGATTGGAACATGGCGTTGCAAATGGGAGTAATGACTTTGCTCACCACATCAATTACTGGGATGAAGATTTTAGGGGGGCAGGGATCTAGGGATGAGCCTGTTTTTACCTGTCTCATGAGATCTTCTATTTCCTGATTCGTCATATCCCTGAATCTAGTAAACGAACAATGCGGGCTATTTTTGGGTAATTTAGGATGTATACTGGTGCTAGGTGTAGTGACCGAAAATTCTGCATATATATCGTTTACTTTTGAGAAGAAGAAACCTGCTAGATTATTGCAGAATTCCTGAGAGTGGGGAGGATTCAGATCTGCCGCTTTCCCTGCCAGAGTCTTAACTACTTCAAACAGTTGTCGACTCGAATTTTTTGACTTATTAATTTGTTGCTCAAAGTAGTTCTTTTTTTCCTCCTGAATCATTTTTTTGTAGATGGTGAGTTCATCTTTATACTTGGCTTTGCTTATGTTGTCATATATCTTGCGCCAGGTTCTTTCCTGGTTCCTGCAGATCTGTTTTTGCTTTCTAAGGGTCTCTGAGTACCACGGTGCTGAAGGCACCTTTCTGTTTTTTGATGTGGTTTTTAGTGGAGCATGCATGTCCACCGCATTGCCTACCCAGTTGAGATACTGCCCCACTGCTTCAGTGGGGTCAGACTGAATATTCGGGCAAGTCTTGGATAAGGACATCTTAAAAGTTTCATAAAAAACCATATCAAATTAAAGAACAGCGGGATTGTTCTAAACAAGTATAGCACCTTGGGTAGCAGGTTCATTTTCACATAATTAACCCTTCCAACAAGTGTCATGTGCAGATTGTGTATCCTATCCAGGTCTTTTTTCGTTTTGGTAAGAATAGGAGTGATATTGATTACCACCAATTTTCCTAAATCTGCTGTAATAATAATACCCAAATATTTACCTTCGTTAACCACCCGTGTATCTGTGCAATCTGTGTGTGTGTTTTTATTAATTTGTGTCTTGTTTTTGTTCAAGGCATATCCCGCTATTCGCCCAAACAGCTCTGCCTCCGATTCTATTTCCCTTATCGCGTCCATTGGGTTGGGTGTTATAACCGCTATGTCGTCTGTATACGCAAGAACCTTTACATCTCCCCTCTTAGAAAGTAGTGGTTCGATTCTTGCGTTTTGTTCTAATTTATATATTAGAGGGTCTATATATGGTGAACAGGGGCACCCCTGTCTTGTGCCCCTGGTAATATTGAAGGGTTTCGTGCGACCTGTATTTATCCTGACACATGCTGTTGGATTTGAGTAGAGTGCTTGTATTACTTTAATAAATGTTTCGCCCACTCCCCCTCTTCTCAAAACAGCCCATAAGTACTCCCACGCCACCCTGTCGAATGTTTTCTCAGCGTCAAGTAACAAAGTGGCCATTGGGTTCCCTTCCCCTTCCTGAATATCAAACAGTGTTATCATTTTCCTTACATGTGTTGTGGTATCTCTATGAGGTATGAACCCGTGTTGATTGACACTCACCAGTTGAGTGATTACCCAGGCGAATCTAGCTGCCTGTATCTTTGAGAATATTTTAGTATCTGCATTAATTAATGTAATGGGTCGATATGATCCAGGTTCTGTCGGGTCCTTCCCTTTTTTTAGTAAGATTACAATGTCTGCTCCCGCCCAACTGCCTGGGATTGCCTGCCCTTGCTGAATTCCTTTGAAAGCACTCGCTAATTCTTTAAATATTGAGGGTAAGAATATTTTATAAAATTCTCCTGGAATCTGATCGGGTCCAGCTGCTTTCCCATTTGGTAAGCCCAGTATAGCATCTTTTATCTCCTCATCGCTTATGTCGTTATCCAGATATTTTCTATCCTCTTCGCTAGTACTTTACCCGGGATGTTCTCTAGATACTGCTCTATTTCACCCCTATCCCGGACTAACTCCTCCTTATATAACCTACTATAATATACCCTAAATACCTCAGCAATTCCCTTATCATCAGTAATTATCTGGCCTGTTTCGTCTTAAATTTCCTTGATTTCGCTTTTAGCTACTCTTTGTCTTGTTCGTGCAGCTAGCGTGCGTCCTATTCTTTCACTGAATTCGTAACTCCTCTCTCTCTGCGTGTCATACAATCTGGCGGCCTTAATCGCCACCTCTTCCAGAGCTGCTGCCCTAGCTGCTGCTACTTCTAATAGTCGTTCAGTGAGTCCCCGCTGTTCTATGGTAGCTAGCTCAAGGCGTGCTTCTGCCAAAATCAGGGCATTGTTCAACCGATCTCTTTCTATTTTTTCCCTCCTCTGTTTAGCAATGGAATAGATAAGCGTTTCCCCTCTAATACAGGCCTTGAATGTATCCCAAGCATTCCCAATGTTGGTGCTCCCTCTATTGATATCCCAGAATTGTTTGATCCATGCATGCATGTATGTGACATAATCTTCGTCTTTCAACAAACCCCTTTCAAACGTCCATGATCCCACCACCTTCTTAAACCCTACTCCTTCTATTGTTAATTTTAGAGGGTTGTGATCTGACAATATACACGGTAATCTCTCAATTGTTGCATTATTTAATAATACCCTGGATGTAAAAAAATAATCTAACCTAACGCATTTGTGGTGAGGTGCTGAATTAAATGTATATCCAGGATCTGACTGATTCTTGACCCCCCATACATCATACATTCCATTGTTTCTTGCTAAACTCTGTATTGCCCTGCAGACTCTTTTCTTTCTTCCCATGTATTGCCCTGTTGTATCTATATCTAGCCCCTTGGCCCCGTCAATATTAAAGCCTCCTGCCAAGATCACCCATGACGCCCAAGATCCCAAAAGAGGAACAACTCTGGGTCATCCTCGTTGATCCGTAAACAGAGCCTATGGTAACCCACTCCTCTCCTATAAAACACTCAATCAGAGCACATCTCCCCCACTCATCCTTAAACCTCTTCCTTGTTTTAATGTCTGTATGTTTGGTTAGTACAGCCACTCCTCTAATTCTCGCCCCTTGTTTTGAATGTGCTAGTACCCTTAATCCCAGCTGTTCCAGTAAGAATAATCTGTTCCCTTCTACGTGTGTCTCTTGTAAGCATATAAAATCAGCCCCAGTGTTCTTTAACAACAATGCCAGACGCTGTCTTTTTAATCTATCATTCAACCCACACACGTTCATAGTAATAATTTTAATACTCCCACTCATGGAGGGTTGTATAAGCTTTCCTGACGACCTCGTAATTCCATTTTATTTTCTTTACAAATGTTATAGCCAATATACACTTTTGCTTGTTTCAACTCTTCCCACTTTTTTTGGTATGTGTTTATTCCTTCTACTCCTTCTACCTGTACTACATCAACTTGCTGTGCTGCTTGAGCTCGCTGTGCTATTTGTATCATCTGTGTTACATATTTTATCTTTTCTTGTTTCGTCGCTGTCTCTCCCTTATTGGCACTCCCCTTCCCCCTCCCCTCCCACCTCCCCTGTCCACAGGCAACTAGGTCAATCCTGACCTATGTATGACTGATTCCCGATCCCCTTGTGTGGAGCCGCCCCTCCCCTCTCTACCTATAGTAATAGATGTAAATGCAGAAATAAAAAGAAAAGAAAAAAGAGAAAAAGAGGAACAAAAAGAACCCCGTCTGCGCCCCACCTAGTCCCCTCTAAGAATTAGTTACTTAGTCCAAAATACTGTCCCACATATAACTGATTCTTGCTAAGTCTATACAAAATAATACAGAGTGATCTAACCCTTCACCTCTTAGGTTCTAACCCTATTCAATATAATACAACTCAGACCATGTACAAACCATATAAATCCATATCATCTGCGGTCATCAGCCTTATCCCCCCCCTTCTCTCCTCCCTTTTCCCTTCACTCCCCTTTCTTTTTTTTTTTTTTTTGTCCTCCCCTTTTTTTTTCCCCCCATTCTTTGGATATTGTTTATCTTCTTCTTTTCTCCTTTAACTCAGACAAGAAGCTCTGTGCTTTAATCTCTGAGAAGAACATTCTCGTGTGGCCCTCTATTATTACTTTCAACCTTGCGGGGTACAGGAGGTATGCCTCGCATCCAGCTTTCTGAAATGGGTCTATCAATTGTCGCAACCTCCATCTCCTCTCCACTGTGGCATGACAAAAATCCAGACGAGCGAAGAATGAGTTCCCTTTGAAAGCCCGGCGATCTTGTGGTCTTGCACCATCCATAATGGCTTGTCTTGCCAACAACATTTACTGTGAATATTTCACAGAACCTAATAACACACATACCAGTTTTTAGAACAAATCTTTGGTGCAATGGTACTCATTTAATCAACCTTCAATGGATCTCACTGGGCCATTTAGAAGAAAACCCCAAATGGGGACAACCTGCAAATTTGTATTGTACCTAAATGTATGCATTTACTGAAGCCTAAAGCACTTTAAAGCTATTATAAATGGCCAGAATACTGTTTTAAATAGTCTATTGTACCCAAATTCGACTTTGATATTAGGGGCACTTAAAAATAAATATCCTATAATTGTGTTAGATATTAATCATCCTCAGACTGTTCTTTACAAATTGCAGAGACTGGACATTAGACATATCCCATGTAAATCCTTAGAAAAATTAGTTTTTTACGCCTGCGCTAAGTAAAATTCCATATGCTAATGTCCTCATTATGCAAGACAGCACAACTTAAATTAAATTATAATGCTAGTAGGTCACAGTATGAGCATTAAGCATCATGAATGGTAAAATATGAAGGGGGCGTGGCTTAACACCCAACGAAGATGGTCGCACCCGGGTAGAGCTCCTGCATAAGCTCCCCTACCCCGGGTCCTTTCTCCGGCCACACTTCTCCCACCAGCCTGAAACTGCTGGCGGACCCGCCCGCACTTGTTCCCCGCTGGTTGCCTGACTTTGGGACAGATCGGTGCGGGGGCTCCGCTCCGACGAGGCTGGCCGACTTGACGCCTCCCTGCTCGCGTTCTAGCCGGTAGGCACTGCTGGGTGAGACCGAGGATCCTGACGGCCGACTAGGCATTGGTACGCGGCTTGCGCCGGAACTGCCGCAATCCCGCGAGAAGGACTGAGCGGCCTCTGCCTAGGCCCCTCCTCATCCCCGACCCTGCACCCCACCTCAGCCACAGCAGCGACGCCTGGAACCCCCATTGGGAGGGCAGGGGGCGGCCGGGAGTGATGGCCTTGACCAGCGGCGGCCTTGCGGCCCATCTGGAAGACGGAGGTAAGCGGGGACCCCATTGCGGGGGTGCTGCGATGAGGAATCAACGCCACCCTAGACTGCCCAGGCCACGCGCTATTCCCACTGCACACGCCCAGGAACGAGGGCCCACGCGGGAGACCACAGCAACCATGAGGCGCTTGAGGCCGCACGAGCACCCCTCCTCCAGTGCCTGGGGTCCCCCCCCCTCCTGCATGCTACACACGCTGGGACACTATAGACTTGAAGGCGCGCTGATTGCTGGGGGCACCCACGCATTCTCTCCCCCCGCAGAGATGACCGGACCACGCCGCAATTCACAAAACTTCGCACGCTGTGGGATATGACTTGCGGAGCCCACTTGCCTACCTCGAATAACTCACAGACCTGCCCCTACTGCCTGATGAGAGATTGGCCCTACGCTCCCGCCCACCACAGGTCCTACTGCCTGTGAAGCACGGACTGAGCTGCGGACAGGCCCCACGCCCGCCTGCAAGACAATTGTCCTCTGTGGCCTGAGGTGACTGCCGCTGCGGCAGGAGGGGCCCACCACACAACACTCGGAAGCCTGGGACTGAGGCCACTGTGTGGCAACCTGCGGGGACAGCCTGAAGCCTACGGAGGTTCTCCTTTCTTACCGGATACATAATCCGTGCTGCTGCTTATCCTCCTCCTGACAGCGGGGTCCACTTGCATGCCCTGCCTGGCCCATGTCTGCGGGGGTGAGATCGCGCTCTGGATTAGGGAGAAGTGTGGCTCAGGGGTTAGAGGCGGCAGACCTGGAGCTTGAGTTCGGCCCTGGACCAGGGTTCAATTCCCCGCCTCGGCGGGTCTTGGGCTCAAAAATTCCACGGACTCGTTAATTCTCGCTCCGGTGCCTTCTCGACTCACGGGTTCACACTCTACGACTCTGGGCAATAGCTTGCTTAATCTCCACAACGGCCCCTCGCGGTGGGATGCCTGGCTTTCACCTTGTGGATACCCTGCCAGGGTTATCTCACAGGGGAATACCAGGACGGGTTCCCTAAGCAAGCGCTGAGATGCCCCAGGGTAAGTTGTGCGCTATATAAGTTTCATTCATTTCATTTCATTTCATTTCACTACGTCAACGAAGGGGAAGCAGTCAAAAGCAACATCCAAGATGGACGCGGAACAGGTGGCGTCGAATCTGGACAGCGTGCTGGCGGCTATGGAAAGGATGGAAGAATCCCTCCAACAGACACGCACTTCCCTGGAGACCAGGATCGATAGTGTGGCCATCGACCTGACGCACCTTCGAGCCGACCACAAAAAACTCCAAGACCGGACCTCGACGCTGGAGAGCATGGTAACGACCATTGAACCGAAGGTTACCCAGGCGGACAAACACATACGGGATCTCCTAAACAGAGTGGAGTTCCTTGAGGACCGCGCCGAGGATGCAAATGGACGGGCGCGACGGAACAACATCCGCCTGGTGGGCATTCTGGAGAAATGGGAAGGGACAGATCCTGCGCGCCGCGTGGAGGACTGGCTGCGCGATCTGTTGCCGGAGGATGCGCTGTCGCCCTACTTCGTGGTGGAACGGGCCCACCGAGTGCCCACGAGACCACTGCCGCCTGGCTCGTGTAGGAAGGTACATCCTGACTATGGTTGCCCCCAACTTTTTGCCCTGTGTTTTAGCTGGTTTTTGACATAGTCGACCTGGGATCCTGCCAATCAGGACCCCAGGCCTACTGCTCTCTCTTTGAAATGGATTCCATGTACCTTAGGTGCATTTCCAATTGGTACTGGGCCACCTTATCAGACCCCGTAACGCAGGGCATAGGTGTACCCAGGGCTGCCAGGGGCTGCAGCATGTATTATGCCACCCCTGGCTGGCCTCCTGAATTTGACACAACTGGCTGCATGACAGCTGGGGCAAAGTCGTGTAATCACCCTTTGCTGTAGGTATAGTAGCTCTATATCTAACCATACAATGGACACCCGAGTTCCTATCAGTCACTCCTATGGCAGGCCTTAACGATCCTGAAGGCAGAGTGCGTGGGCTCGTGTGAACTAGGTTCTGGCCCGAGCCGAGCCCGGTTGCAGCTTGCGGAGTCAAGATCCAATGGCTGTTCCATGATAACGCGTACCACATCGGTAACTTCGGTGTCGCGTTATCAAGACATGTCGAGTAAGGTGTCATACGAATCGGGATGCTGCCCTCTCACCAACTCTGGCGACGAGGTTAGCATTCCGCCCTTCTAGAGGGACACGACATGTACGTAACTGTGAACCCCGGTTAAAGTTAACTAAAGCCTCAGCTCCACAAAATGGATGCTGCCACCACAGACACGAGTCTGACCTCCTGCTGCTGGGAGTCCTTCCAGCGAGGAGCGCTTGGACAAAGGGTTTCCTGTCGAGGGCGGTGTTCGCACCGTCCCAGACAGGGTTTGTGTATTCTGGGTAGGTAGGGCTTTTGCGAGAAGGTGACTGCGGAGTGGCACCCCGGTGCTCACTACGCATCTGCCTGTTAGAACCAGTTCCAGGGGCGACAGCCCTGGCCTGGGGAAAGTCCGGCAGGGGAGAGGGGTGTAACTACCCCCCTTCCTGGTCCCACCCTTAGGGCTGGACCTAGTCATGTACCCACCCCTTTCTTTAGAATAAAGGCCGGAGCGGGGACCCTTCCAAATTAGATCATCTTTGAATCAAGAATACTTTCTACGAAAGGACTTCAAGACTCTTCTCAAGATTTCTCCCTTGTGACTAAGGAGTAGTCACCCTGCATCAGCGGGCACCATCTAAGAACTCTGCGGTTTGCTGCAAGTCCTTCCTCAAGGATCCGACGGCCCAGCTCGACGAGAACCGGCTTCCCTGGCACCTCTGACCTCTACCCACGTCATCAGCTCAGCTGTGATCTGTGGGTGCGACGAGACCTCGAGGGACCGGCCATCATCAGAACCTGCACGCTCTTAAACCAGCACGACCATCGAGGTAACTCTCTGGTGAGTGCTCTGGGGTCCGAGAAGCCCCGACCCTGAGCCGCTCCAGCACCGAAGTGCAGTCTCCCAGCATCTCCACGATCTGCGTGGGGCCCTTCTGCTCGCTGCTCAGCACGTTGTCTGGTCACTAGCCGCTGGCTTGTGCCCGTCCTTGACGACGACCGACAAACAACTCTGCTGGTCTGGTTGCTCCAGACTGGCCCTTGCTTCCATCTTTGCGAGAAGCACCCCGGACCCTCCTGGTCCACTCAAGACGCCATCTTAGGCCCACCACGTGGCCCTGAGATTTGCCAAGGCTTGTTGCCCCATCCTGGGCCCAGCGCCGCCGACAGCATCATCCTTCGTGGGACAGCTCGCACCTCCACCGTGGTCGCCGACAACGCCTCCTGGTCCGTGAGACTGCAGAGCCTAGCGTCGCCCACTCACCTAGTCGAGGTGACGGCCAACCGGTGCCCTCCTGGTACCCTCTGACTACTGGCTAGTAGTACGAACTTGGTCCCCTCTGCTTTCAGGTGTCAACGATCTCTGATCCAGGCTTGGATCTCTACGAACTATTCATCACTGGTCGCCGGCCAGCAACTCCTTTTCTTCCGGCTCCTGGCTCGTCAGCGAAGACCCCGACGCCTGTAAGACTTGTGCAGCTGCAGCCCTCGTGGCTAGGTAACTCGGCATTTCGGTGCCTGCATAGCCTCTTTACTCTAGGGTCCCGAGTCCCTCGCTTCTGACTTGCCTTATCGGGTCCGCCCGAGACCTTAAACTTTCTGTGTCCACAGACACTTGTTTTAATTGTGCACTTGAAGTATTTGCCTAAGAGATTTGGTTTGTGCTTAGTACCCTGTCCTCACAAAGAGTACAGGGCTGTTGTGATTCTTAATAAATATACTGTTTATTTTCATAACACTTGTGTGGTGTCCTTTCACTGGGTGTTCAAGGGGTACATGTGTGGTAAACAGCTGGCTTAACGCGCCCTCTCGAGTCTTTAGCCTTAGACTGCTCGTATCCACGCTACTAGGATAGCTGGTCTATAGGTTGACTTACAACCAAACACCATAAGGGTCGTTGGAACGATACATAGCGGTCGCTAGAATAGCGAACGTTGCATATCGGGCCAACTTCTCACATTGGTGAGCAGCGGTTGGGATTTGAGCTTGCTGTTGTTTTACCACACGTATCCTAAGAATATCTTGTTGAAAGATCGCACAAGTACTATTAGTACATATAACTAAAGCTTAGAATACTCTGAGTTCTACTGAACCAGCTGTTGTAGCTCCTCAAGGCTTAGCACACCTTGGCTACAACTCTTAGCAAGGGAACAGTAGGTAAACACGTAGTGTAGGTAGGTGCATCACTTACACCACACTAGAAGCAGTATGTCGGACAAAGGAGGAAACCCTGGGTCTCCCCTTGTGTCAGTTGACCCTCCACAGGTCATCCCTTCAGGATATACTGTGCTGAACTTCAAGGAGTTACGACAGCTGTGTCACTCCAGGAAGATCAAGCAGGGGTCTAACCCCACAACGTCCTTTCTGATTGGTCTCTTGGAGACTTATGATGCCAGAAGGGCTGAGAAACTTCTTAGCTCTTCTAATCCAGAAGGACACATGCCTCCCCTCGAGGGAACCAGAGACGATCCTGACCTCATCCACCTCGCAACTGAGAACGAAGATGTGGAGGATGATGAGGATGAGGATCCCTCTGGGGATGAGGCAGATAAGGGACAGGTAGAAGTCGTTAGACTAAGCAGGTCCAACTTAAGCAAACATGACAGTGGTACTGGGGGACCCCTGGGGCCACTATCAGGTCAGCTTAACATTGGGGATGGACGAGCCCGATCTCTGTCAAGAGACTCTGGCAGATCCCTTCGAACCAATGGCTCGCACAACTCTTCTCAAAGAGGGATGACGTCCCCTCAGAGGAGAGTGTACGAAGCTAAGGAAAGGGCAGCTAATCTGAGGATCGAAAGGGAAGAACTTGCCCTGGCCAAAGAAAGGCTTGCCTTTGCTAGAGAGCAACAGTTAAGTGGGGTAGTCCCCACTGGTGGCAGCAATGTACCTAGCAATAGGGAAAGGAGTTTTGATACGAAACACCTTGGTAAGATAGTGCCCCCCTTTAAACAAGGGGACGACATCCACAAGTGGATAACTGCTTTGGAGAGGGCCTGCACTGTGCAGGGTGTTCCCCAGAGTCAGTGGGCAGCTATCTTGTGGCTCTCCTTTGAAGGTAAAGGAAGAGACAAGCTCCTCACCACAGGGGTGGAGGATGCGAACGATTACCAAGTCTTGAAAAATACACTCGTTGAAGGGTTCGGCCTAACCACTGAGCAGTACAGGGTGCTGTTCAGGGATACCCAGAAAACGCAGTCTCAAGATTGGGCTGACTTTGTCGATTGTGCCACTAAGGCTTTTGAAGGCTGGCTACTGGGTAGTAAGGTTACTGATTTTAAAGGATTGTATAATCTAATTATGAGGGAGCAAATCTTAAATAATTGTCAGAACCAGTTATTACATCAGCACCTGGTAGACTTTGATCTGACCTCTCCACAGGAACTGGGTAAGAGGGCAGACGAATGGGTCAGAACCAGGGTTAGGCCTAAAAACCAGGGTGGTGACCAGAAAAAGGAATCAACCAAGCCTCAAGAGAAGGGTGGGGATAAATCCACAGAGAAGACTTCCCAAGGGCCCCAAAACTCCAACAAGGGTGGTGGGTCCCAGAACACTCCTTCAGAACAGAAGAAACCTTATTGCCATACCTGTAAACAGGTGGGCCATTACAAAAGTGATGCCAAGTGCCCTAAAAATAGCAATAAGGAAAACATACCCCCAAGTAACACTCCCAGACCTCCTGTTACCACTAGTGGTAATCCCCCAGGTGGTGGGAGTGCCCCCAAGAATGTGGTGGGCATTACTTTGGGCAATCAGGAGGACTATGGCCTAGCCAGGTTCCCTGACCACACTCTTGTCTGTGAGACTGGCATGGGGTTTGCCAACTTCACTACTGGACCCCACATTTTGGGAAAGTATAGACAAGAAGTTTTAGTGAATGGTCAGAAAGTTGAGGCATTCAGAGACACAGGGGCCAGCCTCACCATGGTGAGTGACCATCTGGTCCCCTCTGCTCAACTGACCCCTGGTTTTACTTATCAGGTGACAGACATTCATGGAGTGAAGAGAAGGCATCCCATGGCAGTAGTCAAGCTCAGCTGGGGTAACGTCACAGGGCCCATGAGAGTGGCAGTGACAGATAACCTACCTGTAGATTGCTTACTGGAGAATGACCTGGAACTCTCAGCATGGGCTGAGGTGGAGCAAGAAACTCACTCCCAAATGATAGGCCTATCCAGACAGGTTAGTGGGGCAGTAATAGCTACAGCCCCAGTCCAAGCACCATTCCTCCCTGAAAAGGTTGGAAGGGCAGTGGTAGCCACTGCCCAGGCTCAGACAGACTTTCCAGAACAGGATAGGAGGGCTGTGACAGTCACAGCCCAAACACAGACTGAGTGCCCTCCTGAAAAGGTTGGCCAGGTTGAAATGGTCTCAGCCTCTACTCAAACAGATAGGGAGGTTGTGAAGCCTGAAACAATGGATCACTCCACTCAAACAGAGAGCATTGAGGAGGAAGAAGAGTCTTCCCCCTCCCAGGCACTAGGTGAGAGCCAGCCTCCTCAGGGAACTGACTCTACCCCTGTTGAAGGAACTGCCCCAGAGGTAGTCAGGCCTAGCCTGGCAGAGCCCCTGATGGCAGTGGACCCTTCCCAGGTGGGACCCAGTCTGGAGCAGGTAACCTGCACCTCTCTACCCTGCCTCAGTCAGCCCAGGGCTGAAGAGATCAGGGAGGCCAGTGGTGGACCCAAAAGGGCCCCCTGTCCAAAAGAACCCCTTAATCAGCAGATTAGGATCACTGAAGCTGGTAAACCTAGCCAAGTGAAAATAGAACAGACTCCTGAGGGATCCCCCTTAAAAGTAGTTAGGGACCTCCCACAGCTGGACACTGTTGGGCACAGCCAAACCTGGGGCCTAAAAACCCCAAACCTGACCTGTCCCTCCAGTAAGCCAAACAGAGGGACTCAGCCTCCAGCTTTAGGTAGCCAGAGGCTGACCCTGAGAGCTCAGTGCATCTCAGCTAAAGAAAGAAAGGCACACATGATGAATGGTGATTGGAGGAAGTCGAGCCCAAAGGTAGAGGAGCCTCACTTCAGTACTCCCTCCCAGCATCAGCCTTCTTCTTTCCCACGACACACCAGAGACAGAGATTCCCTATGGTGGAGACCCTCAGATACCCTTAGGGTGAGGGGTTGCCTAGTGGACCATGACACAGGGGGAAACCAAGCCAGAGCTGGTCCTTCCTTATATGGCCACTTAGGTAATAGAGGCTTACCTGGACAAGGATAGCCTTATCTCCTTTCGTTGGGGGGGGGGGGTTGTGTAGGAAGGTACATCCTGACTATGGTTGCCCCCAACTTTTTGCCCTGTGTTTTAGCTGGTTTTTGACATAGTCGACCTGGGATCCTGCCAATCAGGACCCCAGGCCTACTGCTCTCTCTTTGAAATGGATTCCATGTACCTTAGGTGCATTTCCAATTGGTACTGGGCCACCTTATCAGACCCCGTAACGCAGGGCATAGGTGTACCCAGGGCCGCCAGGGGCTGCAGCATGTATTATGCCACCCCTGGCTGGCCTCCTGAATTTGACACAACTGGCTGCATGACAGCTGGGGCAAAGTCGTGTAATCACCCTTTGCTGTAGGTATAGTAGCTCTATATCTAACCATACAATGGACACCCGAGTTCCTATCAGTCACTCCTATGGCAGGCCTTAACGATCCTGAAGGCAGAGTGCGTGGGCTCGTGTGAACTAGGTTCTGGCCCGAGCCGAGCCCGGTTGCAGCTTGCGGAGTCAAGATCCAATGGCTGTTCCATGATAACGCGTACCACATCGGTAACTTCGGTGTCGCGTTATCAAGACATGTCGAGTAAGGTGTCATACGAATCGGGATGCTGCCCTCTCACCAACTCTGGCGACGAGGTTAGCATTCCGCCCTTCTAGAGGGACACGACATGTACGTAACTGTGAACCCCGGTTAAAGTTAACTAAAGCCTCAGCTCCACAAAATGGATGCTGCCACCACAGACACGAGTCTGACCTCCTGCTGCTGGGAGTCCTTCCAGCGAGGAGCGCTTGGACAAAGGGTTTCCTGTCGAGGGCGGTGTTCGCACCGTCCCAGACAGGGTTTGTGTATTCTGGGTAGGTAGGGCTTTTGCGAGAAGGTGACTGCGGAGTGGCACCCCGGTGCTCACTACGCATCTGCCGGTTAGAACCAGTTCCAGGGGCGACAGCCCTGGCCTGGGGAAAGTCCGGCAGGGGAGAGGGGTGTAACTACCCCCCTTCCTGGTCCCACCCTTAGGGCTGGACCTAGTCATGTACCCACCCCTTTCTTTAGAATAAAGGCCGGAGCGGGGACCCTTCCAAATTAGATCATCTTTGAATCAAGAATACTTTCTACGAAAGGACTTCAAGACTCTTCTCAAGATTTCTCCCTTGTGACTAAGGAGTAGTCACCCTGCATCAGCGGGCACCATCTAAGAACTCTGCGGTTTGCTGCAAGTCCTTCCTCAAGGATCCGACGGCCCAGCTCGACGAGAACCGGCTTCCCTGGCACCTCTGACCTCTACCCACGTCATCAGCTCAGCTGTGATCTGTGGGTGCGACGAGACCTCGAGGGACCGGCCATCATCAGAACCTGCACGCTCTTAAACCAGCACGACCATCGAGGTAACTCTCTGGTGAGTGCTCTGGGGTCCGAGAAGCCCCGACCCTGAGCCGCTCCAGCACCGAAGTGCAGTCTCCCAGCATCTCCACGATCTGCGTGGGGCCCTTCTGCTCGCTGCTCAGCACGTTGTCTGGTCACTAGCCGCTGGCTTGTGCCCGTCCTTGACGACGACCGACAAACAACTCTGCTGGTCTGGTTGCTCCAGACTGGCCCTTGCTTCCATCTTTTCGAGAAGCACCCCGGACCCTCCTGGTCCACTCAAGACGCCATCTTAGGCCCACCACGTGGCCCTGAGATTTGCCAAGGCTTGTTGCCCCATCCTGGGCCCAGCGACGCCGACAGCATCATCCTTCGTGGGACAGCTCGCACCTCCACCTTGGTCGCCGACAACGCCTCCTGGTCCGTGAGACTGCAGAGCCTAGCGTCGCCCACTCACCTAGTCGAGGTGACGGCCAACCGGTGCCCTCCTGGTACCCTCTGACTACTGGCTAGTAGTACGAACTTGGTCCCCTCTGCTTTCAGGTGTCAACGATCTCTGATCCAGGCTTGGATCTCTACGAACTATTCATCACTGGTCGCCGGCCAGCAACTCCTTTTCTTCCGGCTCCTGGCTCGTCAGCGAAGACCCCGACGCCTGTAAGACTTGTGCAGCCGCAGCCCTCGTGGCTAGGTAACTCGGCATTTCGGTGCCTGCATAGCCTCTTTACTCTAGGGTCCCGAGTCCCTCGCTTCCGACTTGCCTTATCGGGTCCGCCCGAGACCTTAAACTTTCCGTGTCCTCGGACACTTGTTTTAATTGTGCACTTGAAGTATTTGCCTAAGAGATTTGGTTTGTGCTTAGTACCCTGTCCTCACAAAGAGTACAGGGCTGTTGTGATTCTTAATAAATATACTGTTTATTTTCATAACACTTGTGTGGTGTCCTTTCACTGGGTGTTCAAGGGGTACATGTGTGGTAAACAGCTGGCTTAACGCGCCCTCTCGAGTCTTTAGCCTTAGACTGCTCGTATCCACGCTACTAGGATAGCTGGTCTATAGGTTGACTTACAACCAAACACCATAAGGGTCGTTGGAACGATACATAGCGGTCGCTAGAATAGCGAACGTTGCATATCGGGCCAACTTCTCACAGCTCGAACCCCAGACCATTCCTTCTCCGGGTCCTCAATTACAGGGACCGTGATGCAATACTACGCGAGTCCAGGAAGCTGGGGGAAGTTAAAATAGAAAATGCCACAGTGATGTTCTTTAGTATCAGAAAAGAGGAGTCTTGAGCTATTACTGCTCTTTATCGGAGCAGAAGGTCCATACACGACATGCCCAAATAACACAGAATGCAAAGATAGTCGCGATGTTCCTATAGATAGAGGAAGGTGTTGGTACAGACTGTAGTGCAGGTGGATTAGAACAGGGTAGCCTGGTGGTCACCCTGGGAATCCATTTTGTTGGATTTAATGCCCTCACACACCCTTTCAGGTGTCATGCTTCATCATTTGGGCCTGCTCCTCGTTGGGTCGGCGGTGCAATACCCAACGGGCAACACCTCAAAGAGGGGCTCTTTGGCGGAGATCTTTTTCCAACTGCCGTATGGATGAAGTGCGGGTGTGGGGCCAGTATTCAAGGTAGACGTAGTTGAGTGAGATAAAATAAAGCTAGTGGTACCAGAGACGCTTTATACAGGAGGGCCACTGCTTTAGTTTAAAAACAATTTCCTAGAGGAGAGTAGTGGAAAGTGATGTTTCCTACTCTCTTTTGGAGTGTGTTAGAGTCCGGTCGACATGTTTCTCGCTACTCTAAAATTTACTGAGCGATTCTTCAGGACCAAGGGGACTGATTTAGCAAGTATCTAAGTGAAAATGTAACTGTCTACACTATTGTCACAAGGTATGGTGTGTGTAAGCTAGTGTGACTACCATCCTAGTGAGTGGAAAAAGAGGGGAACTATATTACCCTTCTTCACGTTGCGATTGTTAATACCTAAAGTTAAAAACAATCAGACAACAACAGTGTCCAGCGGGTAAAGCTTCGGGAGATCTTCCACCACAATGTTGATGAATACCTGAGCTTCGTGTCAAGCACCTACCCATCGCCGCTGGAACCGGGTAGATGTTCTTCCCTGACTACACTGTGCAAGTGCAAAGACAAAGACACTCATTCCTGGCGGTGAAGAGATACCTACGCCAAGCAGATCTCAAATATTCGTTGCACTTACCGGCCAAACTCAGAGATGTCGCACAAGATAAAACACACTTCTTCACAAGCCCGGAGGAAGCAGAGGCCTGGCTTGATGCGGGACAACCGGACGCACCTAGGAAAGCGCAAGGAACTGCCACCACGGATCTGACTCGAGGATCGAGAAGACCGCGCCGCCGCGGGACTCCCTCATCACCACGACACCGCGAAGCACCCACACACTCTCTACCCATGGACCAAATCCTACAGGACCAACGAGACGCTTTACGCAGGGTGAGGGAAATTAGCAACTCACCTTCCCAATCGCCACACCCGAACGCCAGCCCGACTGCATCAATGACGGACGATGAGGCAGTGTACGGAATGCCGGACACACAGGGCTCCGAGGGACTCCCGAAAATCACACCACAGACAGCAGACCTCTTTGGCTAAACCAGGGGGCCAGACAAATGATACGCCTCCAGAATGCAGCACTAGCGCACCTAAATGCCTGTATGGATGCCCACCCCCATGCAGGTAACCGGTGCGCTCACCCATGGACTCAGCCTCCCCGGCCCGACGGACCAGGGCTGCACCAATCACTGTGAGTACTCTTTTGCTTTTTTTTTCTTACACCTGGCCCGATCGCTCACTGCCCGGCACTGGAGATCGATTTACAGTTCTGCTCATACCAAGACACCACTGCCCTGGTTGCCGGAGGAAAGGGTTCTCCCCCGGGGGCCCTAACCCCCCCACCAATGACACTTGGAACATGCCATCGACATTGTACCGACTAGCGAGGCCTGGGCAGCCGCCAGACAGCGACGGCCTTTTTCACACGCCCGGGAGAAACGCAGCACTCCCCACGAACCACGCTGTGACTTTTGCTCCTGCACGTACAAGCCACACAAAACCCCGCAGAACTGTACAGTTTACGAGCTCATTAGAGTGTTTGTACGACGACATGTTGTGCAGCTGACCTTTTGGTATTTTTGACTTTATTGCCAAGTTGAGGCCATATGTTTTCCCTCCCTACCTTCCCCTTCTAACTTGCTGGAGACTGATTCGCAATGCACTTAAGGCTGGTAACCTCTTTGTATCACGGGCGGGGCGCTGGCTTTGGCGGGGGGCTACACGCGAGACGCTGCGGAGCGGGGAGGATAGGGGACACCACATACTAGACAGTTATGGCTGATAGACGATTATGCACCTGGAACGTCCGGGGTATGCACACACCTGCCAGGCGCTACCAAATTTACTCCTATCTGAAACGTCACAGGATCAACATTGCACTACTCCAAGAATTGCACCTGAACAAGGCAGAGGTACACGCACTGCACCGTAGATGGCGCGGCCAGCTCTATGCCACGGACTACTCCTCGTAAGCTCATGGCGCGCTTGTGTGGGTTCGCCCTGGCACCCCTTGGACAGTCACTGATACCATAATAGACCGGGAGGGTAGATTTGTTGCTGTACAGGGCAGATTAGATGGGCAGCAGGTGGTCCTGGTCTCTCTATATTCCCCTAATGTCGATCAGGGTATCTTCCTGATGCGCCTTTCCACCGCACTGGCGGCCTGGCATGCGATCCCATGGATACTGGGTGGGGACTATAACTGCACTCTAGACACGACACTGGACCGCTTCTCCCCACCCGCATATCACGCGCCCACACGAGCCGCCACAAAAGCCTTACTCGGTGGGGCTTCGTAATGGGACCTCCAAGATGTTTGGCGATCGCGCAATCCCGGCACACGAGTCTACTCCTACCACTCTGGTGCCCACGACCTACATGTCCACCTTGACAGGTTCATGGCGTCTGCCACACTCTTGCCTCTAGTGACAGATGCACGATACATGGGCCGCACACACTCGGACCATAACCCACATTTCCTGTCTCTGTCCCGGGAACGCCCACGCCCCCCCTTTACCCACCTGGCGGCTTCAACCAGCACTACTACTTGATGCGACTTTCTGCGATTCCCTCCTTACACGCACTGCCCAATACTTTGAGGAAAGCACAAACACGGCGTCCTACCCCCAGGTAGAATGGGAAGCATTTAAAGTGGTGATTAGGGGCCACTGCTTGAGAACCCAGGGAAGCATAGGGCACCAACTAGAGAGCGATCTAACCAGTCTGGAAACCGACTTGCTTGACAGGGAGGAGGAGGCTGTCGAGGGGGATGCTGACTCACTACGGGAAGCACATGCGGAACACGCGCGACTGCTGGAGCGCCTGCGCAACATTAATTATGCAGCACACTCGGCGAGAACACATCACCTGGGCGACAGACCAGGCAAGCTCCTAGCTTGGCTGATTTCGCAGGAAAACCGCGTGACCCCTCTGACAGCTATACACGTGGAGGGGCAAGGACTCCTGTATACTCAGCGCCGCATCCACGATGCGTTCACCACCCACTACACAACACTATACCGCTCCCGGCTAGCAACCCCCTGCCCTGACATCACTGGCTACCTCTCTCCCCTTCCCATGCCACAGCTCACACCTGCTCAACAGACCGACTTGGGGGCCACACTTGACTCAGATGAAATTCGTGAAGCAATATTTCACCTGTCCAACGGTAAATCCCGGGTCCGGACGGGCTTCCAGCTGAATTCTATATGGCTAACTCTGACATCCTTATCCCGGAACTGTTGAAAATGTACGCCGCTGCCGTGGAGGACGCGGCCTTACCTCCAACGTTAAACGAGGCCACTCTAATCTCCATTCTTAAACCGAACAAAGACAGCACACAGATGGGCTTGTACCGCCCCCTAGCGCTCCTGAATACGGACTACAAAATCCTAGCCTCCACACTAGCCGGTAGACTGGCTCCGCACATACCCCACCTGGTTCACCCAGACCAAAACGGCTTTGTTCCAACACGGCACACCTCCCACAACATCCGTCGCCTCTTCCGGGTACAAAAGTACGCTGTTCAGCAATGGCCCAGAGCAGGGTGCCTGATATTGGACCTGAAAAAGGCCTTTGACTCGGTCGAGTGGCCGTTCCTTAGAGCAGTTACTGAGAAGTGCCAGCTGGGAGATGACTACGTGGCTATGGTGGGCCTCCTATATGATAGACCGACGGTTCGGGTCCGCACAGGCGTGCTGCTCTCGGACGTGATCCGGGTTCGGAGGGGCACCAGACAAGGCTGCCCCTTATCGCCCATACTGTTCTCGCTGGCAATGGAACCCCTGGCCACGATTCTCAGGACGCAGGGACCTGAATGGGGGATACCGCTGGCGGATGGTCTACATGCAGTGTCACTCTATGCAGACGATCTGCTGCTGTATGTCAGAGACATCACTGACATCCCGGTCTCCCTTACTGACGTCTTACGGACGTTTGAGGAGATGTCGGGTCTACGAGTCAATTGGGCCAAGTCTGGGGCCTACCCCTTCAGTTCTGACACACCCGAGTGTGACATCTGCCTGGGCGGGGGGGGGACTGCAATGGTACCCTACCACCTTTCGGTACCTGGGTATACAAATCTACTGAGGTCTGACAGACATCCTGGAAGGGAACCTTCTCGCAGACGATCGCCTCAATCAGGGCACAAATCACCTTCTGGAACACCCTGCACCTGAATGTTCCTAGCCGAATAGCGCTGACCAAAATGATTGTGCTGCCCAGACAGCTATACTACTTTGCCAATCTTCCCACGTACGTGCCTCGCAGAGTATTCAGAGACCTGGAGGTCCTGCAGAGGAGCCTCATTTGGAACTCGGGCCATCCCCGGGTGGCGCTGACCAAATTATATATGCCCACTGACTCGGGGGGCCTAGCGGTTCCAACATGGAACTGTACTATCTCTCGGCGCAAATACAGTGGGTGACGGGATGGCTAAGTGGCAAACATCTGGATGATACTGCCTCGGACACCGCTGCCTGGACGCAACCCCAACTTTGCACACTGTTCCACCCACTCACCAAGACTCCCTGCCCCTCCCAGCTGCACCTTGCAGTAGCACGTACGTGCTTTCTGAGATGTCTGAAACTCACACGACCAACGACACCATATGCCCCGACACTGCCCCTACTGGGCACTCCGAGCCCGACAGGCACGCTGACGGAGACACGCCTAGCAGCTTGGACGCAGGCTGGCGTCGACACACTTAGTGATCTGTATGCCGATGGAGAGTTGCTCCCCTTCGCGACCCTGGCGGCTGACACGGGCCTCCCAGCTGGCCAGTTCCTGTTACATTAAGAAAATGGGGTGACCCATAAGGTGTGGACCTGGGTATTCAATGATATCGAAAAAACAAGGTAAGAGTTTCTGAGGCCGGTTATACCTTTCACAAGCCTTGATTTTAAGGTTGAGGTAGCGATATTAATTGCATTACGTCAAGTGAGACACTAAACAAGTCGTGTCTCTTTTCCACACAGCAACCTGATCCTAGGAATAGGCGCCCATACTATATACATCGGAAAGTGCGTGTATAAGGTAAATGGGGCTTATACCTAATTTGAAATCTCAAAATATGTACTTTTTTTATGTAAAATGCATATTCTAAGTGAGACCACATTGTGTCTCCCTTTGTAGCTACCTGGATTTATCAACTGGAGCACCTCTAGAACCTAAAGGTAAATCTTTGGGAATTAATCCTGGCCTTTAATTTGTATCTATGGTCAATTATACACTGATACTACTATAATTATCTGTAGGTACCATGATGCACACATGAAGCACTGTACCCCTCCCAATATGTGGTGAGGATGGAATCTGAAAATAAGGTAAAAAATAATCTCTTCTCTAACACTTGTATGGGCTAGAGATTTGTAAGACCTAGATAAATTCTGGGGGCTACTATTTGTTTTACAGGAGATTATATGGAAAGTTGGAACTCAGGACCATCTCTTCTTGCTCTCGCATTTTTGATGGGTAAGAACATAATACCTCTCATGGGCTACGGCCTTGTTAAAAACCTACCCACCTCGGTTAGTAACCTCCAATTTTATCTTTCATAGGGTTATTATTATCCCTTGGTTGCCTTCGTTTTGTTTTTCCAGTCCTGATGAAGACTCGCAATCCCCAGGTTTAAATCACCGGTTGGGCATAAGACGAGTCAAAACATCGACAGTATCTTCTAATTACCCTTGGACCAACTATTAAAGAACTTTATATAGTGCAAAATATCCTCAAGATATATGTCTACTTATAACAGTGTCCTGATTCAAAAAACCTAAAAAAAAGGTTGGCCAGGGTTTCAATACGGCTAATCATAGGTCCGATATTGTTTTCAAATACCGTGAATAATTTCTTCTATCCACTAGTTTGAATTTTCTTTTCTGTTCACTTGTTTCACACTTTTGATCACCCCTTTCTTGCACAGTTCCTCTTTTGGGCAACCTCTGTTTTTTATCAATTTGGAAATGAAATATTGTGTATAAAATGAATTGTTAAAATACAAAAAACAAAAAAGATGATGAATAAGTTAATAAATCAAAAGTAATCTCTTTTAACCGTGGTGTAGGTTTATCTTGTGGTACTAAGTTATTTCAGTACAATAGAGCAGACTGATTGTGGTTGCTCTGCTTACAAAATACTGTGGGTACTATAATTGATTTAAGTCATTCCTTATAATTAATAGGTCTAGGACCACTGTTTTTTCGATATCAGTTCCTGTTACATGCATCCCTTTTGCGTACGCTCACCGCTTCCTGGGGCGACATGACGGAGGAGCTGCCGATGCACACCTTTGTGCAATACCTGCACGTCATGGGTAATGGCTCACACATCATCCACTGGCTAGCGCAAGCCCTGCAGACACATTCACAACCACTGACGACACCGCTGCGGACGAAGTGGGCGACAGACAGAGGATGGGACTGGACCGAAAAAGAATGGGAGATGATCCTGGCTGGACCAACATACATCCCACGCAACCCCCATTTTAAAATAATTCAATTTTACATAGTGCACCGCGCTTACCTCATTCCTGACAAAATTAACAGATATTTCGAGACCACGACTGCTACTTGCCAGCGCTGCTCCCTGCCCGGAGCTGACCTCCTACACATGCTGTGGCACTGTTCAAATATTCATCCGTACTGGGACGGCATCGCAGTGCTACTCAACCAGGGCGCTGACGAACAGCTACCCCATACTTGGGAGGCGTACATCCTAGGTTTAAATAGACGCACAAAACTCAACAAAGTGCAAGCGCGCTTCTGGGACATGGGTCTCATAACGGCGAAACGCCTGCTTACTAAGCATTGGAAAGCCGCGACCCCTCCGCACATCCGACACTGGAGCACCTCCTTCACCAACTGGGCACGCGCGGAAAGCACAGTCCTTCTCCGGGAGGAAACTGCAGAGCTTCGGAAATTCCCCATCGCTCAGCTCTGGGATGACCTACTCAAGACATACCAGCGCGCCTGCCTGGAAGGAGGGATAACGTGAGGCGACAAGCCCTGTTGCCATCACGAAGACGCATATGGGCGACCACAAAAGTCATGACTGAGTGCCCCCCGTGCCCAATTCCCTACATTATGAGACAGCCAGCTGCATCCCACCCTGCTCCAGCCGCCCCCAAATGGAACTCATAACGATCTCCGCTCTCCCCCCCCCCTCTCCCCACTCCACTGATCTCACCTGTTTCCCTACTCACGGAAATCTCTCCTTCCCACAGTTATTAAGACATAGGGATTAGTTACCTTACTGCTACACTAAATACTGCTGCGAGAGTCACCTATTTATCTGCACTTCACGAGACTATTGTTTTAACAATACAAAAGTAAACAAATCTTTTTGACACTCAACTTGGAGTGGTCCACCGCAAAGACCACTAGACATATACAGATACACAAAACCAAGGAGTATCATATATTCAGAAATATATTTTCAAAAGGCCCAATGTAGACACAGTTCTTTCTCAAAGAAAAAAACTCTTCAAAGCAGGCTTTGCTTCTTCTTGTTTGATTTTTATTTGTTCTTTCTTTCTTAAATCCAAATACAGTCACTTCCAAGGTTAGTCAAGCATATTATTTTACAGCATACAGCCTACGCGTTTCGTCCTTACAGGGACATCATCAGGGCTCTATAAAGTGAAAGAAAAAAGAAAGCTATAACTAACTGTTAATCAAAAGATTTCTAATACATAAAACATTTCCCAATGATTTTCCAATCGCTCACTGTCAGCACTCTCAAGTCATTATCAGAAAGAGCCTGCCTATTTGACATTCTATTTAACAGAAAAATGAATCAATTAAGACCTCTGACAGAACCCTATGTACATACATTAAATAACAAAAAAGAAAGCATTAAATGTCTGTTAAATGCATGGTAGCCATGTGCAAAGGAGAATACATTAATTCTCAAGTGTAGCCAGTTGGCTCTGCCCCCCATCTGGAATGTTGAAAAATATAATTGTAACTGCTCACCTTGAAATCAAGTGAGAATATGTTATTCATGAAACTCTTCCTTATAAATTAAGAAGTTGAAAATGGATGCGTCTTTCAGGATTTCCAGTACCTATAACTGGTCAATATCTCACATCAAAAAAATCTAAATAGAGAGAACACAAAAGGAAAAACTATTTTATTATGTGGCAGATTAGTTTAGAGTAGAGTAACAAATGGAAATAAGTTTCCATTTAAAGAGAGGTGAAATTGTACCACTCTCTACTGTCATAAGCAATTGTGTCAGTTATTCAAGCCCATAATGGCTAGGAGTTCAAAGCATCCACATTTATCCAGGGGCCCCGCAAAAAAGTGAATCCTACCAATCAAAGTTAAATCCACGAGGTCCATTCTTTGCTTCAGCGGCGTGCCAAATGTTTTAAATCAATCTAAAGGCGAAAAGACAGGGATTCCTATTTAAAAAACCATGCCCCTAATAAAACTGCCCCCTCGAACGTAAGAAAAAATCTCTAGCCATAACCTACCTCCGTTTCTGAATATCAGGTTTCATTCGCATCCGTACTCCATGACGACCCGCCTGGTAAAGAGTCGACAATGGAAGGACTGTGAGCAGCGTTATTTAAATCGTTCTGTAACCAATCAGCGTGTGACTGTATGCTGTAAAATAATATGCTTGACCAACCTTGGAAGTGACTGTTTTTGGATGTAAGAAAAAAAGAACAAATACAAATCAAACAAGAAGAAGCAAAGCCTGCTTTGAAGAGTTTTTTTCTGTGAGAAAGAACTGTGTCTACATTGGGCCTTTTGAAAATATATTTCTGAATATATGATACTCATTGGTTTTGTGTATTAGTTACCTTACTGGTCAAGTTCCTGACCAGACCCCCTCCCCTATCACAGAAGGAAGCAACCATTGCATCACGAAACTGACAAGAAGCGGCCCTCTAGCGGAAGTCAAACCACCTGCTGCCTACCGAGCCGCGAGAGCGCCCAAGGACAGCAGCTAGATGCAGACACACGCTAGTACCTCACATATGATAAGATATGACCAGGACATGCAATACATTTTCACCGCCCCTCGATCTTCCACATTGCGCTCTCCTACTCATATCATGGGAGAATCACTTGCACACTGCGCCATCAGACGTCCTGGTCTTCGTACACACAATGGCTCTATGCATGCACGCCTAGCTTCACCACTTGTTTTACTCCTCAGTGAGCTATTCCATTGCGCATTTTGTTACACCCACGTCAGCATTACTCACACTCACCTGAGCTACAACATAGGAACAGCTCCCCCACCATTGTTTCTCCACAACGAGCGCGCGGATCCTCATGGGAGACCTGAGCACTGACTACAACAGCACTAATGCTTGACCTACTCTGCAATGTTTATGTTCATAATAAAATATCAAATGTAGACCTAACATTTATACAGCTGAATGCCAAACTGTTGCCTATGTATATTTCTGAATATCGCCGCCGGACCCCCGGGTTACCGGCTAAATGGCTCTGTCATTCGATTATGGACCCTGCTATTTATACATGGACTGACCGGCCCATGCATGACACGGAATGTATAATGTATGACAACAATGTTATGTACAATAAAGGTCTTCCAAAAAAAAAAAATGAATGGTAAAATACGAATTTTGTAGCACTTATTTTTAATAATAATTTTTCATAATTAATAATTATTTTTAATAAACCCAATCATTTTTGATAATTCCACATATAAAAGCAAGCTGCATCCCTTGCCTATCATTTTAGATGCATTCATTTATAAGCCTAAGCACAGAGGCCTAACTTGAAACATGACAAAATTTGGTGCCACATTTTTTTCTTTCTAAAAAGGACAATTTTTATTTTGCAACAGACCCAAGAATATGCTTACAAAAATTCTTAAAGAGAGAAAACCCTTAATTGAAATGCCTTCCTATAATACAAATTATTGAACCTTAGTTTTGGAACCTTCTGAAAGCAACATTCTGAAATGCAAAGATTCCCCCGTGTTTAACTGAGGGCAAAGTCCTGGCTGAGTAAATACTCTATTTATTTAGCTTGTCTCTCAGGGTTTGTAACATGAGCACGGAGGCGGTCTTTTTCAAACGAAGACACATCAATGCATGTTCTATAACATGCGTCTGAGTTCAGCAAAAATTTACTTCAGCTGAAGTGTTTGCCTGGAAATTTCACATAGAATGTATGTAAGTAAAAAATGCTATAAGTTTGTTTTTCTACAAAACACACCATTCGTTTTTGGGGGGCTTTTTATTCCTAGTGAATATCAAAAGTCTTTGACTTTTGACTTTGACTAGTGAATATGAATGTTTATTTTTTATTTTTTTTAAGCATTTAGACATTTTGCCTAATAAACTGAAAACATAAAAAAAACCACAAACACACATTTGAGCTCACTTCAGACATAAACAGAAAGGGGTCAAAAACTCAGGACACACAATACGGCACGCCATGCATTCTGTGAATATCACCATCGCTATTCACTTACAGAAGTTTGCACTAATGAGAAAACCACATAGAAAAGTAAACACATATTTAACCCACAAATCAATTCTCAGGACAGAAACAAAGGACAGCCCACAGACTGTACTTGAACCAAACCATTTGCAAATACTAGTTGTAAGTCATATTTACAAGAAACGATTCTCAATAGTGTTCTAAAAGACTGTACAAACAGCCCAACCGACTGATGTATGTCCAAGAAGCGAAAATACACTCAATTCACTAGCTTTGGCTAGCAGAACACAAAAAATCGTTCTGCATATCTTCATTCATAAAATTGCGCAGAACAAAAGATCCTTGTTTTGTATTATATCATATTTTAATTCCCTGGGGATACAAAATCACCAAGGAAGAAATATGTTTTTAAATCTAAACCTATTTAGATATTCCCTCTAAGAGAGCCTGCTAATTTACTTCACATCACACTATGGTACCTTTCTAAAAAACAACACATTCTTCGATGTGAGCTTGAAAACAGGCATGCAAAAAATATTTGCAGAATATGCAAATATTATAATCAAAGTAGTGCTTAAGGTACTTTTCGTATGTGCACCGTTCAATAAAACCAAAAAGAGAAAAATCTCCTCATTACCTGCCTACACAAATTGCAATTTGCATATCCAAAATCCAAAACATATCTAAAGTTGGCCTACACAAATTCCAAAATTCCAAAGCTACATTCCTAAATTTGGTAAGACCGGGCTTCTTATAGCTCACTAATCTAGCTTCAAACTTCAAGGGGTTATCAAAAAACGATATACTCGCAAATATACGAGCCCCTCAGCTTTGGTATTTCCAATAACCAAATCAAAACCCAGAAACCAAACAAAGTCGTGGGGGCGACCCACTTGAACTTCTTACTCTTACTAATCAAAAGGTTATCCAAATTCTAACTGTCAAGTTCTACATGACCTAACGGTCTTTTTAGAATACTCATGCCAAAAAAGGTTCTCAGTCAGGAGTGACATCATGTGGAGGATCAAAATCAGGAAGATCAGAATTATACTGGGCTGCAGAGACAAAGAATCTCCAGAATTCCTGTGCACAGAGTACCTTCTTAGTAGAATCCTGTTCTGTCCTCCTCAGTAGATTTCAGTCTTCTGACAAGATCACACCCATAGATAGTCACTTCTCTGATGAAGCTCACGTTGGCTGCGCCAATTGAAGTACCTGAAATCTTTATTCTCAGGGGTCTCACTAATAGAAAGAAGAACTTGACACAGAAGCTAGAATATAAAGAGAAATTTTTTATTAAACTCAAATGAGTGAGGCTACGTTACACAGAAGCCTTAGCAACTGAATGAGGCAGTCTGAGGAGTACAGAAAACAGAGGCCTTATATATGCTTAGGGTTACAAAACTCAGCACAAAAGTAAGGGGCAGTCCTAGCTTTTGCAAGCATGCAAAATGCCTAACATGGACATGCAAGATCTGAAAAATATTAGCCTATAGGAAAACATTCAAAACAAGGCATCATGTAACCAGAACATCCCCCTTGAGTCTTGTCTTTGCCCGATCCCACAAGTCAATAAATGACAGCACCTATATGTCAATCAGTAATGGCAGAACATGTTAGCGTGCTTCAAAGGGAAGGTTTGTGGAATAGGAAAACACAGGGAGAGAATAGCGAAGGCCAGAAGATAAGATACAGCACGAGAAGAATGCTAAAGGCTAACAGATAGTTGATACAGGGATTAGGTGGTCCAGACAAGAATTAGTTTAGGCCAGCTGGTGTCTGAGATAAGTTTCAACACAAGGACAGAGGAGGTTTTCAACACACTGCAGTCCAAAAGGGCAGAGACACTTCATGAATCATGCAGCCTGTGTAAAGGCAACACAAAATGGAGTTTGAATGTAAAATGGAGTCAAAAACCATGTAACCTCACCATGTCCCAGATGCGATATGCGAGAGCCCTCGTGGTCTCTTGAGGCCCATCCTTGATTTGTCTCAACTTAATCTGATAAGTATCTTCATCGATCCAAAATCTTTCTAATATTTTCTTTTTCACTTCATCTTAAGGGGTAAGGCCTTGTGGGTTGTCGGTCTGATACTCAGCTTGTAGATCCCCTGAAAGGAGTGGACCCAGATACTGTCCCCATTTAACAAGGCCATCCGCTCAAAATTAGAGAAAAAAAATCAGGGTCTTTTCCGTCTACGTTTTTTTGGAGGACCGCTGAGGGGAGTCTGGTATGTAACCTAAGTTGGCTGAGGGTTTCCACCAGTTTCCCAATAACCGTTTACTAGGCTTTACTTTGAGTGGAAAGGGTTCTGTGAAGTTTTTCCCTATCTTCCTCTGCGACAGCTAATTTCTGCAATATGTCCTTCCACCATCTTCTGAAATGCAGCCTTCATTTTACCCGATCCCACTTCTGACACCAGATGTGAGAGGAATTGGCAAAAAAAGAATCAAGGAGGTTTTATGTGTGGATCAATGATGGTGTGATTTTATTGACAAGGAACAACACAAGGTAAATAAATAATAGTCAGGGCTGGTTGGTGATCTTCTATCTTCTTACCTCTGGATGTTTTTCCCTCCAGGCGAGTGGTGGTAATGTCCCCGGGTACCGAAGGAAAAGAAGAGATGATAGGCGGTAAGTATTTATGTCCGATCAGCAACAGGTTGATGAAAGGATAAAGTACCGTCACCAAGGTCAAAGGGTGAATGGAACACCCGAGTGCACGTAATTGGTGGAAGTGCATTTCGAACTAAGAGATGAAAAAGCTTAAAGAAAAACATATACATAAGTCTCTGCCCCCTTAGGATCAGGTGGCCGTGGTTTGTAACTTCCTATAATGGCTAATCCAGTACAGGAAAACGGTTCCTAACTCCTCAATTCACAGACTAGCCCTGGGCCTGCCTCGTCTGAGTCAAGCTTGCCTCTTAAGTACTAATAAAGAAAACCTAAGCCTACTTTGGCACTGTCCCGGGTGCCCACATGCAATAAAGCCCACCCCACCCAAAATACAACAGAAATGAGATACCCGATTCTCATGGGGCATTTAGCGCAAAATCAATCCCTTCCTCCACCTCCCTTCCTTCCCCTCTCCCCGGTTCACATACCGTGGGAGCCGTAACTCTCCAGTGAAGGTGTCCTCCGGGGGCGTCCACCAGTCCTCCATCCAAGTATCTGGTTTGGCTTCTTCTTCCTCAATGATGCTGGTTTCTGGTCCGCCATCTTTCCGTTCCCCATGATAGGGATTTCCTTCTCGGTCCTCGGTCCTCTCCTGGCTCCCCTCTTTCAGTCCCCTTGCCTCACGCTCTTCATCGTGTTCCGGCTTCCCCTTTGAGGGGCTGGCCTCGCTTCTGGAGGCTCTTCCAATTGGTTTTCCTCCTCCCCGGGCCGTTCCTCTTTCTGTATAGGAGAGGAGTCCGGGTTAGTTTGTTGTGTGGGAATCTAGGACCCGAGTGTAATTTTCCCAATTCATGCCCATATATAGGTATAATTCACCCAATCCTTATATAGGCATAGTAATCCTTGACTTATTTAGTCTTAGCCTGTGCAGCCCAAATACGGCATAGCTACTTCCACTAAACTTAGAGAATCCACAACGATTTCTTGGAAAAACCAGCCTTCAGCAGTCAGGGACTTCCCCCTGCTTGAATACTAATTTATCCAAGAACTCCTGGAGTTTTTAAGGAACTGAAGCACTAGTGAGGCTATTATGTCCAATATTACGTCAAATTCGGCACCTTCAAATTATAAATACGCCTACATTTGCCCAGTCAAACACACTGTGGTTTAGGAGCAGATCGACTAACTACTAACTACTTGCCCGACGCCCTGCTGCTGCAAGTGCCGAAGGAAGCTGACCCTCCAACCGATGCACTGAGAAGACACTGCCTTTTCTCTTGCCGAGAAATCCAGCTCCGGTGTTTCCAGGCTACCCTTTGCTGGGAGATCGTGTCCTGAGAGAGAGATACAAGACCTCTATCATTCTGAAACCAAGGTATGGAGCTGATTAGACCCCTAGAGAATACTTAGAACAGATTCTTGGCAGAAAATTACTAGACTTAAGCTACACCACACTTACTCCTCCCTCGTACTAGACTTAGGTTAGGTACACCGGGGTAGGCATATTTTAGAAGCACCAGTGGAGTACTTTTAGCCACTATTTTATCACTGTATGTATTTATGCATTTTATGTATTCTACGTTTATGGCTTAGAAACCATATCATGCTTTTACAGTACTATTTTATAATACTATTCGTCTTATATGCATTGTACTTCTTAACTAGCATTTCAATTGAAGCAGTGCATTTCTTATGCTTAAGAAATAAGAATTTTCAATAAATACTTTTATTGAAAACGCCCGTCTCTTTATTTCTAAGCAACTCTGGTGAAACGAAGCATGCACATCTGACTGAGTGAAATAGCCATCTATTGTTTCCGCGACTCTAGAGATATGTTTCATTCTGGAGAAACAAAGTTGTCATGTTATATGGTTGTCAGAGACTAATCCCTTTTTGCTTATTTGAGAAAGCTTCTTGTGACCTCTGAGCTAGCTGGCACTCACAATTAAGTGTAATATATTCGGCAGAGACCTAGTCGACTTAAGCCCTACGTCTAAGCAGCAGGATATATTATTCCAATGTGCAGAGCCTATTGGGAATATGGGAACTACAATATAAGTTAACCCTTGAGTAATTGAGGGAGTCCTGTCAGCGTATGATCTGTGATTCCAAGGTTAGGGGTCACAACGGGGTGAAGGCAGGCTCCTCCTCACAAAGCGTCCCCACAACCCCGCTCCATAATCCGTCTCTGGGACCCTGTGGGAAACCATTGCTATCTCATATGCGGCAAACCATTGTCTAATATCCTCATGTTCGTGGAATTTCTGCATGTACGCAGAGATTTTTTATCATTTCGCTGAGATTTGCGTAATGCAAATACGCAAATTCCGCCCACCCGTAATATATACCATTTTACTACACTAAGGAACATATTTACAAAAATAGTAGCAGACCTTGATATTAGCCTTATTGGCTTAACACTGCACTCTGACACACCATGTTTACAACAGTATATCGCAGCCCTACATTTCCCCCTCCAGTACCACTAATTAAACTGCCCAACATTAACACAGGCACCCTAGCACCATAATACAAAAGTGTCTGCATTGTAAGTTACTATTATTTATCTCCAGGAAGGTATCCCTGATGCACATAAATAATCTTTAAATTCCATTTTGTAACTTCAATTTATACTGCTATATGCAGCACACATAATATTTTCAAAACATCATTTAAAATAATTGTTTATATACAAAAAGCAACAGCTTCCTGCATAAAAAAACAAATATCATTTTGCTATTTCCTTAAATAATATACTTGCACCACACACGCAGACAGCAAAAACAAGAGCAAATGAAACATTTCTTCTCATTTCACCAGACAAAACCAATTTTTCTCTTTAACGCCACACCATATTTATGGCATCTTTGTAAATATAAAACAGCAAATAAATGAATAAATGTTGAAGTAAAACGCCCACTGTAATTTCAGTAGCTCTCTCCTTTCACTCTAAGGATTTCAGCAACGCGCTGTTTCTGGGGGCCCCAGAAACAACTCTAAACAAACTGCAGCAAGTACAAAATGCTGCTGCTAGGCTCTTGACGGATCTTCCCAGGCGTCAATCTGCCCGCCCGGTGCTTAAGGCGCTTCACTGGCTTCCTATCAGTGAGAGGGTGAATTGTAAAGCACTCTGCATGGCCCACAAAATCCTGCAGGGGAAAGGGCCACCTATCCTGCGGGAGATGGTTCAACCCTACAAGGCCCCTCGTACCTTGCGCTCGGATCACCAACATCTGCTGCAAGTTGCGAGAGTAAGGAAGGCCAGGACTGGCGGCAGAAGATTTTCCATAAACGTTGCAACTTTGTGGAACTCCCTTCCGTTATTCCTACGCTCTGAAACGAGTACTTTACGTTTCCGTAAACTTTTAAAGACCCACCTGTTCCCTGCCTAATGCCTCTGTCTTTTGTTATGGTGCCTCTTTCTGTAAGAGCGCGGGGATGCCCAAGGGTAACCACGCGCGATATAAAACTCAGTAAAAAAAAAAAAAAATGTTAAGAGGCTTCATGCTGCCTTATAAATAAAACAGAGACCCTATTGCCAACACAACATCATAAAATAAGCCAATTTTAGTGGCAATAATAGTTTGTCAAAGTACCCAAATATTCAGTCAAACCCTCAAAAAACTACTGTATCCTTCTCTTCTATCAATTATCTTAATCTATACCAATCTAAATAAAAATAAAACTCTAAACCACTACAATTTTTTTTATTAATTATCAACACTATTTGCACAAACTTTCATAAAATGTCCAAACGTTTACTAATTCCAAACAATAAAACACACACAAAATTTAATATAATCAAACTAATAAACCATAAAAAAAATTAACATTTCATATTTTACAGGAAGAAGGCGTCAAAAATATTTTCATTGGTGGACGAGAAATATAACTAACATCAATTACTATAAGAGAAACTATGGATATTGTGAAAATACCTATATGGGGAGAAACAAAATATCTTAAGTCCTACGTTTAAGCTGCAGGATATATTATTCCAATGCGCAGAGCCCACTGGGAATATAGGAACTACACTACATGGCACCCAACGTTTCGTAAGGCGATAATTTAACGCTAGATACTAGAGTAACTCAGACGTGCTTTTCACGCAGACCCCTTTCTCCCGTAAAAACTCCAAAAGACGTCTGGAGTAGGTGAAAGGATAATATCCGCCAAAACTGAGTAGGAAGAAAAATCCTATGTATTAGTTTTTGATTTGTTCAACGTTGAAGGATACAGTGTTTCAAAATATTGTGCACCTAATCTTTGTTTCCTTGAAACTTGTCCTGCAAACTCTCAGCCGACTAAAATTTCAGATAGTGATACCGAAATAGAGAGAGCTGCAGTAGCAGCTCAAGCGGCTTTAGATGACACTCCTATCTTAGAAAATGACACGGATGCTATACTGCTCCCGCTAAATATAAGGAAAAGTGTAACTTACAGACTCCTAAATAATGGAGTATCATCAAAGGGTGGCAGGGTAATATTTGTCATAGAGGCACATGAGTATCGGCAGACAGAGGCATTCTATTCATGGTTTCAGTTTCCAGCTGCTAATGCGGGAACACCTGAGTTCCACTACTACAAAGCAGAGGAACCTCCAGCGGAATACATTCCTTTCGAGGACGTTGAAATTCCATTAACTCACCAAGAGCATCAGCTCTGGTTTAAAGGTGCCCTAAAATATCAAAATCACATTACCTGGCTCGGTCCACTAGGTAGACCAGGAGCTACGTGGCCGGTACTAGCCAGCTATACATCACATCAGGACATTGAAAGGATGTCAGATGTAGAATTGTTAGCTCAGCTAAAACAGTTAATTAAAATACATAGACAATTGGTTCAATATGTCATGCGGACATTAACAGTCAAACCAGCTGTAAGAATTCCACAGCACACCACTCACCAGGGGAACACAAACAAAATCACACCACAGACTACACAATCAGTCATTGGTAAACTACCAGCAAAACGAGAACAAATTCCGTTCTGGTTAGCACAAACAATTACTCAAATAGAGGCAGTGTTTCCTGATAGTACCCCTCATGAGAAACACAGGATTCTGACAATCTGTTTACCTATAGGGATTGCACCACATATAGAGGATTGTGACACTTGGGGCACTGTATTTGCTCCAATCTACACTAAAACACATGGTGTTCCGTCCATTGCGGTAATACCAGACATTCTAAGACAGATTCAAAATGAATAAAGTCCAGAACCGGCTTTAAATCTGGGTATGAAATTACTGAAAGATTTTAAACAGGTCTCAGCTATACGATTAGCCAACATTAAAGGTGAAGCAGCATCAGATGCAATCCGCAGGAAACTAAAAGAAACAGATATTACTGAGCAACCATACGAGCTTCTCTACTCAAGACACAATGCATTTCATTATGTTCTGTGAGCATTACGCCGTCCTCAGGAAAACTTATTTAAAACCGCTACTGAGGCAAGCTGGGTTCCTACAAGTTAGACCCGCTTTGACTTTTCTGAAACTGTTAAACAATACTCGGGTAATGTTTGGGGTTGCAAGCTTTTTCGTAGCAGCTTTGCGGAACAATGACTAGAGACTAGCCATTCGCATTAACCAAGACTGATTTATTTTATCATTTTGCCCAGTTTCAAAAATTCCTGTTGGGGAGACTTTCTAAAGTGTTTTTATCAGAGGATAAATTTGTACTGATGATCGTTTGTACATAAATTAATGATAATGAATTGTAATATTTCTGCTTTTATGATTTTTAATAATCGAATAAAGTGTTCTTGACTGACTGACTGACTGATATGAGCTTGCCAGAATTATTGAAAAATCCTATGAAGAACTAGGTAGAGATAGTTTGGGTGGGAAACCACTAAAACCACAACTAACAGAGAATCCTGAAAAAACTTTTATTAAAAATAATCTCGCTAAAAAGAAGTGGGGGAACACTAAACAAATGCTTCCTAGAGAGAAGCATTCCCAGTCCAGAGGAAGATCTCCTCAACGAGGAGGTATGTCTCCCCAACGGGAGCCCTCTGAAAAGAGGTACAACCTCAGAAATAGGGATACTTTAAGAAAACCTGATACATATCACGATAATGATACACGTTCCTCTCGTACCTTTCAGACTTCCTCAGAGAAATCGGAAAAAAGAGGACGGTCAGAACAGAAAGAAGAATGCGTCAAGTCCAAAGACAAAGAACCCGTTCACCAAAGTAAAAAAACTAAATTTTCCAAAAAGAAGATAGCAAGTGTAAAGATCAGACATGCCAAGGATTCTGAGGACACAACTCAAGAATGAGGAATGGGCTAGACAGTGCAGCATAAGTAACCATAGTTCGCAAGATCCTGAGGAATCATCTGGAGACAGTGGACTTGAATTAATGCATTCAAGTTGAAACTGCAGACACCAGGGTTAGTGTACCCCACCACAAGTTATATGAAGTAACACTCCGGATGGAGGGGAACACAACTAGAAAAATAAAAGTTCTTTTCTGGGACAAGCTTTCGAAGGGTTATGAAATACTTTTAGCTGAAAGAGACTGGCCACCTGCAGTTGTTAGGTAGTGCCCACACGGCGAAGAGATAATTATGCCAGCCATCTCAAATCACATTCCAATTCATAAAAAATATACATATGCCAGGAAATGGGCAGTAGCTCAAGCTCCAGCATTATATAATAATCACGTAGGATGGGATGAGGATTCTCCTTACCATAAAATCCAGTTAAAATATCAACCTACTGCTCAGAGGCAGTATCCAGTCAAGCAAGAAGCTAAAAAAACTAATTGGGGAGATCTTAGATCAACTTGAGTATCAAGGGGTGATTGAAATATGCACCTCATCTATGAACAATCCTTTGTTTACTGTCTCCAAGCCAGACAATTCATATCGTTTAGTTTTGGATTACAGACACCTAAACTCTTGTTGCAAAACTTTCGCAGTACAAAATTCACATAGTGCAGCACTGATGAATAACATCGTGCGCAAAAAATATAAAACTAGATTAGAAATTTCAAATGGATTTTTCTGTCAAAACATTGCATTGGAAAGTAGGCAATTGACCGCTTTCTCAATCTTGGGGACACAGCGACAATTTTGCCGTCTCCCCCAGGGATTCAAGAATAGTTAAGCGTAATTTCCAGCCAGAGTAACAGAAATACTACAAATGTATGATGATGAGGCATTATCTTATGTCGATGACATCTATCTTACAGTTGAAGATTTGGACGTACACTTGAAAAGAGTGAACACCATAATCCGTGGGTTCACTTCTGAAGAGTATAAATTCAATTTGAAAAAATCACGAATTGCCCACCTCAACGTCATATTCTTAGGGTACGAGTTGTCAAGTGAAGGTAAAAGCCTGGCAGCAAGCTTTCTTGAAAAATGTGCGCTGCTACAACCACCAAGAACACTGAAAAACTTACTTTAACTTTTAGGTTTCTTGAATTTTGGAAGAACTTATGTTCTGAATTACGCAGAAAGGGTTAAACCTCTCTACGAACTAATCAAACCTGATTTCAAACCAATAAATTGGTCAGAAACATACTGAAATTTTGCGTTCAGTACAAACAGACATGTTAGCAAAAACACAATTAGATACACGCAACAATGCGCGCGATCTCGTGATCCATGTCATCCCAGGGAAATGCGGATTCACATACCTGACCTGTAATGAAGGTGAAAAGGTACCAATTGCATTCAAATCACACTTGTACACACAAACTGAAATGAAATTCACTTCAACAGAAAAAATTCTGACAGCGGTTCAAACTGCAGTAGCAAAAGAGAGAGCTCTCGCGCAGGGTAAACGTATAATGATTGTTACACCTGTACCTTCCTTAAAGGCATTGACAAAAGTGAGCATTCCAAATGCAAAAGCTTTACCTCCAAGATGGATACAATGGGTTAACTCTCTTGCTGCAACAGACGTTGAATATGTTTTTGACCCCTACTTGAAGACAAAAGAATTCCTACAATACGAATACGAATGTCCTTTGCCGACCGAAATTCTGCCTCTAGAACATTACGGCTGTATAATATATACAGACAGATTAGCACAGCCCGCAATTGGGGGTAAACAAGCTTATAGTGCTGCGTGCGCGATCGTTAAAGGTCGTTGGCGCGAAGGTAAATTCAGACCTATGGTCACTAAAACTCAATCACTCGGAGACTGTACAGCTCAGTGAGCTGAACTACAGGCTTTCAAGATGGCGCTTGAAAATACCGATGACGAATTCCCCACACTAATAGTGTGCGATTCGTATTACTGTGTCCAGTCTTACAATGAGTATCTACAGAACTGGGTTCAAAACTGTTTAAAAGATGCAAAAGGTATTGGCTGATGTAGCTGCGAAGGGAGCTGTGCAAACGGCTTCCGTAGCTGCGATTACTCGGTCAAAAACAAAAATAGACAGCGAAATAATGCAAGCTGTCAATGCTTCAGTTAAAGACAGTGGTAAGACACTCCCGAAAGGCTTTCCAATAAAGTACTCATATATAACTGATGCGAATAATGTTCAAATCCCTGGAGTGGGGGATAGGGCAATTCCAAACATGGAACATAGGTTAGGACTGATCTTAGCAGCACATGAAGGACTGGCATCTGCACACGCAGGAGTTTCCGTCACAGTATCATTATTAAAACAGAGATATTGGTGGCCACGCATGAGGAAACAAACTAGAAACTATGTTCTAGAATGTGAAATCTGCCAAAAAATGAAAGTTTCTACAGTGAAGGACATGCACAGACGCCTCAATTGATTTCAGATAAACTGCTGGCGTGTGTTTATCTGGACCACTGTGGTCTCTTACAAAGGGATGGTACCTAAAAATATATCATGGTCACAGTGGATTCCTGCACGAGATTTATTTGGATATGGCCCCAGTGCTTGGCTGACGTCAGAACTGTTATGAAGGATTTGCGAGTCTTTATCGGCACATACGTAATTGGCACGCTACATTCTGACCAGGGTCCTGCGTTTCGCTCTCGAGCTTACAAGGAGGCCATGGCTAGCTTGGGCGTTCTATTGCGGTATTCTAGTCCCTTCCATCCTGAGGGTAATGCGGTAGTGGAAAGAAAAAACTGTGACATAAAGCAATCCATAACAGCTAAGGTATTAGGTTCGGGTGATGGGTGCGTCAAACATCTACTAAGTGCCCAACGTAGTCTTAACAATCTGCCAATAAATTCTCTGGGTGGAGTCACTCCGTATGAACTAATGTTTGGTACTAGAATGATAATCGAAGACCTCGATTGTCAGACTTGAGTGGTGGAACAAAAAACCTTTGATGTCAAAGATTGTTTGACTGTTTTACAGGACTTAACTGAAACAAGAAGAAGTCTGAGTAATACAATACATAAGCAAACGCCCACTGAAGACAAACCACCTTTCCCAGCAAGACCTGCCTGGATTCCAAAGATTGGGGATCTGGTCAGAGAGAATATCGCGGTAAAGAAGGAATTTGGGCCTTCTTACAGAAAAACAGTACCATCCACGGAACAAGATCAGTTTTACTACCGCTTCTTGCTGGTAAAAGGGAGAACAGAGTTGTATCCTTCGACCTGGTCAAACCACAATCATATGGCTGATAATCAGTAGTAGGCCCAGCTGATTCCTGAGAAGTAGCAGATGACCAAATCTTGCTACAATCCAGGAGGTTCAAACTGAAAGACATATCACCTTTGATAAACCTACAGTAGGAAAAGAAGGACTATGCAACAAAGCCATGGAACTTGTACCTCTGGAAACCCAAATAACAGTTCGTCTAGACACGCCTGTCTACAATGATGTGACATCTGACTATACAAACATGACAAAACACGAAACAGCTCTGGTGATTTCAAGTAATCCTGATACAATACCAACAATTGACAGAACTACGTCTGACTACTTTATCAATTTCGATAACTTTTCTGAGGATCCCAGTGAACCTGAAGAGGTGCCAGCAAAAACAAACTTCAAGAAAAAAGTAACAGCACTCCTTCATCTACTGGAAAAAACACATCTGGTTTCACCATGGGTTGAATTTTGGATTGGATTGGGTGTATTTTTCCTCCTGCTCTGGCCCGTACTGGTGTTAAGCTTTGGAAGGATGATTGATGGAAAATATAGTACTACGGACACAGCAAGTAAGAAAATCAACTTGGTCCTGAAACCTTACAAATCTTCCCATTGTTAAAGAAAAGGCCTATCAGCAGTGAACATCACAGCCGTTCCTATACCTGGGGGTATAGCATGGGACAGAACTGATTATGACATCTATGGTCCGGTGGAATTATTGAAGATTTCACATCAGTTTAAGGTTTCTTTGATTGACTTTGTCGCAACCAGTAAATTTTCTGACGATTGGGACTTTGAGACTGTTAACAACATGATAAAAGATTTAGAAATGTCAGCTAAATTTACAGCACAAAACAGTCAATGTTCGAGAATGCACTCCTTCCCTTGTAAATTCATTTGTGAATTGTGTCCTCCAATTAGTTCTTGCGTGCGAACGGGTGCTGTGTACCGTCCCACAGCAGCCCTAGAATCAAATCAACAGAAGTGGTGCACGTGTCCGCTCCCCCTCCAGTCGCACTTCGAATGTGAGAAAACTTCCCTCCTTTTTAATCATATACTCCAACTTTATCAACAGTAATCTTGTTTATCCATAGTAGTCAAACTTTTAAACGCTGTTTTCCATGTTTCATTGACACACCGCTGAGACAGCATGCTTTCACCTTCCATCTTTATTTAACTTTGTATTTTTTAGCGTCTTCCAATGCATACTGAGTGCCATAGGCTTTTTCGCAGCAACATCATCAATAAAAGGTGAACCAGAGTGAGCTCATCATATTTTTACCCAATGCATTTCGAGCCTCGTGGGCTCCTGGTCAGGGGTTCCTACAAAAATAATAAACAATTCAGACAATTGTTCCCTGTTAACCTTTACTATACGATCAGAAACAAGTAGGAAACTTATCATTCTATGGTGCTTTTACAATCCCCACCTCCTTTCTAAACATATCGTCCAAGTGCAAAAACAAATGGCCGTGCTGTCCTCTAAGAATGTAAATGAAAAAAAAAATGTGAATGAACCAACATTCAAACCTTTCCTCCCTTTTTCAACAGTGCGTACCTTCTCTCGGTGAATTAAGCAAACAACTGAATTCATACTACATTCCCAACCCATGTGCTCAAAGAAGCAAGTGCCTGTAACTCAAAACCATTATTTCTTACTATTTTTTAACATCCTACTAAACCCAAAAGAGGACAGATACCCGATTGGGAAATTACCATCAACCCCAAAAATGAGAGATTGGGTCGGAATCTGCATGAAGGATTTAGAGATAATGGATATTTGGAAAGAGAAAGGGAATAAAGAACATAAATTCACCTTTTAAAATAAAATGCTAGGTCATGAGTCCAGAATTGACCATTTTCTTCTTAGCTGCAATCTTGCTGAGCATACAAGAGAGGTGAAACATATCCCAGAACATTTGTCGGACCACTCCGCAGTACAACTAATCTTGGCGATATCAGAGGTACTGACGTCACAAAGGTGCACCATGGATAAGCAGATACTTCTAGATGAACCAAGTGTGGCTAAGCTGGCAGAGGAGACACAACAGTTCTTTTACCGAAACAAAGAAGGAACTTCAAAACAAATAATGTGGGACGCATATAAATCCTATATAAGGGGGGAAATTATGGGTATAATGGCCCATAATAACAGAGAGAAAAGAGTCTTTATACAAAACATTGAAAGGGACTTAATGGGGCTTAATGAAGAATTAAAAAGGGTCACGAGCGCTCAAGAGAGTGAAGAGCTAAGAGAAAGAGTAAGAAGAAAGAAAATGGAAATGTCTGATTTCTGGAAATAATAGTTAAAGAAAGATGGGTGGTCAGCAAAATTTCAAACTATGAATACGGTGAAAGATGTGGAAAAATTCTCGCCTGGAAAGCAAGAACAGAGTGAGCCAGAAATTATGTGAACAAAATACAAAGAGAAGGTCAAAATGGACTTGTTTCTGACAATAGGGAAATAAGGAAGGAATATACAGATTTCTTCTCAAAATTATACAAGGAAGAAATCACCTGTCCTGGTTATCAGATACAGAGCTTGCTCACAAAAATAGAGACTCCCAAAGCATCCCTGGAACAAAAGAAGCAACTGAACCAAAAAATAAGTGAGAAAGAGGTCTTGGATGCAATAAAATCACTAAAAAGAGGGAAGGTGGCAGGCCCAAATTCCATACCTAATGAAATATACCAGGTGCTCCAAGAGAATGTTCTGACTCCATTCACAAATCTTCTCAACAAAATTTTCTTAAACAAGGGAGATCTTCCTAAATCATGGAATGAAGCTATAGTTAGCATATTATTAAAATCAGGAAAGGACCCCACTAAGTTTGAGTCCCATAGATCCATATCCCTCGTAAACAGTGACTATAAAATGTATACACAAATTCTGGCAAAAAGAATAGGGGCAGTGGCAGGGTCCCTAATCCATCCAAATCAAAAGGGTTTTATTAAGGGCAGACAGATCACCGAATTGTCCCATGAACTTATCACTATTATAGATATTGCATCTCATAATCATATACCTTTGGCAGTTATAACATTCAACGCTGCCAAAGCGTTCGACAGGGCCAGTTGGCCCTTTCTGCGTGCCACATTAGCAAAATTAAATCTGGGAAATAACTTCGAGAAAGCTGTAAAAAGTATCTATAAAAGTCCAACTGCTAGAATATTGGTTAATGAGACACTTACTGAAAATGTGTATATAAAGAGAGGCCTGTCCCCATTACTATTTAATTTTTTACATAGAACCCCTAGCTTGCCTTTTAAGATGGGATGAAGAGATTATACCTTTTAACTTTCAGGGATGGGACAAGAAAGTTTCATTGTTTGCTGACGACTTAATGATATTTACCGGGAATTTAATCAACTCCCTTCCAAAAATAGAAAATATCGTAAGTGATTTTGGAGCAGTCTCAGGCTATCAAGTAAATAAAATTAAAATCAGAAATAATGGAATGGAACATCGAGTCAGGAAACGCTTTAGTGAAGAACAGAATATACTACCTGAGAATTGAGTACATTAAAAATATCGAAGGAATAGCAAGTTTAAATTTCAAAAGAGTACATAATGATATCAGCAGACTTCTAAAGGCTTGGTCAAGCCTACACCTATCTTTCCTTGGTAAATCAAACCTAGTAAAAATGACAGTACTGCCTAAATGCACGTATCTGTTCAATTCAATCCCATTGGAGTTCAACAAGGATGAGATCAAAAAACTGCAAGGGGAAATATCTAACTTTATATGGGGGTCAAAAGGAGTAAGGATTAGCTGGAAAAAGCTGAGAAGAAACAAGCTACAAGGAGGCATAGCCATCCCAGATCTATTGGAATACTATAAAGCGTTCCAGTTCAAAAATATAAGGATTCTGCTAGGCAAATGTGAAGAATGGCCTTTACATTGGAAAGCACTAATCGGATCCAGAAACGACCACCATCTATACAAATTTGGACATCCCAAATTAAACAAAGAAAACACATTGAAGATGATAAGATCAGCAGCAAGAATATGGTATGACATAAGAACTACCCTGGGTATTCCATATTACAGTAAATAGTCCCCACTATGGGGATCACCAGGAACACCAGAATGTTTAAAGGATAGCCTAATCAACCCACTAAAAAATGCCAACATAAGTTACTGGGGCCAGCTGATAAAAGGAAAAAAGATTACAGAGTGGGAAATTCTCGATAGAGAGACCCAGGGGACGTTATCGAGATTCAAATATTACCAATTAACAAGTTGGCTTAAAAAAGTGAAAGAAAACCTTCAAGGGGATGAATGTATTGAACAAAAGATCCAAAATACGGTGCCTTTTACGAAAGAGATATCATATTGGTACTCTGCCTTGATAAGATCAGGAGAAGAAGAATATAAAGTCCCTCAAAACATCTGGGGTAATTCTATGCCAAACCTTCACATTGGGAACCTTTGGAATCTTCGAACATCATTGCAGGCAGAGTGATAAAATCGGCTCCTCTAAAGAAGAATCACTTGTTCACAATACACAGAGCATATTGGACCCCCAAAAAATTGTCAAAATTCAAAACAATACGGTAAAGAGGTGTCCCAAATGTGGTATGGAGAGAGCAGATGATCTGCACATGTTCCGAGAGTGTTCACGGCTGGAAGAATTCTGGGACCTGATTGGTAGGACGCTTTCCGATGTTATGGAACAGCCCATAGAGGTCAGCATGGATCTAATTATTTTTGGGTCTTGTAAATATTCTCCTAGCCAGGAGGGAAATATGCATAAATTGGATAAAAAACACACCACCAAGGTACTCTAACTGGTTAAACTCCATCCTAAGGGTATATAAAATGGATAAACAGGGGAGGCAAAGTAAGGAAAACAGGTTCTGAAATATTTGGGAAAAGTATAAATTGGCAAAGGATAGGGGGTCCAATGATTAAGGCAAAGGTACCATTGATTTCAAGCTGAGTCTTGAACCGAGTAGTCAAAATGACTAGCTCTTCCCCCTCCGAAAATAATGTACCAGGAGATGGACAAAAAAAGGCCCCAAAGGACAAGGTAAACAGGATATCTCGAAGAAATAAGGGTCGATTTAAAGGAACGGGGCCTTTGATTCCTCCATACTCTAAATCTTTTTTTGCTTGATGAGGGAAAAAAAACAGCAAATAAATGAATAAATGTTGCAGTAGAACGCCCAGTGTAATGCCGGTAGCTCTCCCCTTTCACGCTAAGTATAGTATAAAAAGGTACCTTATTTACAAACCAACATTAAACTATGTTAAGTGGCTTTATGCTGCCTTATACCCAAGACAGAGACCCTATTGCCACCACAACATCATAAAATAGGACAATTTTAGTGGCAATAATAGTTTGTCAAAGTACCCAAATATTCAATCAAACCCTCAAAAAACTACAGAATCCTCCTCTTCTATCAATTATCTTATCTATACCAATCTAAATAAAAACAAAACTCTAAAGCACTACAATTTATTTTATTAATCAACAATACTATTTGCACAAACTTTCATAAAATGTCCAAACTTGTACTAATTCCAAACTATAAAACACACAAAAAATGTAATATAATCAAACTAATCAACCATAAAAAAATTACCATTTCATATTTTACAGGAAGAAGACGTCAAAAATATTTTCATTGGTGGACCAGAAATATAATTAACATCAATTACTATAAAAAAAACTATGGATATTGTGAAAATACCTTTATGGGGAGAAACAACATATTCTCCTACAAAAATCAGCCAATATATCAAACTGTACATGACTTTAATAATGAGAAGATTTCAAATGTACAAAAGACAAAGCTTATTACAAGTAAGTGAATAAATATTTAAATAAAACCAATCACAACTACTCCAATGTAATCAATAAGTTAACAAACATTAGTAAATGTATTATATTTCTACTATATAATAAGTAATACACTATTTTTAAATATACATTATAGCTTATTTATGCATACTTTCGATATATATTGTGCTATTATTATAATTAAAAAAAGAAAAAAAAACTATTACTTAATAATATAGCAATAGTATCTGTTTAAAGCAATTCAGATAACTTTTTAAGCCAATGTCGGTAGACATGATGTACTATTAAAACCAAACACCAAGTGGCTATAACATAACTGCATTGTATCTACCTAATTGGTAGTAAACTATAGCAATATTTAGTGTGTAAAATATTATAAAAATATGTGTCCCAAGTGCCCCAGCACCTTCTGCAAATTATACCCCTATTGCCTATAAGGTGACTGCAATTAAATCTGCTTCTTTAGCAATAACATATATAAGTATTTCATGTTTATAGATATTGCTAAAGCTTTAGCTCAAAATGTCACTATAACTTCTGCATCACTATAATAAACTGATTTGTTTTTGCTCAGCTAATTGATAAAACATATAAAAACACAGTTAGGTGTAATGCTGAAACATACGGTAACAAATATTTTTCAGTGCAATTTTAAATTATTGTTATATATTTATGTTGCATGTAAAAACATTTGCTTGCAATAAAGGGACTGTTAGGTAGTGGCTTAGGACAAGTTATAAACTAATTTACAAAACGTTTGATATCTTGTAAATACATCCAAGAGAACCTGCTAAAAACTCAAACAAAACTGGATCCATGACCAAACTCCGGAAAGCTACACAGCCCACAAAAATGCCACCCGCAGAGACCACCACTTCATCAGATCCGCCAAATGGACCTCCTTCAAAAAATGCCTAGACAACAACACACACAGCAGCAAAGAGCTCTTCAACATCGTGAAGGAACTCTCCAAACCCAGCTCCAACACCAACGAGATCCTACCCTCACAATACCTGTGGGACTCACTGGACACCTTTTTCCACTGCTAGATCGCAGACATCCACAACAGCTTCAACACCGGCACCACCCAGGCCACCACGGAGACCCCCGCTCCCATGACCACCACCCGCACCAGCCACCTGCTTGCCTGGATCAACATCAATGATGACGACACCATCAAGATCATGAACACCATCCACTCCGGATCCCAGGAAGAACCCTGGCCATACCACATCTTTAACAAAGACAGCAGGGCCATGGCACCCCACCTCCGAAAAAACCATCAACATTTCCTTCGAGACAGCGACCTTCCTGGAGAGCTGGAAGCACGCAGATATCAACGCCTTACTCAAGAAACCCAAGGCGGACCCCAAGGAACTCAAGAACTTCCAACCCACCTCCCTACTCCCGTTACCGGCGAAAGTCATCGAAAAGGCCATCAACAAACAACTGACCAGCTTCCTCGAGGAGAACGGCATTCTGGACCCGTCCCAGTCTTGGTTACGCAGTAACAACAGGACCAAAACTGCCCTCATCACTGCCACCGATGACATCAGGACCCTGCTAGACAACGGAGAAACTGCGGCCCTCATCCTCCTGGACCTGTCAGCCACCTTTGACACAGTCTGCCACTGCACACTACAAACACGCCTCTTTGACACCGGAATCATCCAAGAGAAGTCCCTGGACTGGACCTCCTCCTTCCTCTTGGGCAGAACACAGAGCATCCGCCTCCCCCCTTCTGCTCCAAATCCACTGGGATCATCAGTGGCATACCCCAAGGCTCATCCCTCAGCCCAACGTTATTCAAAATCTACATGGCACCGCTCACCCACGTCACACAACCGCACAACCTCAACATCATCTCCTACGCTGTTGACACCCAGCTGATCCTCTCCCTCACCAAGGACCCCCCACACCACTAAAACCTACCTCCGTGAAGGAATGAAGGCCGTCGCCGTCTGGATGAGGAACAGCCAACTGTTATTGTTATTGTTATTGTTGTTATTGTTATTTTTGATTTGTAACGCGCCCAATCACCTGCAGGCCTCTAAGCGCTCGGAAATCGATGGTACAAACAACAACTTTAGCAACACAGAGAGGCAACCACTAGCCTAGTTGGCACTCAAGGACCTCCTAAACAGCAGCGTTTTTAACCCCTTTCTAAAGCGTAGGAGGTTCTCTTCCCTGCGCAGCGGCTCAGGTAGTGTGTTCCATAGTTGAGGAACCAACACCGAGAAGGCTCTTCCACCCTTGGTGACAAGTTTGTACCGAGGGCAGACCAACAATTGAGAGTCTGAGGATCTGAGGGTTCTCATTGGGCTGTACACCACCACACTGTCTTTAATGTATGCAGGCGCCATGCCATAAATGGCTTTGTGGGCTATACACAAACTTTTGAATTCCACTCGCTCCTTAATAGGGAGCCAGTGGAGGCTCTGTAACAGGGGAGATGCTTTAGTTCGTCTTGGCAGTCTAAAAATGAGGCGAGCAGCATCGTTCATCACAACCTGTAGACTGTTTGTCAGGATTTTTGGCAGACCGAGGTAGATGGCATTTCCATAGTCTATCCTTGAAAGCACGGTGGCTGCGACAATGGAGCGTAACATGGATTGGGAGATGACGGGTACTAGCTTCCGTAGCTGTCGGATAATATTGGTACAGCTACCCACCACTGAAGAGATCTGGTTACCCATTGATAGGTCGCAATCTAATTTAATCCCCAGACTCTTCACATTCAGGCTGGGTTTTGGAGACGGGCCTAACTCTGCGGGCCAGTAGAGGTCACACCATGGTGAGGTGGCGGATGGGATCACCAGTACCTCAGTCTTATCTGGATTGAACTCAGACAAGACAGAGGTCCTCATCCTCGGATCCACCCCTTCGGCCTGGAATGACTCCTGGTGGCCGACTGCACTAGGAACACCCCCAACACCCACTGACCACACAGCAACCTAAGGGTCATCCTTGACTCTACCCTCTCCATGATGAAGCAGGTCAATGCTATCTCCTCCTCCTGCTTCAACACCCTTCGCATGCTTCACAGGATCTTCAAATGGATCCCCACTGAAATGAGAAGGACGTTTACCAAGGCTCTCATCAGCAGCAGACTGGACTACGGAAATGCACTCTACGCAGGAGCCCCGGCCAAACTCCTAAAACGGCTCCAATGCATCCAGAACACTTCTGCACGCCTGATCCTCAACATCCCTCGATGCAGCCACATCCCACCCCACCCCACCTAAGAGACCTACACTGGCTCCCCGTCAATAGGAGGATAACCTTCAAACTCCTCACCCACGCACACAAGGCACTCCACAACACCAGACCAGTGTATCTCAACAGTCGACTCAGCCTCTACACCCCCACCCGCTAGCTCAGCTCCACCGACCGCCCCCTCGCCACCGTCTGCCGCATCCACAGAGTGACTGCCAGTGGCAGATCATTCTTCCACCTCGCCGCCAAGACATGGAACACCCTCCCTATCCGCTTACGGCAGACCAAAGATCTTCTGACATTCAGAAGACTTCCAAAGACCTGGCTCTTCGAATAGTAGCTGCTCCCCCCCCAGCGCCTTGAGACCCTCGTGGGTATGTAGTGCACTTTACAAATACTATGATTGATTGATTGATTGATTGATTGGTAGTAATATATAGTTAGTTAAAACCACAGACAATGCTATTTCACTCATTATGCTGAAACTTAAAGTGACCATGCATAGAAAAAAGTAAGCACATTCCACAAGATCATTTTTGCTCAAGTTCTGTGTAAGATGACTGTTTGATAGTCATAAAGAACTTTGGCGAGCGTTCTCATTTAATTATCCATGGAACATTGCTTCATGTGTTCATAAAAAAAATAGAAGTGTAATCGTGAGCATTGGTTTGCATGAAGCAGGACACATACGAGAAGAAAGATAAGGGGTACAATTTATGTTCCACTCGTGTCCGGTTGGGTAGCAGTTCTTAGCATCTTGTCTGTTTTGTTTAGGAATCTGATCAATCGACAAATAGCTTGTAGTTGAGTGCTGTTGAGCAGGAAATCAACAGCTGCTTGAATTGTATGACAACCTTGTGTGATCCATATTTGATGAAGGAGTTTCCTATGATCATTGATTAGAACTGGACAAATACAAAGAAGTTGCAAATGCAAATGCTTGATGAAAGGGTTTCAATGTTTTTGCATTTGACTCATGAGGGATATCTAGAGATGTCAGGGATGTCCCAGTTTTTGAGTTTCGACCCACAAAGATCCTGTTGGACATGATCAAAGGCCTTGCTGTAATCTATAAAACAGCTGTAAAGGAGTTGATGTTCATGCATCTGTTTGACACTAACATCCTAATTGCTAATATGTTATCAGTGGTTCTCAACATGGGCCTAAAACGAGTTTAGTTGAAGAATGAAATCAGGAATTTTGAACTGGCCCATGCCTCTAAGTCTTCCAATAATAGAGCAGCATAATATTTTGCTTCAACAATTTGGCAATAGCTCTTGGCATTTGCCACTGGACCTTCTTTGTAAATTGAATCCAAGATTGAACTTTGCCATGAAGGGGGAATAGTGTCTGTAATGAGACAGGTTCTAAACAGCCTTTCCACAAATTGAGACCAAAAATCAATAGCCAATTTATAAACTGAGGCAGGAATATCATTTGGACCCGAGCACAATCAGCTCTATTAATGTTTATATTAAGATAGTAAACCGTTTTACCGCAATTGTTTGTGCTAAGTCATAGGTTTGCTCTTTAACATCCTCCAAAATTTTTAGATCAGATTGGGAATACAGAGTTTGGATGTTGTACACGTCTGGATTGGTTTGATACAGAATGCTAATATGGTGGGACCAGCTGTCCACAGTCACATTATTTTCTTTCAATCGAACAATGGTACTTTTGTTATTTGGTCAATTTAGTCAATATATTATAATCCAGAAGGCTTTAGAGTTTTTTTGTTTGACCGTCCAGAAATAACTCCAGCTGTAATGCTTTGTCATGTTTCTTTTTTGCTTGCCAGATGGAGCATTTATTTGTCACTCTAAGATTTTCAATTTCTTCTGAGGATACAATTTCTGATTTGTTGTTAACAATCTGATCTTCTTATTTAAAGATCTTTCTAAGTTTTTGAGATCCTTTGTGAACCATGGCTGTGATTGAGTGGGTCTTGCTTGACCTGGACCCCGTTCAGAGAACTGGGTATGGGCTAAAAGAAGTTGATACATGAAAAGTTTTCAGTCTTCTTTTGTGTGACATCGTGACAAAGCCTGGATTGAGAGTGTTTTTTCCACATTAAGTATTATATGGCGATATTTCTCCACCATTTAATTTGCTTCCAATTTAAATGCCGGCTTCACAAGCCAATCATCTTTACTGTTGTGAAGGATTTGGTTTAATGGTCTAAAAGCAACCACTGGGGCAAGTGTTCACTTTCGCAATGTATTTGGATAGTGAAAGATTTTAGATGAGTTAATATTGAAATTGAGAAAAACGTGTTCTCTAGAACCATTTGACTATGGTGTGTAAAGTGTGTATAGTGGGCAGGCCTGTCTTCTGGATTGGGACCATTTATAGTGTGCAGATACAAGTCCTCAAGTGCAGCAAGTAGAGCTTGTCCTACAGGCTGATTTCTTTGGGGTGCCTTAATTTGGGAGGGTATTAGTCACCATGAGTCCACACATGTAGAAAAGGCATTTCAAAAATGATTCTCTACCAATTTTAAGTTTAAAACACCGGTTAAAAATAAGTTATCTTTTGAATGAGCTAATCTGGGCTGCTGGATGGATATAGATATTAAGGCGTATTAAACTGGTTGGAGGGAGATTTTGATTCAAATTTTGATAAAAGGTTTCTGATGATTGTTCAGAAACATAGAAGTGTCTAAGGTCCAGCGATATGATAGGTAGATGGATAAGAACAGATTGTCTGGTGGCCTGAGTAAACAATTCTCTGTAACCTTAGAGTGGGGTTTCTTCTTTGCTCCATGATTCCTGCATACATATAATATCATGCGATGATATAAAAATGTGTTGTCTGGATCAGTTAAGATATTTTCCAGTCCTGCCACATTCCAAGACTGTGGACTCAAAAGTTTAGGCTCATTCTTCAGGCTGTAAGATGACAGTACATGCTTGTTATACATGAGTCATTTTAACAAAGGATGTTTATTTATTTATTTATTTACGTAATTTTTATAGCGCAACAAATACCCTGGGGTGTCTCGGCGCTGTGGAGCTACTGGGGTCAGTCATCCTCTCACTGGTTAAATAACCACGTTTTTAAGAGCCTGCGGAAGCTCATCAGGTTTGGGGCAGTTTTGATGGAATGTGGCAGAAGATTCCAGAGTTTTGGGGTGGCCACCAAGAAACGTCTATCTCCCCAGGTGGCCGTTCTTGTGCGTGGCACAGTGAGGAGGTTGGTATTGGCCGATCTTAATTGCCGTCTAGGAGTGTATGGCTGAAAGGCTTCCGTCAGGAACCTGGGTCCTATGCCGTGTACTGCCCTATATGCAATGCAGAGGGCTTGAATTTAATGCGGCTCTCTACTCTCAGCCAGTGGAGTTGACGAATGCCAAGAGTGGTGGAGTTGCGGCGAGGAATGCTCAGGAGAATCCTGGCTGCCGCATTCTGGATGGATTGCAGCTTTGTTATAACACGCTTCTGGGTATGGAGAAAGCAGCTTCTTAATCTTTTTCAGAATAAAGAAAGAAGACGACACAACCTTGTTTGTATGAAGGTCAAATACCAACTTGCTGTCAAAAATGATTCCCAGGTTTCTGGCTTTTTCCACTGGGACAGGTGGATAGCCGAGCTTTTCCGGCCACCAGTTAGAAGACCATTCTGGAGAGAGTTTTCCAAAGGTCATAACCTCGGTCTTGTCCGAGTCGAGCCTAAGACAATTAGAGGCCATCCAGGTACTGACCTCAAGCATAGCTCTCTGGAAGTTGGCTGCCACAGCGCAGCCGTCCTTATGGATGCCCAGGACCAGCTGGGTATCATCTGCATAAGATGTTAGCCGTACTCCATGTGCCTTTATTACCCTCGCTAAGTCTGCTACATAAATGTTAAATAGCATGGGACTTAGCGAGGAACCTTGTGGGACTCCACAGGGGAGTACAGAGGTGGGTGAGTAGAAATCTCCCAGCCTTACAGTCTGGGTACGGTCTGCCAGGAAAGATGAAATGAGATCCTTGGCCAGATCGCTTATGCCCAGAGCTGTGACACGGTCGACTAGGATGACATGGTCGACCGTGTCAAAGGCCGCTGACAAATCCAAAAGGATGAGGACAGCCGCCCCCCCCTGATCCATGATCGCCCTGATCTCGTTAGAGGCCTTAATCAGGGCGGTCTCTGTCCCATGCCCTTTCCTAAAGCCAAACTGCGATTCATTGAGAAGTTGGTGGGTCTCAACGAACTCTGAAAGCTGTCTATTCATCATGGATTCGCATACTTTGGCGGCAAAGGGTAGACACGCAATGGGTCTATAGCTGGCGACGGCTGTAGGGTCTAGGGAGGGTTTTTTCAGAAGGGGTTTTATAACAGCCTTCTTCCATATACTAGGAAATTGGCCTGTCTGAAATGCAGTGTTGCAGATCTCCATAAGGGGGCGTGCGATCACCTCTGTGAGTTTTTGCATCACAGAAGGAGGGCAAGGGTCCAAAGGGGAACCCGATTTAGTGGATGAAATGAGAGTGATAACGTCATCAAGTGAGGCAGGTGAAAAACATAAGAAAGGGTCATAATTATGATGAGAAGGTACCTCTATCACACTACCGCCTCTGTGTTCAGTTTTAATATCCCCTTCAAATGAAGCATATATATATGCCACCTTTGTGGTGAAGAAGGTGGATAGATCATTACAGAAGGTCTGTGAGGGCTCTACCCCCGGGCCAGAGGGGGGGGGGTGGACAGAGTCGTAACAACGGAGAACAGCTCTCTGGCAGAGTTGGCGGCGGTTTCAATTTGTGCAGAAGAAGCAGCCACCCAGCCCCAATCCTCTTACTGATATTCCAATCGTCTTGCTCATATTCCAATGTTCAAAAATAGACACTCAAGCAAATGCTAAACTTTAGAATTCTATCATGAATTTAATCATAGATACAGATTTACTCTTATATCATAAATTTAATATATATATATATATACATTTTTACTTTTATAATTTTGTAAAAATGTTGCTCAATAGTGGGCAAATTTGATTGAAAAGAGTGCTTGTGGAAAAGATTATGTGAAAGGAAAACGATTATACATAAAAGCAATATATACAATTTCAAAAAAAGTCTGTCTAGAAAATTTCTTATATTACTGATTCACAACGTCTTCCTTAGTACACTATGGGCCAGATGTAGGTAGGCGAATACCGGTCGGTAACGGCCGAAATTCTGTAATTTCGTCCGTTATCGACCGGTATTTGGAAAATGAGATGTAGGTGGGCATTTTAATGATTCAGTAATTTACTGAATCGGTATTTTAAGGAATCAGTAAATTACCGATTCCTCAAAATACCGACTCGGTAAATTACCGATTTTGCTATGTAGGGAGCACTCAATGAGTGCTTTTCCCTTTTTAGGATTCGTTATTTACCACCAACTACAAGTTGGTGGTAAATAATGAAAACCTTGGAAAAATAATTTTTTTGCTGTTCCAACAGTGCCATGTTGCAGACATACATAGGGCATGTATGTCTGCAGCATGTGCACCCATACACAATTGAGGGGTGCAGCAGGGTGTCAAAGTGACACCCTGCCACCCTTCAATGTTTACCCCTTTTCCGAATCAATAAATACAGATTCGGTAATTGGCATTCATTCCTATGGACCTCCCGGCCCATAGGAATGAATGGCAATTACTGAATCGGTATTTACCGATTCGGTAATTACCGAAACTGACGGATTCAGTAATGTTTTCGGTAAAATTACCTACATCCCATTTGCCTGTTCTTAAATTCCGAATCGGTATGATTCGGTATTTAAGAATTGGTAATATGGGATTACCTACATCTGGCCCTAAGTGTTTCCAACAGGAGTAAGACGAGAGTCGTAACTCGGGGCAGGTAATTAGTATGTGTCACCGTTTAGACCCCAAGTGGAAGGTAGGCCAAATAACTCCTTGAAAGGGGGGTCTTCATCAGGACATAATAACGAGTAACCTCTTTAGACAAAGGAAAGGGGAGGTTTTAATCAATTCCCAACACTCTTAGATCGTCTGTGTAGAGTACTGTTAATCGTGAAGAAACACACCTAGAGAAAATGATAGAAGACTTGTGGCGGGCCTCTTAATCAGGGCCAGCCGGCTTCTGAGGGACGATAACTCGATACTGCCAAATGTTCGCAGGTACCCATCAAATGGATATGCTGAAAATGTAAGGCATGTCCATTAGCTAATTGTGAGTCTGACTGAATCTGTTCTAACTGCAAAGTAAAGAGAACTCACCGATAAGTGGTTGAATTAACAGTGGGGTCCTGATGGTAAACAAAATCACCCAAGAGCATGTGGATTGTAAAGTCATAAGTCCAGCTCCTCTGTCAGTTGACATGAAGAGCTGCCAGCCACAACAGTGGTAATTGGGGCTTATCAAGAAATGGTTGCAGAATCAGTAAATAAAGCGGTATTACACATGACCCTGTACCTAAGAGGGATTGGGTACTTGTAAGGAGGAACCAACAATCTTAACAATGCAGTGTTGATATTTATGACACTAGTCACAGAAGAACACGACTAACCAATACGACCTGAAGAAGTCCACAGGAGTTGGACGAAACGCATTGGCTGTTTTTACAATACTCATGTGAAGATGAAAGAACATTTTGGATACATACTGATTGGATGGACGAAATCATTCTGGAATTTACTTGTGATGCACTTGACAGTCATGTTGGAACAGAAGGGAAAATGTTGGATAGCAGAGGGGAAAAAAATATTATTTCCACTCCAGTCAGAGCAACATTAGGGAAAGTGTTGGATAGTGGAGGGGTAAAAATTACTATTCCCACTCCACTGAGTGCAACAGTAGGATAAGTGTTGGATAGCGGAGAGGTAAAAATGAATATGTCAACTTCAGTGAGTGCAGCAGTAGGGAAAGTGTTGGAGAGTGGAGTGGTAAAATTTACCAATCTCACCCCAGTGAGAGCAACATTATGGAAAATATTGGATAGCGGAGGGGCAAAAATTACTATCCACTCCAAAGAGTGTAACAGTAGGGAAAGGGGTTAAAATTTGTATTCTAACTCCACTGAATGCAACCGTAGGATAAGTGTTGGATAGCGAAGGGGTGAAAAAAATGTATTTTTACTCCAGTGAGTGCAACAGTAGTGAAAGTGTTGGATTGTGGAGGGATAAAAGTTATTATTCCCACTCCAGAGAGTGCAACATTAAGGAATGTTCTGGATAGTGGAGGGGTCAAAATTCCTATTCCAACTCAACAGTAGGGAAAATGTTGAATAGGGGAGAGGTGAAAAATTCAACTCCATTGAGTGCAACAGCGGGGAAAGTGCAGGATAGCGGAGAGATACAAATTAGTGAAAGTGCTGGATGGTGGAGGGGTAAAATTACTATTCCCACTCCAGTGAGTGCAACAGTAGGGCAAGTTGTGGATAGCAAAGGGGGAAAAAACGATTCCCACTCCAGTGAGTGCAACAGCAGGGATATTGCTGGATAGAAGAGGGGGAAAAATTACTATTAATACTCCACACAATGCGACAGTCTGGAAAGTGTTGGATACTGGAAGCAAAACATATTAATCCCACTCAAACACTTAAAATATAAAAAATAATGATAAACCATATTTAAGAAATAAAAACAAAAATAAAAAACATTAAAGATACAAGGAACACATAATATTAATTACATATAACAAAAACCTACACATCTATACTACTATTATAAAGAGAGAACTGTGACCTTTGAGCCAGGTAAACTCGAAAACTACACCACCAATCCAAACACCCAATACATGTTTGAAAACGTCAGGACAAGCAGAAGGACATAGGCTATATAAAAAAAATATATATACCTTATTTAAAAAATGTACGATTAAAAAAAAAGTAGTCCCTTGGAAGTAGCGCCGGCCGGCCGAAGGTGCCTTCCTTGGTTTGTTATTGTTAAAGATAATTTTAATAGTCAGGCCTTTACCTTCGTGTTAGAGTGGATAAGAGGTTGTGTCATAGATTCAGTTCAGCTGGAGTGGCCATTTCTGAAGGTTAACGATTTGCTATTGCTAAGACAAAAACTAAACAATACGTCGTAAGTTCACCCAAGCACACCTTGATCCAGCACTGACCAATCAGACGCTTTATTTACTTTTAGACTTTTGGTGCCTTTGTCCAATAGCAGCAAGGTTGGGATAGGGTTAACGAACCAATGAGTGGACTGCAGTCATCCTGGAAGCTGACGCTAAAACATTCGAACGGGTGGCGGCAGTTGTTTGCTTATTTCCGAGCTGGGTTTGGTAAAACTGATGGACTTGGTTGTCCCGTAGAGCATAAGATAAAAACAACTGGAGCGTGGCAGAGTGTGGTGGGTGAGTGAATACGATGGGGAGATCGAGGGTGAGGGGCAGAGGGGGGATAGTTGATGGAACGTGGTGAAGAGCATGCCATAGAGCGGGTATACAAGCAAACACAGCCGAAGGGTGGATTGGGAGGGGTTAAAAATAAAGCCCATTCTAACAGTACTTGATTTTGCAGTGATATCTACAGTCCTACTCGTCCCCAATGTGTTCATGTGCGACTCGTGGGGTTGCCACCTTTCTCAGAAAAAATACCGGCTACTTGGCATGTTATGGGGTTCTGGACGGTCCAGAAAACTTGCTTTTCAACATCAAGTTGTGGAAAATCATTTTTATTCTTTATGGAGCCTAGCAATTCAGCCACTGTTTGCTGCAATAGTTCTTTGGCATTAGTATAAGAAGCATTACATGCATGCGGAGTGTTTTCATATTGTGATTGTTGCTTTTACTGTTTCTATTTAAAATTAGAAAAACAGCTGATTTTAAGTTTTTTCCAGAACTTTTAAAAAAATGTGTCTTCACGTGAAAATACCTGCCAGACTGATAAAAAGCTGGCCAGAGTTGGCAACCCTATATTATATGTAAGTGCCAACCCCAAAAACTGATTTTCTGTCAGACGTTTCATCTGTCAGCCACTGTTTCACTGTTTTGGCTAGCTCACGTTTTAGCTGATAGGTTCTACGTCAAATTCTAATTTAGGTTGCTCTTATATCTCGTGCTATTTAGAATTAGAAAAAAAAATTGGAGCACCAATTCCGTCATATATTTAATTTGAAGTTCTCCAGTCTTCTCCAAAGGTGATATTAAAGACTGATGACTTTCTTTCTTGAAATAACACACCTGAGAGCTTTCCTTGCTCAGTTTCAGATCTTCTAGAGCAAGTCTTTGAAACAGTGTCACATAACCCAATTTTTTTATTGATTTAATTCTTCAAGCATCCATAGATTACACGTAAAATCCCAGCAATTAAAAATAAACACAGCAAGTAAAAAATTCATGCAATTAAAACCATATAAAACAAGATGAAAACAAACAAAATACATTATCTATACTACTATTATAAAGAGAGAACTGTGACCTTTAAGCCATGTAAACTCGAAAACTGCACCACCAATCCAAACACCCAATACATGTTTGAAAACGTCAGGACAAGTAGAAGGACATAGGCTATCTAAAAAAAATATATACCTTATTTAAAAAATGTACGATTAAAAATAAAGTAGTCCCTTAGAAGTAGCGCCGGCCGGCCGCGACGTGCGTGCTGACATCAGCAGCGCAGGGAGGAGCGGCGTACAGGAGCCCGAGAAACAGCGGTGGACATGAGCGCGGGGAGCAGCTGCGGAGCCGGCGAGAAGCAGAGGCGCAGTGGAGCAGTAAAATCAGCAGCGCGGGGAGGAGCGGCGGATGAGGTAAGAGATGTATCCGCGGGTGCGCACCGAGGGACGGGCAGAGGCCATGAACACTGAGTGCTCAAAAAGCCTTTTCCTCAAAGTCGGGACGTAGGGGGAAACAAAGCGTGGGCAGAAGCGGCCAGGACCAACGACGGGCGGGGGCCATAAACACTAAGTGCTCAAAAAGCATTTTCCTCAAAGTCGGGACGTAGGGGGAAACAAAGCATGGGCAGAAGCGGCCAGGACCAACGACGGGCGGGGGCCATAAACACTGAGTGCTCAAAAAGCATTTTCTTCAAAGTCGGGACGGCGGGGAAAACAAAGTGTGGGCAGAAGCGGCCAGGACCAACAAAACGGCCGCTCTGCTGTGCCACTCCTGCTGCGATGCTGCCCCGAGCCCCCTTCCGCCCCGGGCAACGCCAGGGCGGGCTGCTAGTATTATATAAAATAATGAAATAAATACATTTTCAAAAAAATAACTATTTTACTGTAGAAAATAAATAACACATAAATGTATTTTTTCCTACCCTATAACACCACACCACTAACAAAACACTTCAACATTTTTAATTAAACTTATTAACATAATTACCAGAATTGATATTCAATTACAAAATATTAATAAGAAAATCAGTAATTGACTACACAAACTTTAACACTATAATATCCGCAACACACACCTAAATTAAACTATAAAATAATAAAACATAATTAAAGCTTATTTTAAAGTTAAAAACTATTACTATTACCAACTCATAATTACATAATTAAAATATATGTAATACCCATCCTATCTACATGCATCCAGTACACTGTAGATATAAAGAAACTGTATAAATAATAGTAGCAATGCGCAGTTTCAAATATGAGTATTCTTAAGGTACAGGATAAGCATTAGAAGATTGCAATAGCGTAACAAATGCCTTTTTGAAGTGCTCATGCCATTCACTTTATTTATGGGATTGACAAGTATTTCAATTGTGTACAAATTCAATTATTCCTCCCTGTACGCAGAATTACCTTTTTAGGTCTCGCGCCTGCGATGCATATGGCGAAGCCGTATGCCATCACGCAGGCGCGATACTATTGTTGGCGGGTCTGCTTCCCAGGAGACAGGAGATGTCACGCGCACGCTCTGGAAAGCGATCGGCGCCGGCCGCGCGCGTGCGTTCCCAATCTCCTGTCTCTCTGGGAAGCACACAAGCAAGCCCAGCAAGCCCTGCCAAGGCATCACGAGTGAACGCAGTAAGAGTTGTGCAGCGCGCCTTACTATGCGCCCCCTCTTCAGCGCCACTCTAAGGTAATTATTCTAGAGGCCTTTGAAAGTTGTGGCGGGAAGCGCCGTGGCAGGCAGCTGAAGCGCGAGCCGCCTCAGGAGGGGGTCTGCGCGCGGCCTCGTTACACTCCCCTTCACTTGTGTGCACTGAAAGGGAAGAGAGGTGCGTTTAGCCCGCAGGTAACGTCAGCAGCCGCGAGACCTCCAGCAACAAGTCGGCGGGGATTAACGAAGCCTCTCGGTGATTAGCGCCGGGTAAAAATATGCCTCCCCGGGAGGAAATCATGTCCGGGACTGCTCCAACATTTCACAATGAGCTTTGGCGGGTCCGAGATAGCTTGATAAATCAAGGCCAGGACTCCTCACACATTTCACAATGAGCTCCCCAAGCTGTGCAGGGCTCCGTCGTGTCGTTTCGGGAAGCCAAGGGTGTGAACAAGAACGAGATCTGGGAATGCATATTGTGACCACTTTTTACTCTTATTCCCTTTATTTTTTCGAAATTGTTTCTTACCATTTTCTACTCCTACCGCTGTCAACTTTCCACAGATGCACTGATATTTTTGGAGTCATCATTGAAACATGAAATATTACGACATCTGGAATTTAGTGAACACGTTTTTGGTAAACCTCAGACATGTTGAGATCACCATACTTTCTACTCTTTTCATCACTCATTGTTAACTCCTTCACAAATGACCTTTTGCGTGTGCTTTTTTAAAGATGATTGAACTACCACATTTTCGGTTAGCAACATTGTCTATCTGATTGAAGAAACTGATTATGCCTCCAAACACTGTAAATCCACACGAAGCCTCTGACTCCAGAAACAGCGCCTCGCCTTCCTAGGTCGAATCACATTCACCTCCTCCTCCTCTAGCACCAACAAGCACTAAAAAAAAATCAGTTATATGGCCACCAGCCCTCCTTACTTTACCCTACTACCGTCCTCACATTTTCCATTGCCTCTACCTGCACACTCACCACCACCTGACATGCAAAGCAGAGATTCCGACCCAGTGAGCCCTTAATACCCCCAGACCCAGTGGAAGAGCCCTTTATACTACAGGGGTTGGGGAAGATCCGTGGGAAGAATATATTGTTGACCCAGATCTTGAGCCACACCCAGTAAAGCTGTCCCCACCAGATAATACTAATGCGTATCATGCTGTCATACAAAGTGCAGCTCAACAGCCCCTGCATGCAGTAGAGGATGAAGATGATTTCCTGTTGCAAACCCTCTTCAGAAGTGAAAGATCTATAGTTTCATGCTCATGCTCAGGAGCATGCTGAAGACCATGGCAAACCCTTCCAAAGACCCAGTGAAGGCCAGAGAGGTAACCTCTTGCAATGAAAGGAAATACAAACCAGCTCCACGGAGCCAGATTACACCAGAGGGGTGGTTCTCCCTGACCTACTGCATACTGGTGCTTACTCACGGGGTTACACTAGCCTTAAGCAATTTTACAAAGTGTCTAGCAGTAGTGGCAGCACATCTGTGCAGCCAGACTATTCACTTGGTTCCATACCTAGATGACTGGCTGATTAAGAGCAGCACCGAAGTCCAGTGTCTAGCCCGCACTCAAATAGCGATGTCTCTACTGCGCAAACTGGGGTTCACCACCACTGGAAAAAAGACAAAACACATCTCCAGTCACAGCAAATGTAGCCCTTTCTAGAACCAGTTCTCAATGCAGAAACAGGCCGGGGTGGCCAAACCAGCAGATGGGAATGGCATTCCAACAGCTGCTGCCTCTTTTTCAGATATATCGTGCTTTCACTGGCTGCACTCTGATTAAACCATTTTGCTGTGATGGCTTCCTGCATACCAACTGTCCTACATGCCAAATTGCTTATTACCATTGTAGGAGTGTCTATCATGACAATGGTCACACACGGAAGGAAGGTGGGATGACCTAGTGTTGGTAACAAAAAGGGCCCAGCATTCTTTCCCCTGGTGCAATAGCAATAATATGTTGATCAGCAGTTCTATTCTAAACGGGTGGCTATCCCCGGAGGTGCTTCTCTTGTGGGATGGGCGCCTTCCTTCGCCACATGGCAGTCCAGGACACCTGGCCTCTACAGAACCAGGGTCGCTACATCAATTACTTGGAACTTCTAGTCATCAAACTATACCTCAAAGCATTTCTCCCCATTCTCCAGGGTAAAATGGCACTCATAAGGACAGAAAACATGTCAGCCATGTTTACATTCATGGGCAGGCGGGGGGAGGGGGGACCAACTCAAACTGGTGGCCCTCAACATTTTGGATCGGGGCACCACTGAGCCTGGGATTGCAGAGCACGTAATGTGCATGCGTGAAAACCCTTTTGTCATCCTGATTTGAGATCTTGCTGCTGCATTTTTTTGTTATGGTTCCCTCGCTTACATTTTTAAGGACGCTAGAAGGAGGCAATAACATACATCTGCGACTGCTTGACTTGCTCACTGATTCTGTGGTGGGTCAAACTATATTCTAGAATCTCTTCTAATAGGATGGAGTCCTCATAATGCATTGTCTGGTCCTATGTACTCACAGTCCTGCATGCAGTGAGACCTATGCACCCATGAGTCCCAGACCCTTTGCTTTTCATCCCTGCGCACACCGCCATGCACATTCAGGCACTCGGGACTCAAACATATGGAAAGGGGTGACCACTCGGTCCCCCCAAACATATGGTTGGGTGCCCCGATCGGGAAACCATTTTGGGCGGGAGGCGTGTCTCGGCTGGTATGCCCGAAGCGGCGTAGCCGGGGCGCGCCTTTTCCCGCCCAAGAGGGGTTGTCCTAGACACCTACACCGATGGCCACGCCCAGTAGGCGTACTGGGGGAGGGTACACGCCCTCCCGAAGAAGAATAAATAGAGCGGGAATCCGAAGAAGCATCCTCTTGTTCCTGTGCTTGGAAGGCTGCACCCACTCGTTGCTCGTGAGCCCTCGACAGAACAAGGAGCAATTTTGAGAACTTGTAATTCTTGTGTTTCTCTTTCAGTGACTTTACAGCGAAGGGTCCAGGACCGTGTTGATCGACCTGGAGTGGATAATCGAAACCATGTCTGGCAAGAAGGCAGGAAAGAGTTCCGAGACAGACCAGATGCTTCGCATGTTGGTGAACAGGATGGCGAGAATGGAACGAAGCATCGGACAAGTCCCAGCACTTGGTCGGGATATGGCGGGCATCAAGAAACAACTGGCCGCAATGAACAAGCCGGGTAACCCGAAGAAGGTAATAGGCCCGGCATTGCCGGGAGTCGTCCCCGAGGGTAGAGGGAAACGGGTCAAGAGGAGGGCGGTTGCAGGGGAGGTTCCGGTCCCTGAGGTGCCCCCAGTCATCCCTGCCATACCATCTGATGACCCAGTACCAACTCCAGACGCGGGTCAACCAATTCCGGTTGTGATTACGCCCGCTAACGATGAGGATATGCCTCCTGAATTGGCCACCCAGTTGGCCGCATGGCTTAATAAGAAGGCAGGGGGTGCTACGGCGCCTGGAGACACGGCCGAAGAGGCCAAATTACTAATCCAGCAGTTGCGGCAGTCGCGAGATGCCGCGAAGGCGAATCTCCCTCTTGTTCCCCCACAGGTGACACCGGAAGGACCGGCAGCTGGTCTCGAGAAAACGGCGGGAACAACGACCGAACCTGGTAAGCTCGCTTTGCCAGTGGCGGGGGAGGGCTCATTACCCTCAAGGCGGGAGAGGGTGGTTCAACATATCCCGCTGGCCACGAAAGAAATGATATGGGCAGACAAGTATGTCAATATGTTTTCGTTGTTGACTGACCATCACGAGATGGAATATGCTAAAACACAGAAAGATTTGTGGCACCCGAGCGTCTGGCGCGCCAAGATGGTGGAGTTCAGGGTGGAAGAGATGATAACGAATTGGGTGAAGGCCTTTGCAATGTTTACTACGATTATTGGTGAACGTAAGCCCGAGGTATTGACCGAACTGTCTTGTTATCAGGCACGTATAATGGATTTTTATGAAATGTATGAGGGGGACGAATGGAAAGGTTATGACATGAAATTCTGTAAAGCGAAAGAGTATGATTCCTCTCTGACATGGGATTGCCTCGACTCAATTTCTTGGCATAAGCAGCTCCTGCCTGGGACGGCAGGGACACCCTCGCCAGGCGGGAATGGGTCGGGTGTTTCCCGCCAAAAGCCCGCGGTGCCCTGTCGAGCAGGCACCGGTGGTGATCACCAGCTGAAAACCGGCGGGAATGGTGGAAAGCGGGGGGTCTGTTGGGGCTTCAATAGAGGCAACTGTAACAGACCGCAAGGTACATGTAGGTTCAAGCATGTGTGTGCGGGTTGTGGGAATTCCTCACACCCGGAGAGTTCATGCAGATCGAAGAATAGCGGGTCAGGAGGTAAAGGAGGGTCCAAGCAAGACTGAGGTGGATTGTTGTGTGCAATTGCCTACTCCCATTGATCTCATGGCTATGACTCCTTGGTTAAACAAATACCCTGATTATGTCTCTACTGGGGTGTTGAGGAAGGGATTCTTATATGGCTTCCACATCCCGGCGGGGGATTTTCGTGGGGAACCGTTTTGTAAAAACCAGCTTTCGGCACAGCATAATCCCGGTGTAGTGGAGAGAAAAATTGCTAAAGAAGTGAGCCTATGCTGAGTGGCTGGGCCTTTTCAGCACCCGCCAGTGGCGGATTTCATCTGTTCCCCATTAGGGGTGGTCCCCAAGAAGGACCCGGGGGAGTTTAGGTTGATCCATAATCTGTCTGCGCCAAGCAGTTTATCAGTAAACGATGCTATTGACCCAGAAGTTTGTTCGGTGCGGTACGCATCATTCGATGATGCTGTCACCATGTTAAATCGCCTGGGCCCCGGGGCGCTGATGGCGAAATCTGATATCGAATCAGCATTCCGGTTGCTCCCGGTACACCCACAGCATCAGCGTTTGCTAGGTTTTGCGTTCCAAGGGCGTTTTTACATGGATAAATGCATGCCGATGGGTTGCTCCATTTCTTGTGCCTATTTTGAAAAATTCAGCTGTTTTTTAGAGTGGGCATTCACCGAGGCCACAGTGCATAGGCTTGTTATGCATTACCTAGATGACTTTCTGTTCTTGGGAGCAGCCGGCGACACGAGATGTGCGCAGGCGCTTCAGGATTTTTGCATCCTCATGAGTGAGTTTGGAGTCCCATTGGCGCCAGGTAAGACGGTTGGACCATCTACTTCACTGGAGTTTCTGGGGATTGAGCTCGATTCTGTGGAGGGATGTTTCCGTTTGCCAGTGGGAAAGGTAGCTAAATTTAGGGCTTCCCTGGAACTTTGCCTTAGTAAGGGGAAAGTGACCCTGCACCAGTTACAGCAAGCAGTGGGTCAGCTTAACTTTGCCTTGAGAGTGATACCAATGGCCCGCCCCTTTTCACTCTCTACTGCACAAGCTATGGTTGGTCTCAAGGAAGGGCACCACCGCACGAGACTGTCTGCAGAGGTTCACCAGGATATGCGCATTTGGTTGGCATTTCTGGCGGATTTCAACGGTCGAGTAGTGTGGAACAAGCCGCCAGCGTCTTCGGACGAGCTGGGTCTGTGGACTGACTCGGCGGGGAGCGTGGGATTTGGCGCCATCTTTGGTAATCGATGGTCGGCGCAAACATGGCCGACGTGGTGGCACACCAGCGGTCTCACAGGTAACATAGGGTTCCTTGAGCTATTCCCTATCTTTGTTGCTCTGATGGCATGGCCGGACGAGTTCAGAGACCGCTCTGTGGTATTTTGGTCTGATAATATGACTGTTGTCGAATGCATTAACAATCAGGCAGCACACTGCAAATGGATCTTGAGATTGTTGAAGGAGGTTGTGCTGCTTTGCATGAGACTGAATGTACAGTTCAGGGCGAAACATGTGCCGGGTGTACTGAATCATGCGGCTGATGCACTCTCTCGTTCACATATGCAGGCGTTCAGGGGTTATCTACCTACAGCGGACCTAGCGGCGGCACCATTCCCCGAAGCACTCTGGCTAATCGGTGCCCCGGATTACAAGACCTCATGGCAGCAAGCTTAGCCCCCAGGACGAGGAAGGCATACGAAGGAGCGTTTCGTTCCTATTGTGCATTTTTGGGTCCGACAGGGAATCAGAACTGGGGTCAGGAGGATTCATTCCTAGGGTTCCTGGTAGCACTGCACAAGGAAGGCCGATCAGCGTCAACGGCCAATAGACACAGGGCGGCCATCTCATTCATGGTGCAGGTGCATGGCATCAAAGACCCAACAGGTTCCTTTTTGGCGAAAAAAGCTCTTCGTGGCTGGCAGCGCCTCGAGGGTCGCAAGCAAGACGAGAGGCGCCCGATTGGCTTAGAAAGGTTGTCCCTACTCATGGTGAAACTAGTTACGACATGCTCCTCCCAATTTGAAGCAGTTCTGTTCCGGGCAGCTTTCGCATTAGCGTTCCATGGGGCTATGCGGGTGAGCGAACTGGTCGCAAGGAATAAGAAAGATGTGGAGGGAGGCTTGTGCAGGGATCACATCCTAATTAGGGTTGATTCGATGGTTGTCACGATAGCTAGGTCCAAAACTGACCAGGGAGCTATGGGAAACAGTGTTGTTGTCCAGCGCATGCGAGGGTCCCCCACGTGCCCGATAAAGTGTATAGAGGAATACTTGACACTGAGGGCGGATACATGGGGGGGGAGTTTGCTGAGGCACATCGATGGCACCCCACTGACGAGGTTTCAGTTCCAGAGGGTGCTAGCACTGACAATCGCTGCGGCGGGCATGGACCCGTGCGACTTTGGGACCCACTCCTTTAGGATAGGTGCTGCTACTGAGGCTACAGCCAGGGGTCAGAGTGCAGAAGAAGTGAAACAGTTGGGACGATGGTCCTCGAATTGTTTCAAAAGGTACGTGCGATTGCACATGTTGTGAAGTCAAGTAACATGCACTCACGCTTCTTGTCTTCTGTTTGATTTACAGTTTCCCGAGCATGTCATGCGGGGCGAAATTTGCAGTCGACCCAGTACCAGGGGACCAGCGGTCATGGATCACTGTCTGAGGAGAGAGTGGTTTCGGTTGCGGGCCACTCATACGTGAGGCGGGCCGGGGACGTATTCAAAGCAGGTGACGCGACTCGCGCAGCTGGGGAATACGGGTACAGAGTGGCCTTCCACGGAAGGGGCGGGCTCTGTATTGACCAATTTGAATCTTTCGTTGAGGGTCTTCTAGGGCGGCAGAGGTCACCGCCATCTGTAGTCATAGTACACCGGGGGGGCAATGACTTGGTGACACTGGGTAGACGAGTATTACTCGAGCAAGTTTTGTCTGCTGTTAGCTGGTTGGCTAAAAGAATCCCGGGGTGCACGATTGCCTGGTCCCACATGATTCCCAGAAAGGTATGGCGGGGGGGCCTTTCAGTGTCAGCACTGAACCATTCGGTGAAAAAGGTTAACAACAAAATTGGTAGATTGTTTCGCTCTGCGCAGTTGCATAGCATTCCTCATGGGTGTATTCGTGGTGATCACATGTATCTGAATGATGGGGTTCACCTGTCCTGGGAGGGGAATGTTTTACTCATAGGAGACTTCATAGCATGGCTAAGGGGATTGAGGCAGCATGACCTTTAGGAGGAGTTTGGGGGGGCCGGATAGCCGGTCAACTATCCGGCCTGTGGCGGTAAGGTCATGATCGGTGAGCAGTTATTTCAAGGCCCCTAGAGGGGGGCGCCACCCAATATGGATGGGAGCGCCCGGGGGGAGGCGGTCATTGGCCCCTCCCACTGGGAGGCGGCACCCACTAAGGATGGGTCGCCTAAGGGGAGACGGCCATAGGCCCCTTCCAGGGGAGGAGGCGGTTATATGCCCCTCCTACGAATTTCCCGGGGCCCGGATATCCGCGACGGCGGATGTGATAGAGAGTGTGGGGGTGGGGGGGGAGTCCACGCTGTCCTTCCTACAGATACCTCACACGGGTGCTCGGACGACCTTTAAGATGGCGTCGAGCGGAAAGGGGGGCCCCCGACAGGACAAGGGAAATTAGAGTTGACAAGGAGGGCACAGTCCTCTGCGCGGCCGCCACTCACACCGTGGAGCGAGAGTTTTTGGTAGTAGGGATCTGACACCGGTTAAGACCTTGCCGTTGGCCCTTAATGCTAGGATGTACAATTTTAATTTAGAATGTATGCATTTGCAGGATGTTAGACTCGGCTAGGAAACCTTTGTATTAGAGATTTGTTAAGGTTAGCCAAAGAACATGTCTTCATCGAAATGTAATAAATGAAAATTGTACATGATTATGAAACTTTTATTTAATGTTTTAAATTTTGTTTCATATTTTAATAAATACGGCCGGGAGGGTGACTCCCTCCCGCCTTCCAAAAGTTCAGAACTGCGTCCGACTTCACATCCTTGGGGATTGTGTTGGGAGGGGGTGACGGGCATCCCGGCCATATGGAAAGGGGCGACCACTCGGTCCCCCCGAACGTATGGTTGGGTGCCCCGATCATCCCGGGAAACCATTTTGGGCGGGAGGCGTGTCTCGGCTGGTATGCCCGAAGCGGCGTAGCCGGGGCGTGCCTTTTCCTGCCCAAGAGGGGTTGTCCTAGACACCTACACCAATGGCCACGCCCAGTAGGCGTACTGGGGGAGGGTACACGCCCTCCCGAAGAAGAATAAATCGAGCGGGAATCCGAAGAAGCGTCCTCTTGTTCCTGTGCTTGGAAGGCTGCACCCACTCGTTGCTCGTGAGCCCTCGACGGAACAAGGAGCAATTTTGACCCACCCACCAGCCCCTTATGGCAATGTTTGGTTTTGCAATAAAGTTTTGCTCTGATAACCCCCTTTTTTCCCTCCGTATAGAAGGAAAATGAATGTCGAGATTGATGATGTGACTTCTGTCTGTAGGATACTGTTTTTCTTTTACGAGTAGATAGCTGGATACAATTCGACAGGCTGATATTTTCTTCCTTAGTAGGTGAACAAATGTCGTATTTATTTTTTGGTCGGGCGGTAAGGTCATGATCGGTGAGCAGTAATTTCAAGGTCCCTAGAGGGGGGCGCCACCCAATATGGATGTGAGCGCCCGGGGGGAGGCGGCCATTGGCCCCTCCCACTGGGAGGCGGCACCCACTAAGGATGGGTCGCCTAAGGGGAGACGGCCCTAGGCCCCTTCCAGGGGAGGAGGCGGCTATATGCCCCTCCTACGAATTTCCCGGGGCCCGGATATCCGCGACGGCGGATGTGATAAAGAGTGTGGGGGTGGAGGGGGAGTCCACGCTGTCCTTCCTACAGATACCTCACACGGGTGCTCGGACGACCTTTAAGATGGCGTCGAGCGGAAAGGGGGGCCACCGACAAGACAAGAGAAATTAGAGTTGGCATGGAGGGTATAGTCCTCTGCGCGGCCGCCACTCACACCGTGGGGCGAGAGTTTTTGGTAGTAGAGATCTGACACCGGTTAATGCTAGGATGTACAATTTTAATTTAGAATGTATGCATTCGCAGGATGTTAGACTCGGCTAGGAAACCTTTGTATTAGAGATTTGTTAAGGTTAGCCAAAGAACATGTCTTCATCGAAATGTAATAAATGAAAATTGTACATGATTATGAAACTTTTATTTAATGTTTTAAATTTTGTTTCATATTTTAATAATTACGGCCGGGAGGGTGACTCCCTCCGGCCTTCCAAAAGTTCAGAACTGCATCCGACTTCACATCCTTGGGGATTGTGTTGGGAGGGGGTGACGGGCATCCCGGCCATACAAGCATGCAGACAACAAACCTACATCAACACACACCAGATTTGCTCACTTTATTGTATTGGGTGCAAAAGTTTTCTAAAGGCTTTGAAATCCTGCAGGCAGCAGCTATCTTCAAACACTACATAGCACCTAAGTAATATAATGTTGGTATGAGAATTACTGCAGCTTTAGGGTACACAGTTTTGGGGAAAATCCATGGATGTAATTAAATGCGAGGCTATTTCAGTGCGGTGCACTAAAGTAGTTACGTATTGTTGCATGTTCAATTCTTTATTAGTTATGCAAATGTTAATAATTTCCTGGCCGTACTTAGTTTGTGAGGGCGCGCCTGTGTATGTTGTTGAGGGTTGACGTCAGTTCTCTTCGTGTAACTGTGCAGTTCTTCGATACTGATTTGGCACCCCTTGTGTTCTGTGAGGAGGTACTTTATTCCCATCGCTGCACTGTGCTTCAGCGTGCATTGGTTGCCCCCTTGACTTGTCCTCATTATTTCTTTGTTGGTGTTCTAGTCCTTTGGAGGAGGGAAGAATGGCTTCAGCAGGGGGTGGAGTGGCATGTTCTGCCTCTGAGCAAGGCATCGCTTACTTCCTTCTTCACAGTCTCCTTGACGCTGTCGGGACGAGCTTTTTTTAGGTGACGCTTCCTGAAGGATTGAAGCACTGTATACTGTGCTGCTTTTCTTTTCTTTCCGAGTACAGTGCTGATTCTTGGGGCATGTTTTTTTCTTTGTTATATTGTGCATTTATATCTTCTCACTCCTGCTCCTCTTCTCCTGTGCATTTCTCCTATTCTACTTTCCTTCCACGTGGGAGATCCTTGAGTGCTTAATTTAGGTCTCGAGTGCAGCCAGACCGTTTCATCCATTGGTCTGTTATGTTAATGCTCGCATTTTCCTTACACCCACTACAGCATGAGGCAACTGGGCAGCCCACTGCAGCCATTGCTAACTTTACTGTGATTGACCCCTTCACAGAGAACACATCTACCCACAAAGTAGTTCCTTTCAGTGCTGTGGAGTACTATTGCACTAAGTGCTTGTAGAGACAAAAATAATATTATACACCTCAGCCATTTTTTCTTACATTGACGAGGCTCCAGCAGCTTCCCAGTAACAGTTTTGAAAATAAAATACGCATTGACAGACCTATCCGCTTCGCCAACGCTTGTTTTAGGTCTCGTCTAGAGACTACTTTGCCTCGCCGTTTCTTGTTTTCTAGAAAATTCGTAATAAATATATACATAAATACAAATACTTTAGGTCAACTGTCTTTAACAGTTGGTCTGTTCAGGTGTTAGTCACAATTTCCTTCCCCCCACCATAGCATACAGCATGAGGCAGTGAGTCAGGCCACATCATCCACTGACTGTCCAGCACTGCGAGGGACGGCATTTTGCCTGATAACTTGTACTCGGCCACCTGACAAGGAGTGCATTTCAACGTCGGGGCTGGTGTACCTCTGCTGCTGGGCCACTCCTTTAGTTATACATATTTTTTATTCTTATTCAAGTGTGGGTTTTTTCACATTGGGAATAACAGTTACAACTAATTGTATGAATGCTCAGACCTGAGGTTTTGGCTTCCTTGGCAATGCTTGTGATTATTTATTTAGTCAACTACTAGACAGTGCAAAAACTTAGAGTGGGCTTAGAACAGGACCCTTGGTTAACATTGGATGGCATTATTGTCACTCATTTGCTTTCTTGTTATTTGATGGCTTGCTTTCCGATTCCTCTGTTTATCCCTCCTTTGGAGCATAGCCTTTTTGTGACCCTTATGGTTGGTTGACTTGTATCCTTCCCCTGCTCACATTTAGGAAACTACTTTTTAGGGCTCGTCCTATTAACACCTTGGCTGCTAGGCGTTTCCCCCACCTGTGCTGGAAATTACTCTTTGGCTATATTCATGACGAGCTCAGCTCGTCATCAGCACAGCTCAACTGTGCATCATGACGAGCTGAGCTCGTCATCAGCATCGAAAGGGTTAATCGCGCAAGCGAAAATAGGACGAGAGTATTGAGGGCAAAACAAGCTCTGAAACCACCAGGCGGATTACATCGAGTGCATGTGCTCGTGAACGCGCTTACCATTTGCTCCCGAGCCGCCTGCCTCCGAGAGCTTCACTTCAAAGGGATCCACTCCCCCGCCTTTGCACTTTTCACGGCCGCCAGGCCGTGTCAAGCATTTCTCCCCCCCCCTACAACATTCTTTATCTACTCCCCATATGCTTTACCTTCCCTCGCTCGCTCCCCCCCAGGCTCTTTTATCTACTTGTTCCTATTGCTGTCACAACATGCTTTTCTGCAACATTCAGCATCTGATTTGCGCTTTCACTTTCCAAACAGCCGGTCACTTCTGTCACATGTTTTTTTAACTAACTCATTTTATCTTTCTCCCACTCCTTCCGAGATGTTGTTTATTTATTTATTTTTAATTAAAAAAGTGCCAGATCTGGTAATAATTACAGATGTTGAGCCATCGCCAAGGCTCGAACACTGGTCCCCAGCTCCACAGTTCTCTCTTCTCTCTCCATGCTTGTTCTTTTTAACTTCAGTTGGGAGCACTTCACTTCACTTCCCATGCTCGCTAACAGAGCAACACTGTCCTGTCCTTACTACATAGTGCCTTTGTAATGATGAGTGTGGGGGAGTCTCATGCTCCTTACAGTTGAATGAGGCATGCCTTTCGCCTTCCTATGCCTTGTTATGCTCCTCCCGCACTTTTCTTATTTGTTCATTTTACCTACGGCAGTGCTAACACTGCAGCAGAGCGCATGCACACACTACTTAAAAGACACATTAAACATAGATTGTGGAGGTGCTAAGTGGAGTCGCCCACTCAACAGATATGCTCAGGTCAGTTAAATTGTTGTAAGTTTCCAGCAGCTGAAACGTAGAGTGACCTCACAAACAGGCAGCTTCAGAACTTCCACTGTAAAATGCGGCTGCGCTTGAATTACTTGTTTATTTTTCTATACTTTCTCAGGGTTTTTTAATTAAATATCGTCAGAAGGAAAAGAAGCTGGCATTAGCCCCAGTGTGGTGTGAATGTCCTTTCTTATATTAAAGATGCTGCTGGCCACCTGTCTCGGGTCCCACGGGCAGAACTGGGAGGGAAGGTGCCGCATCTCTCATACCCAAGTGTGCTCCGAAGTGCGTGAACAGAGCTGCTGGGAGACAGGAACACACTGAGAGAGCGAGGAAGTGGCCTGATGTAAAATGAAGTGCTTGGCCAGCAGATTTCAAGGAACTCGACGAGAAAGTACATTCTTTCGGTACTTCCTATTTGGCTTTCAAGAAGCTACACAAGAGCCGGTTAAAGGTTGCCCAGAATGCCAAGGGTCCCAGAATTGACACAGTACAGTCTTCAATCTCGGACATCCCTGGTCTAACGCCCCAAACACCCCACATAGCACCCATAGCCTCCTAAAAGCCACCTGTTTGTTGCAGAATAGCTGTACGCAGGGCCATAGACCGCAGATGGTACTTGGCTCTCCGAGCTCTGCCCTCTGTTAGACTTGTTTTTTTGTGCCTTTCTGCCCCCTGTTAGACTGGTTTTTGTGCCCATCTGCCCTCTGTTAGACTCGTTTTTCCCTTTTTTTCTGCCCTTCTGCCCCCTGTTAGACTCGTTTTTTTGTGCCCTTTTGCCCTCTGGTAGACTCGTTTTTCCCTTGTTTTTCTGCCCTTCTGCCCTCTGTTAGACTCGCTTTTTGTGCCTTTCTACCCACTGCATCGCCACATCATCACTCAGCGCTACCCCAGCATCACTCAGCGCTACCCCAGCATCGCCCAGCACCACCACATTATCACTCAGCACCACCACATTATCGCTCAGCACCACCACATTATCACTCAGCACCACCACATTATCACTCAGCATCACCACAGCACCACCACAGCACCACTCAGCACCACCACAGCACCACTCAGCACCACCCCATTATCACTCAGCGCCACCCGAGCATCATTCAGCACCACCACAGCACCACTCAGCACCACCACAGCAGCACAACAGCATCACTCAGCACCACCACACCATCACTCAGCACCACCACATTATCACTTGGCACCACCACAGCACCACTCGGCACCTCCACAGCACCACTCAGCACCACCAAAGCATCACTCAGCACCACCAAAGCATCACTCAGCGCCACCAAAGCACCACTCAGCGCCACCACAGCACCACTCAGCGCCACCACAGCACCACTCAGCGCCACCACAGCACCACTCAGCGCCACCACAGCACCACTCAGCACCACTCCGCATCACTCAGCACCACCACAGCATCACTCAGCACCACCACAGCATCACTCAGCGCCACCACAGCACCACTCAGCGCCACCACAGCACCACTCAGTGCCACCACAGCATCACTCAGTGCCACCACAGCATCACTCAGCACCTCAGTACCACCTCAGCACTACCTCAGCACCACCTCAGCACCACTCAGCACCACCACAGCACCACTCAGCACCACTCAGCACCACCACAGCACCACTCAGAACCACCACAGCATCACTCAGCACCACCCCAGCACCACTCAGCACCACCCCAGCACCACTCAGCACCACCCCAGCACCACTCAGCATCACTCAGCACCACCCTAGCACCACTCAGCACCACACCAGCACCACTCCGCACCACACCAGCACCACCCCAGCACCTCTCAGCACAACCCCAGCATCACTCAGCACCACCACAGCACCACCTCAGCACCACCCAGCACCACCACAGCACCACCACAGCACCACTCAGAACCAGCACACCATCACTCAGCACCACCACAGCACCACTCAGCATCACTCAGCACCACCCCAACACCACTCAGCACCACCCCAGCATCACTCAGCACCACCCAGCACCACTCAGCACCATCCCAGCATCACTCAGCACCACCACACCACCACCTCAGCACCACTCAGCACCACCACAGCATCACTCCGCACCACCCCAGCATCAATCTCCGCAACCATTCAACAACAACTGTTTCAAATATGTTCTCTCAATGTATCCAGCTTTATCACAAATGTCACCAATAGATGTTAATATTTCACTTCTGTTCCTGGATTTTCGTCACAATAAAATACACTGAACATAATCTTCACAAAAGTTATTTACAAAAGTTTAAGCTATTGCCATTATAAATTATAATCACTTTTATTAAAGTATTAATTATTTAAAAAAATTAAGCCATTGTTTTTTTAATATCAATACATCTAAGTCACGTAAATACAACATATGTTGCATTACAAATGCTATAGGTGTCACATTTGCGAAAGTTATAACTATTGTCATTGTAAATGACAAAGCGTTTAATTTAGCCATTTTCAAAACCAACACATAAATAAAAAAAATGTCATTTACAAGACCAATAGCTCAAACGTTCCTAATGCGAGACCTATTGCATTGCAAATGCTTGTTAGCCTATAAGATGGTTTTAACACATTCGCTGCTTGTCAGCCAATGGCCATTTTGAGCACAACCTCCATAGTGCTGCACACGTCTGTGGGCCGACGCAGCCCGCCCACTTTTTAAAGCAACCGCACTGCGGCGGATTTTCGGCCGCGATAAAAGGGTTAATTTCATAGGCTTCGTTTTTCTGTTGGTTATAGCCTAGTTCCTCTCTCCGCAGTGTTTTGTAAATCTTACTAACAGCCTGTGCATTGCAGTTCCAACGCAAGTTAAGAAAACTGATTTATCTGCAAAGGGAAAAATTGGAACTTTTCTATTGGCTGTTTTCAGCACATCAAGGTCAGACTCCATTGCTGTTCTGCTACATCTTTCAACAAGCATTTGAAATGCAATAGATCATACGTTTTCAAAACTTTGAACTAGTGTTACCGTAAGTGACAGTGCTTTTTATTATTGAAGGTTTTTTAAACACATAAATAAAAGGTATTGTCATTTACAATGACAATAGCTCAAAATGCCATGAATGCAAGACCTTTTGCATTCCAAATACTTCTTTGCAGTTGTGGCATAACTTTAATGGAGTTAGCACATTGTGGTGTGACCTATCGACCGCCACTGCAATCAGTTTTTCCAGCTATTTTACGCCCTTCTGCACATACTGCATCTTCCCGTTCTCTACTTTGAAGCCCCTCTCAGCACGCACAATGATGAGAGCTATTGTGTCCTGCTGACATATTTTATCAGAGGTGCTGCATTTTAAAAAGTCACCTATGTTTTGAATCATGGGGCTACTTGACGGGAAGTTAGTGAAATCCCTCCTCAGTATTTGATTGAAGATATTTGGGACCAATACTCTTCTATGTGCCTCAAGAACGACAGCCGAAACCCTCCAAACGTAATGCAGTCAGGCAATGGGGCCCTATTTTGCAGATCTACTTGACCTTAATCGAATCGGAAAATAATCAGTAACACCTCGATCTGAGGTGGAACCCATCGTAACAGTGCTAGTAAACAAAACACCCTAAAGCTTCCTGATTGACACAGGGGCAACCAAGTCATGCCAAAGGAAGGGATTGTCCCCCTATCCAAAGACTCTGTGGACACGCATGGGTTTTCAGGCACGATAAAGAAGGTCCACATCACAAACCCCCTGGAATTGGACATGGGTGGCAGTCCCATAAAGAAACAATTGCTATATCATCCCTGACCCCTGCCTAATCTCCTAGTAGAGACTTATTGGTCGAACTAAACATGAATATTTATTTCTCTGACAATGGGATGATGACCTGCTTGACCCCTGGGGTTTTACCTCTAAGACTCATGTCCCTAAATCGCTCTCATCACAAAGAGGGGCCGACGAGGACTTCACCCACCGACCTGACTTCCTTCACTAATGTTGTAACCTGACTTCTTTCACCAATGTTGTCCTCACAATTGTCGCTAACATACCTGAATGTTGGAACAGAAGATGCGGCTGCCCAACAAATTTGTATTCTACCAGGAGGGACACTGTGACTTGGAGCCCCCAGATGAAGTATTGTTTTGCCTGGAATCTTTTGAAATATGGTCTGACTATGGGTCTTGATGGCCACCAACCATGTTCAAGTGAACATGAATGGGGATTACATCATCTTTGATGCACCCAGCCTCAGAGTTTGGGAGCCAACAGATGACCAGCTGTTTAGCAAGTGCTTCTACTCGTGTCTTCTACTGGAGCTGGGCTGGGCAGTCAGCCACGGTCTCTGCAATGGCGTTGAGAATTGCTCAGTGGCAGTGGGTGTCCGGTCATTTGAAAGGCACACTCCTGGTCTACTGGGACTGAGACCTCATCTAGATAAATGTGTGGCACTGTGGGCAGGCTGCAATCTGGGAATAGCAGGGCGTCATCTTAAATGAATGCTTCACGGAACCCATAGGACTCATCGGACGGTGTGGAGACCCCCGGATTGATGGTCAGGAAACTAGATGCAGTGCTCGTGGCGTCAGAAAAGCTGGGGACCTGGCTGGAGCAGACTAGGTCTTCATTGGAGAGTAAAACTGATGGCGTAGTGACTGGTCTTACTCTGCTGTATGCAGATCATTGCTAGTTAGCAGATAAAACATGCTCCATTGAAGATACCCTAATGGAAGTGAGCTCTAAGGCCCACAGGGTGGAGACTTTGCTCTGTCAGCTGCCAACCCTGAAGTGGCCTGAAAATGGCTGGACTCTACAAGCCTGGATCACGAGGCCACCTCCCCATGGCTCCCTGGAGGATCTCAAGGCTTGACTTCACATGAAGGCCATTGGGGGAAACGATGCAGAAACCACGACTGAAGACTGGAATACGCACCCCATATAGAACAAATGAGGGCACTGCAGACAAGAGGGTGTGACAGAGAGGAAGACTCTGCTTGCACTGACTCCTCTTTCCCTGACTCTTCTGTACTTCCTGAGGTAACCCCGCAGACAGCAGATGGCATATTATGACTAGGAAGAGACTACACCGATTGCTGTCTGTCCCCGAAAGGATCCCAAGGACAGGCAAGTAACTCAATCTGTTTCTCAGTGTGTACACTATAGAGTAATGTCTAACATAACAGCCGCTTAATTTATGCACAATATGTATTCCAGTGCTCTCTTACCTCTCATTCTTCAGCAGGTTAAACTCTGTGCCTGCACTAGAACTGATATGTGAATTGTGATGTGCATGTTGTATTAAGCAAACACAAGGAGATGATGGACAGTGCACAGATCATTTTCAGACACTCACCCCCAGTCACAGATTTAGGTTGAATACATCATCGTTCTTCAGCTCACTTCACTACCCCAGTTCAGACCCAGCTATATGCAAATCAGTCTTGACTCTGAGCCTCATAGGAACAGTCCAGACCAAACTGCCAAGCCTGGTCTACCCTGGTTTAGAAACAAGCATCCTGGGACCGGTTTTGGGGAAACACCACTCATCAGCCAGGCTTGCCTAAATCTGGTGGCAAAGTGAGCAAGGGACACACGTCTTGGCCATACCCTGCCAACTTAGGGGGAGCTAAGTAAACACAAGGAGATGATGGACGGAGTGTTGAAAGTGTTCAGACACTCACCCTATGTCACAGATCTGGGTTGAATCCATCATCGTTCTTTAGCTCACTTCGCTAAATCAGTTTAGCCCCAGCCATATGCAAATCAGTCTTGACCGTGTGCCTCATGAGAACAGTCCAGCCTGAAATACCAAGCCTGGTCTTCCCTGGACCGTAACCAAGCATCCTGACACCGGTTTCAGGGTAACACCCTCATCAGCCAGGCTTGCTTGAATCCAGTGACAAAGTGAGCATGTATGTGTTATATTGGCATTGATCACTAAATTGCCTTACAGGGTATTCCTCTCCTTGTGTTGCATGTGTCCTGCCATAGCATGCTCCTTCTCATCCGTTTGCCGATTGAGGTTCAATGAATTGTCTAAGGGCTTGGGCCAGTGTGCTTGTACACCCACTCTCATGGAATTATTGGTCTGTTGACTTTTGTTTTTTTATGACTTATTAGAACATTGGAATGTTGGGAGCTCCATTGCAGACAACGGAGTGCTCCCTGCTTCTACAGGCCGGTAAAGGCCCGCAGATCAAAATTCCAATGTTCTACAAAGGCTTCTCGAAGCTCAAGTGGATTTATATCCCCTCGAGCATGAGAACCCTTTGTTTAATTTGTTAGAACATTCTGCCCTCTAGTGGCAGATTGTTCTAATAGCCTTATAGCCCTTCGTACCAGGGCTATACCACAATTAAAGTCCAGCTGTCTCGTTAAAGTCCCTCGCCTTCAGCTCGGGCCATTAACGATTCAGCTGGCCTTTAATAGCCGTTATAGCCCACTAAGGCGGGCTATAAGGCTATATTATGATTTCATGTCTTGTTGTGCACACGAGTCAACTGTTGCAGCAATTCCTCCAGTCACACCAGGTGTTTATCTGCAGGTGCCACACACTCCAGAACCACCCCAACAACGCAAATGGATCCCAATAACACAATTACTTTAAAAGTTAGGGGCATTCACACACCTGCGCCAGACACTCTATTCCTATCTCAAGCTCATATTGTCCTATTGCAGGAATCACACTTGATGCTCCCTAAAATCACTGGATTTCTGAGGCTCTAGCGGGGGCAGCTCTTTGTCACAGGGAGCATTGGTGTGGTTTAGGCCGGGGACTTCTCTAATGGCAGACAAGATTGACATTGATGAGGAGGGGCTTACGTGTTTGCGAAACACCGCCTAGATGGGTGACACATACTCCTGGGTTCGATCTATGCTCCAAACTCTGACTACGCCACAGTCTTTGATACCTTGTCCAATAAGTTATGCCAATGCAGTGGATTACCGTGGCTAGGGGGTGGTGACTTTAAATGTGTTCTTGATCTAGCCCTAGATTGATCATTGCCCCGCTCCCAGGAGCACCTACCATTCTGGCTCCACGGGCACTGTGGAATTGGCTGAAACATTGGCGGTTGGTGGATGTCTGGCAACACAGCAGGTTCACAGGCAAATTCTACTCATGCTTTTTGGGCTCTCATCAGCTACATGTTTGACTGGACAAAATTGTCTGTACCTCTACCTTCGCTTCATCAGTGATACGGACTTACTCTATGAGTATGACTCACTCCAACCACAACAAGCAATTCCTGCAGATGTCGTGGGATACTGACACACCTACAATCTCCACATGGTGATTACAACCAGAGGTGATGCAGGACCCTCCTTTCTGGGAAGTCCTCAGTCCTGCCGTATCTGAAAACTTCTGTATACCGCTGCTGCACCAGGAAACATGGTTTCTCACCTTTACACCGCTGCTGCACCAGGACATCCCTGCTTCCCATCTGTAAATTGAGGCTGCCAAGGGCATCACTGCCTAACTTTTGTCTCATTGCTGCAACGGGGCAACACTGCTTCTCAACTGCTCAACTGTACGCTGCTGCTGCTCACCAAGGAAACACTGCTTCTCACCTGTATGATGCTGCTGCACGAGGGTACCACCTTCTCGCCTTAATACCACAGCTGCAACAAGGCATCACAGCTTCTCACCTGAACACCACTGCTGCTCTAGGGATTTACTGATACTCACCTGTACCCCACTGCTGTACTAGGGAATTACTGATACTCACCTGTACCCCACTGCTGTACTAGGGAATTATTCTTTCTCAACTGTACATTGCTGCTGAACCATACTGTTGCTGCACAAGGGAATCACTGCTTCTCACCTGTGTACCTGTGTGGCCCTGTGCATCGCCACTTCACCTGTGCCTTACTGCTCCACCAGGGCATCTCTGCTTCTCACCTGTATACCGTTGCTGCACCAGGGCATCACTGCTTCCCACCTTTTTCCTGCTGCTGCACCAGGGTATCACAGCTTTATCGGTGTGTCTCAGTTACACAGACAATCGCTGCATCACCTGTGTGTCACTGCTGTACCAGAGTGTCACAGTTTTACCAGTGTGTCTCTGTTGCACAGACTATCGCTGCTTCACCTGTGTGTCACTGCTACACCAGGGTGTCACTGCTTTGCATCTGTCTGTCAATGGTGCTCCAGGGCATCACTGTTTCGCTGGTTCATCTGCGCGTCACTGCTGCACCAGGACACCAGTACTACATGTCAAGATCACATCTTCCTGTGTGTCAATCCTGCACCATTGTAGTACTGCGTCACCTGTGGGCCACTGCTGCATTAAGCTTCACTGCCATGCCTGCACCATCAATGGTGCATCAGGGCACCGTGTCTGTGTCAAAGAATTGCTGCATCTTTGAGGTACTACTGTTTTACCAAAGCAAAATTACCAGCCTCGTGATCCTGGCAGTAGTGAGGATTTTTCGCAGCACCCGTGCACCAGTGCACCACTGAAGGATCGCTACTGCACCAGGCGTAACTGCTGCATCACTGGGCACTACGGCTGCATCTTCATATAGCTGCTTCTTCGGGGAATGGCTGATGTACCTGGACATCCAAGCTGCAAATGTGCACCAAGCTCTTACCGCTGGAGTTGTATTTCATTTCTACAACTGAACTGCGCTGCTAAACTTGGACATTAGTGCTGTAGATCAGCATCATCGCTGCACCTGTGAATTCTTACTAATCTGCATATGGTTGCTGCACTTTCACGTTACTGCAGAACCTTTGTATCCCTGCAGGACCTGTAGGTCCTGAAGCAAAGCTAGTGTGAACTGGGACATAACTGCTGTCCCTGCGCACCAGTGCTGCTCTCATGCATTACTGTTGCACCAGAGCAACGCTGTTGCATTTGTGAATCCCTTCTGCACCAGTGCATCACTGATTCAAACATGTGCTGCTGCATCTTGTCATTGCTATCACTGGGATTCTGCTGCTGGACCTGGGCTTTACTGCTGTGCCAGATATCTGCTGCATCGCTGGTGCACTCATGTTGGACCAGAGTTTTACTGCTGCACCAGACCTCTCTACTGAGCTGATACATCGCTGGTGCACTCATGTTGGACCAGGGTTTTACTGCTGCACCAGACCTCACCACTGAACTGATGCATCGCTGGTGCTCTCATGTTGGACCAGAGTTTTACTGCTGCACCAGACCTTTCTACTGAACTGATGCATCGCTGGTGCGTTGCTGTTGGACCAGGGTTTACTTCTGCACCAGACCTCTCTACTGAACTGATGCATCGCTGGTGCACTCATGTTGGACCAGGGTTTTACTGCTGCACCAGACCTCTCTACTGAACTGATGCATCGCTGGTGCGTTGCCGTTGGACCAGAGTTTTACTGCTGCACCAGACCTCTCTACTGAACTGCTGCATCGCTGGTGCACTCATGTTGGACCAGGGTTTTACTGCTGAACCAGACCTCACTACTGTACTGATGCATCGCTGGTGCACTCATGTTGGACCAGGGTTTTACTTCTGTACCATACCTCTCTACTGAACTGATGCATCGCAGGTGCTCTCATGTTGGACCAGAGTGTCACTGCTGCACCAGACCTCACTACTAAACTGCTGCATCGCTGGTGCTCTCATGTTGGACCAGTGTTTTACTGCTGCACCAGACCTCACTACTAAACTGCTGCATCGCTGGTGCTCTCATGTTGGACCAGAGTTTTACTGCTACACCAGACCTCTCTACTGAACTGATGCATCGCTGGTGCACTCATGTTGGACCAGTGTTTTACTGCTGAACCAGACCTCTCTACTAAACTGATGCATCGCTGGTGTGTTGCCGTTGGACCAGAGTTTTACTGCTGTACCAAACCTTTCTACTGAACTGATGCATCGCTGGTGCGTTGCTGTTGGACCAGGGTTTTACTTCTGTACCATACCTCTCTACTGAACTGATGCATCGCAGGTGCGTTGCCGTTGGACCAGAGTTTTACTGCTGTACCAAACCTTTCTACTGAACTGATGCATCGCTGGTGCACTCATGTTGGACCAGGGTTTTACTTCTGTACCATACCTCTCTACTGAACTGATGCATCGCAGGTGCGTTGCCGTTGGACCAGAGTTTTACTGCTGTACCAAACCTTTCTACTGAACTGATGCATCGCTGGTGCACTCATGTTGGACCAGGGTTTTACTTCTGTACCAGACCTCACTACTGAACTGCTGCATCGCTGGTGCACTCTTGTTGGACCCGGGTTTTACTGCTGTACCAGACCTCACTACTGAACTGATGCATCGCTGGTGCACTCATGTTGGACCAGGGTTTTACTTCTGTACCAGACCTCACTACTGAACTGATGCATCGCTGGTGCGTTGCCGTTGGACCAGGGTTTTACTGCTGTACCAGACCTCACTACTGAACTGATGCATCGCTGGTGCGTTGCCGTTGGACCAGGGTTTTACTTCTGTACCATACCTCACTACTGTACTGCTGCATCGCTTCGTGCATTGCTGTTGGACCTGGGTTTTCCTGATGTACCAGACCTCTCTACTGAACTGATGCATCGCTGGTGCATTGCTGTTGGACCAGGGTTTTACTGCTGTACCAGACCCAACTACTGAACTGATGCATCGCTGGTGCACTCATGTTGGACCAGGGTTTTACTTCTGTACCATACCTCACTACTGAACTGCTGCATTGCTGGTGCACTCATGTTGAACCAGGGTTTTACTGCTGCACCAGACCTCTCTACTGAACTGATGCATCGCTGGTGTGTTGCCGTTGGACCAGGGTTTTACTGCTGTACCAGACCTCACTACTGAACTGCTGCATTGCTGGTGCACTCATGTTGGACCAGGGTTTTACTGATGCACCAGACCTCTCCACTGAACTGATGCATCACTGGTGCATTTCTGTTGGACCAGTGTTTTACTGCTGAACCAGAACTCACTACTGTACTGACACATCGCTGGTGCGTTGCTGTTGGACCAGGGTTTTACTGCTGTAGCAGACCTCTCCACTGAACTGATGCATCGCTGGTGCGTTGCTGTTGGACCAGGGTTTTACTGCTGTAGCAGACCTCTCCACTGAACTGATGCATCACTGGTGCGTTGCTGTTGGACCAGGGTTTTACTGATGCACCAGACCTCACTACTGAACTGATGCATCGCTGGTGCGTTGCTGTTGGACCAGTGTTTTACTGCTGAACCAGAACTCACTACTGTACTGACACATCGCTGGTGCGTTGCTGTTGGACCAGGGTTTTACTGCTGTAGCAGACCTCTCCACTGAACTGATGCATCACTGGTGCATTTCTGTTGGACCAGTGTTTTACTGCTGAACCAGAACTCACTACTGTACTGACACATCGCTGGTGCGTTGCTGTTGGACCAGGGTTTTACTGCTGTAGCAGACCTCTCCACTGAACTGATGCATCGTTGGTGCGTTGCTGTTGGACCAGGGTTTTACTGCTGTAGCAGACCTCTCCACTGAACTGATGCATCACTGGTGCGTTGCTGTTGGACCAGGGTTTTACTGATGCACCAGACCTCACTACTGAACTGATGCATCGCTGGTGCGTTGCTGTTGGACCAGTGTTTTACTGCTGAACCAGACCTCACTACTGTACTGACGCATCACTGGTGTGTTGCTGTTGGACCAGGGTTTTACTGCTGAACCAGACCTCACTACTGTACTGATGCATCGCTGGTGCGTTGCTGTTGGACCAGTGTTTTACTGCTGAACCAGACCTCACTACTGTACTGATGCATCGCTGGTGCGTTGCTGTTGGACCAGTGTTTTACTGCTGAACCAGACCTCACTACTGTACTGACGCATCGCTGGTGCGTTGCTATTGGACCAAGGTTTTTCTGCTGTAGCAGACCTCTCCACTGAACTGATGCATCGCTGGTGCGTTGCTGTTGGAGCAGGGTTTTACTGCTGTAGCAGACCTCTCCACTGAACTGATGCATCACTGGTGCGTTGCTGTTGGACCAGTGTTTTACTGCTGAACCAGACCTCCCTACTGAACTGACGCATCGCTGGTGTGTTGCTGTTGGACCAGGGTTTTACTGCTGCACCAGACCTCTCCACTGAACTGATGCATCGCTGGTGCGTTGCTGTTGGACTAGGGTTTCAGTGTTGTACCTGGCCGTGATACTGCACTGATGCATCACTCTTGCACAGAAACATTTCTATTGGGCCAGAGTGCCATTAACGTACCAGGCCTTCTACTGAACTGATGCATCGCTCATGCACTGATATTAGACCAGGGATTTACTGAACTGATGCATCGCTGGTACAATAATGTTGAACCAGAGCATTTCACAAAACAACGTAACTCTTGCACAGTGGCATCAGTGGTACACGTGTGAGTGGCGCTTTCACTTCAACACGTTAGTGCATTGCTCCTAAAAGTGGACAGGTATCCCTGGGAGGGATAGAGATGGAGTGAGTTGTCACCATGATCCTTCAAAGCATCTCTGTGAACCCTAGACGAAATAAACTTCCACCAAGAAGAAAGCCTCCTCACAAGGAGCTGGGTGAGGGTAGTCTCTAGTGGAAGTGGCACCCTGCCAGCCAGACCCAGCCAAAGGAGACACTCGCCACAAAATGTCAATGTCACGCTGTCCCTGATCAAGCAACCCCAGACCAGATTCAGCGCTATCCCAGGACACCGAACCCAGCTGAAGGAGATTCACTTATCAAAAATATGGTGGGTTGAAATGTTTAAATCAATACAAACCACTGATGACATGTCTTGGCATCGTTTTTTAGATTGTCCATTACAGACAAGGACCAACCACATGCAAATCAGTCCATGTGCAGTGATGCTGGCAGGTTCCTGGTCTAACATTTGCGGGTTTTATCCCCTCATACACTGACAGAGGAGGCATTAGAAGGCTTTTCAAGAGACAGATGTCCAGGCAAGGTGTTGAAGGATGTCCGCTGTAGGGATATGCTCCCCTTGTTATCATAAACACATGAGCACAGTGAGCATTGCAGACATGTGCTAAACCCTGGGGTTTGCAGAAGAGGGTTTACTGATTGCCTCAGGGTGGAGTCCCCAGGCTCGCAAGGGATAGTGTTTCTATTCGTGGGCGCTATTATCGATTGGCCCTCATGCACCGTAGTAGCCTCTCTCATTTGTACATTACTTTTTATTTACACTACAGCCTCGGGCCCACCGGACTCCTCAAAGAACCCTCGAAGCTACTGAAAGAAACACTGTGGGCATTTCCTGAAGGCATAGAGATTGAAACAATTAGATGTGCGTTTTATAGTGAAAATTAAATAAAATGGGATGTTTATCTCCAGGAGATCAGTTTGATTAAGCAGAGTAATGTCCGTCATGATGTAGTGTTTTTATTCCACCCCCCCACCTCACCCCCCCTCCATTGCTGGGGCTGCGCTGGGCATGGAAGGGTTTCAGAGCACAGAGACATTATTCTACGCAGAGGCCAGTCACCTCATATTATAAATTCTGCACCCTGGTACCAGCTACTTGTTTCCGACTGGCTCACCTGAGGCCTGCAGCTTCGGTGGCCGGCAGGGGCAGGCTGCAGAAGACCACGGGCAGAAATTCTTAAATTATGGTCTTGTCTCCCTGCCTGGCACCCACCGGCCGCCTGAAGGGCAGGTTACGCTGCACATGACAATACTGTCCTGGCCTTTGCCCCAACTTATGCCTCACCCTGAGGCTGAAAAACTCACAGCTGCGCGCTGCGAAACATGTCATCACGTACACGCAGGTTTTCTTATGAAGCATGGCACGGTAGTTTTTTTAAAAGTACATTCCAGACAGACCCTGCTGTCGCAAACATACTGTGTGCCGAGGGGCCCCCTGGAGCTCAGGGGCCCCCCCAAACCGCGTGGGCTGCGGGGGCCTGTGTTACGCCCCTGGCAATACTGCTGGAATTCAGATCATCGATACAGGTCCCGGAAGAGGGCACAGGCGATTGATGGGAGGGTTGGAGTTGACTGGATCTAATGAACTCCCCGTGGTCGCTGAGATATTAGTGGACTGACTTACCTCTTCATTGGTGTCAGACATGCATGAGGGTGGCTCTGCTCCAACATCCATGATCATAGACGCGCATCAACGCTGCTGGTTTAGGGTTGGGTAAATGACACAGTTCCGTATTACTCTACTTTCAGACTCTAGATGGTCGCTTCGGTTGAGTTTTCTTCTTAGCATGAATCAGAATCTTGCAATAGATGCTATTTCAGAACGTTGTTTTGATGATTGCAATATATATGTACACTAACATCCTTACACCTGACTCCATGTTGAAACTGTCATTGGCTGAACTCAACATATCAGTTATGTGCTTGTTGTAACCGGAAGCGGGAGATATGTCTCTTGCTGTATTGTCCTGCAAGCAGTTAATGTACTATATTACTAACAGCAAATGCAATAAAATGATTTAAACAAAAATATCAAGGCAAAAAAAAACGAGTGCTGGAACCTCTCACTTATATAGCAGAAATGTGTTATAGAATTGTAAGAGGGTAGATCTCACTGCAGTTGCATGTCCGAATAATAATATCTCAAATATTCTCAGATATTAATGTAGTGGCCTAAATATCTTTATAAACAATTATGCTCTATTGATTGTAGATTTTCTATTATTAGGTCTTGAGTTGACAAGAAGTTTTTGAATTTGTTCATTGTTGTAGTTATTACACTTGTAGGTACTACTAGTAAGCCCTCTTTATCCATTGGTCTGCTGATGTGTCATTCACAGTTCTCTTCCACCCACAACAGCATACAGTGTGGGTCAAGGAGACAGCCCAGTTCTGCCATTGGCTGGCTTCACTGTGAATGACAGATTTCTGCTCTTCACAAGGAGCACATATTCACACAATGTAGTATTTTTCACAGCAAGTAAAGAATATTTAAATAAATAAAATATATTTAGAGCAAGTTATTTTCAGTGCATGATATTCTGGTATCAACCTCTCACTACATTGTGCCCTTCCCTTCATGTCCCGGCTTGGAGCCGTTCTCTACAAACTGATTTTCCTGGTTAGGGTTCTGGATAAGTTCATATTAACTGCATCCCACAGAAGAAGCCCACAAGCATGAGTAAAAGAATCAGACAAAATATCCTCTCCATTCTACGTCTGCTCATTTACAGAATGGCCACCACAAAATGGGTCCATCTATTCTGCACCCGTTTCAACTAAAACCTCCCTGTGTGCTCCACATTCTTAAACATTAATAAAGAGGCCTTTCCAAAAACTGGAGCCCAGATTATAAAACACTTCGCATCAGGCCTGCAATACTTTTTAAACACATCTCAGATGCAAAGCGTTGTGGTGGGATTTACAATTCAATGTAAATCATGGTTTGTGATGGATTGTAACACAAAGGGGCAGCGTTACAAGGGGATTGCCCCACCGGAGTGTCACTTTTTACAATGCTCCGGTCCCGCAGTGCCCTTCTTCATATTTACAAAACAGCACTAAGGCACTTGGTGTGGCTTTACACCACCGTGTAAATATTATACCCTTTGGTGCAGTTTTCTGTGTCAAAGGAGACTGCAGTGGGTGCTGCTGAGGGTGGACCCGGGCAACACCCACTGCTCTTTGACGCAGATTGACATGAAATAGTCAACATGAAGCAGCGCCAAAAAGTAACGCATTGAAAGGGTGACGTTACAATGGCGCATTCTGCAGCACACATAGAAGCAGCAAATTGCCATTAAAGAGTGTTTATGTGCATGAAGGTGCCCCTTCCTGCAAATAAACAGACATCCCTATAACGCAGGCACCCACGCGCCATGGTGCAAGGGTGCCTGTGCTGGCAGCTCTTCCAGCGCAAGTGAAACAACAGGGGTGCGTCTTATTTTTGTAAATACGGTGCAAGCCTGCATTGTTTTAAATGATGCAGTGCAGTGCAGTGCCGCGGAATGGCTTGCAGCTCTGCGCGGTTTCTTTGTACCTATTCTCTTTAATAACTCAAAACTGCGCATTGCGCTGCCTTGCGTTATCTTTGTCAAGGAGGCGTCCCATGGGTGGTGCATGGGTGGCGTCCCATGGGTGGTGCATGGGTGGCGTCCCACGGGTGGTGCATGGGTGGCGTCCCACGGGTGGTGCATGGGTGGCGTCCCATGGGTGGTGCATGGGTGGCGTCCCACGGGTGGTGCATGGGTGGCGTCCCATGGGTGGTGCATGGGTGGCGTCCCATGGGTGGTGCATGGGTGGCGTCCCGTGGGTGGTGCATGGGTGGCGTCCCATGGGTGGTGCATGGGTGGCGTCCCATGGGTGGTGCATGGGTGGCGTCCCATGGGTGGTGCATGGGAGGCGTCCCATGGGTGGTGCATGGGTGGCGTCCCATGGGTGGTGCATGGGTGGCGTCCCATGGGTGGTGCATGGGTGGCGTCCCATGGGTGGGCCATGGGTGTTCTCATCTAAACTCATATGGGGTTTTGAGGCAAATCTACAACGAGATGCTGATGGATTTGCACCAAAATCCTGCACCTCCTCTATACCTATGATTCGCCCTCTCAGCACTTGTGCTGGAGTCTACAGACAAAGTGGGAAACACCCTCAAGCATAGTCTTTAGACTGGAAGGAAATCCATTCAGTAGAAAAAGCTACACTGAACACAAAGCTGACACTGTGACGTGAGGGTGCCTGTGTTGGTTCACTGCAGCCAAAAGTGTGCCTGAGAAGGGAGAGACAGAGCAGCGCCACATGTTAGTAGATCTGGGGCTGTACTGATCTCTCTCCTATTCATGCAACGCAGCGCAGTGCAGAGCAGTGCAGCGCTGCAACCTCACTTGCTTTGCAGAGTGATGGCGGGGGCCACAGTTCAAAGGCAGCGGTGCAGGCCAGTTTGTCCAAGAACGTTGAGAAAAAGTCGAGCTCCCTGATTGAAGACACTTCTGACCTGCTGGACAAGATGAAGGCCATGCAGGCCCATGCCGCGAAACCGGCGCAATAATGTTCGCATACTTGGGGAGCGGGCAAAGGGACCATTAGCGGACCTATTTATGGAGGAACTGATCACAACCTACATAAAGCCACCGGGACTTTCTAATTTCTTCTCTGTTTAAAGGGTTTACCGCATGCCAGGTGGCCGGCCAAGGCCCGGGGCCCCCCCAAGGCCCTTGCTGGCCAGGATCTTCTATTTTACGGACCGTGATGTCATCCTGCAAAGTGCCCGTTCATCAGTGCCAGTAGCATTCCAGAACAGACGCATCACCTTCTTCCGGACTTCACCCTCAAAGTACATCGTCAGCGCCGTAGTTTCCTGGATGTGAAGAAGGCGCTCCGTGAACAGGAATTGAAGTATACCATGCTCTTCCCCACCAAGTTGATGGTGGAATCAGAAGGGAAGGCTTGGTTTTTATCCACACGTGAAGAGGACTGGGATTGGCTCAATGGCTGGAGGACGGCTGGTGCATGGGGTAATCGTGTGCAGAGAGCAAGACTGGAAGAGGGTGCGAACACATTCGTCAGACATACCACACCTGAAGAGCAAGAGGCAGTGACTGGTGGACCGGAGTGACCGGTCTGTATGTGGGTTTCCCTTCAGAGGGGTGGGTTGCTCTTGTTTCTGGGGACTGACCATAAGTTTGCCCTCTCCTCCTGTGATGTCCAGGCCTTCGGTCTGAAGCTGGACCCACTGGGGGAATCTTCCGTCATGGACTTTTTGTGACTTTTCTTTATTGATTCTTGGCCCATTGTTGTGTCCGTATCATGTTTCTGGGGGGTTAATTTACGGCTTTTAAATGCATTTATTCTTTGTCAGAATGATGCACCAGCTGTTAGTTGGTTAAGAAGGGTGCTCGGTTGGCACGAGCTCCACAAGTTTGGCAGGGGTGGGCGATAGGCACTCTACTACTTTGGGTGGGCTGGAGGTTCTTACACCACCAAGCAGGGAAGCAGGGTGAGAGGTTTTGGGGCAGGCATTTTGGCTCGGGGGATTATTTTTGTTGTATGTTTTTGTTCTGTAGGCATGGCACGATCTATATGTTCATTCATGTGGGCGGGTGTGTGCTCCTCATCTTGGGGATTTGGCTCGCGGCACCCAGGATGGTCCTTCTTCCAGAGTCGCTCCCGGTGAGTCCCTCCGCATCTCTGTCTTATTTAAGAGTTAGTCTATGGGTATGACAACCATGCAGAAGCTCAAATTGAGGTTGTGGAATGTTAATGGGCTGGGCAACAAAATTAAAGAGGGGGGTGGTCCTACAGTTTGTAAAGCAACACGCTCTGGACATGGTTCTCCTGCAAGAGACGCATTTTTTTGGGCAATGCCTGCAAGGCTCTTTCCCACTGGTGTTTCTGACTGGAGTCCCATTCAGCTTTTGGCTCTGGCTTCCAGGGGGTGTGCATCTTAGTCTGGAAGACGTTACCCCTGACGTTAGCCTCGGTCCACGATGATGCCCTGGGTATATATGTGGCCATCTCCAGGACATGAGAATGGTGCACTCTTAACTTAGTTTTGGTCTACATACCACCGGGTCTACATACCCACACCTTTATTGACCTTGGTGATCTCCTTCTCAGTTTGCTGGATGGCAGACTGCTAATTGGGGGTGACTTTAATTCCATTGTCTCTGACTCGCTTGACTGATAGCCCCAGAGGGAACTCCCTCCCTCTCACAAGCAGATTCATAGCTTTCTTGGAACAATGGGTCTTGTCAACGTATGGAGGGGCTTGCATCAGTCTGATCTCCAATATACACACTTGTCGGGGCCCCACCGTAGCATGTCCCGGATTGATTATGTCCTTACGCTTGCCCAGCATCTCCATCTGGTTAGAGACATTCAGGACTTAGCCAGGGGGATCCTGGATCATTTGCCCATTTGCCCATTTTAAGACACTTGGAGTTTGGGGAACCAACTGTAGGCTGTGTGGCCCAATTAACTCCTGGTATCTCATAGATCCCTTCACCAGAGACAAGGTCCTGACAGAGACAGATCTCTATTCCCAGGAAAATGTCAGATCGTTCGACTCGCCAATGGTGCTGTGGGAAGCCTATAAAGTGGTCATTCGGGGAATAGTCCTGTCATATATAGCTGGACAACTTAAGGAACGAGGAGCCACTATGGCGCGTTTGGAGGCAGAAGTCCTTGTGTACGAAAGCGCAGTCCAAACCATTAACTCGGCAGAAACATGTCAGAAACTTCTCATAAAAATCAATACGTTTTCTGAATTGGGCTCAGAGGCCACTAAGGCACATCACCATGCTACACTCAGCAAGATTTACGATGTGGGATACAAAGCCGGCAAACTGCTGGTCTGGCTAGATCGCAGGGACGGAGCCCAGTGGGTCATGGTGGAGTTGGAGAATGATTCCCCTCCTCTTCTGACTATGCCCCAGGACATAGCTGACGCGTTCGTCCACCATTGCCAGGCAATTTACATCTCCTGCATGATGTACTCTGAGGAAGACGCCATTTCTCTTCTTCGTGATATCTTGCTGACGCTTCTTAAAGAGGAAGAATGCTCCAACTTGGATCTTGAGATCGCTGTGGAGGAGGTCAAGAAGGCCATCCACGAACTGCGGGGAGGGAAGGCGTTGGGTCCCAATGACATTCCCATTGAAATGTTCAAGTTTGCTGCGAACAAGAGTGCTCCGTAATTGGCAGCTATGTTTCGTGACAATAAGGACAGGGGTATCCTGCCAGAGAATGAGCGGCTGGCCAATATAGTCATCTTCCCCAAGGCCAGAAACCCCCCTAAAAATGCTAATCTTATAGACCCATCTCCTTGCTTAACTGTGAGGCAAAGATCCTAGCGAAGGTCCTGGCCACTCCATTACTCAGGGTCTTCCCATGCTTGGTCCACCTGGATCAGTCGGATTCATGCCGGTCAGGAATACCTCTCTTAACTTGCGAAGACTTTATGAAGTTATGAGTAGAGCGCCCACGATTCTGGAGGATGTGGTTGTGGTGTCCCTGGATGCCGCCTCATCTTTTGACACCATTGAATGGTCATATCTGTTTGCCGTGCTCAATTAGTCCGTGTTCGCTCTCAGGAGGGGCAGCAGGCATGGCTGCCCCTTTTCGCCGCTTCTCTTCGCATTAGCCCTAGAGATCCTGGCATGTTGGGTCCGTAGGGACCCCGCTATCCGGGGCCATTGTTGGGCACCGGGATGGGAAGACCGCATTGCGCCGATGATATCCTGCTGTACCTGGCACCCCCCTGCAGCCTTCCTCAATGTGTCTAGGACATATTTGGCATATTAGGTAGATCCTCTGGGTATACCATCTATTGGTCCAAGTCGTTTTTCTACGTCCTTAGGGGTGCACATCACTCGATCCCCCGGGGCTGCCGGCTTGCGACTGCAGCCGATGGCTTCAAATACTTGGCAATCTGGGTCTTGAACGATCTCCCTGGATCCCAAGACAGGAATCCCCAACCACTGCTGGAGCATTTCAAGGCTGATGTTCTCCCCTGGAAGTCGCTTCACTCCGCAGCCCTCTTCAAGATGTCCCGTCCCATATTTCTATACGCATTACAGAACACCCTCACTTCCAGTCCCAGTGTCATACTTTAGAGACTTTTGCGGTGCGATGCAAACTCTCTTGTGGGAGTGTAGACCACCAGTTTTTTCCACTCATAAACTTACACCTGGATGGTTTGACGGGGGAATAGGGCTCCCCGTCATCAAACAATATTATTGGGAAGCGCACTTAGCGGCGATCAATCAATGCACATATAGGTCGCATGACGACCTGGCCTTTCAAATTGACAGACCGCTCCTTCCAGGGGGTAGCGTCAGCGGTGCGATTTATGCTCGACCCTTGCGGCCCACTCTCACTGCCCCGACAGGGCACTCGGAGGCTAGAAGGAAGGCGGCCAACAGGAGCTTGGACTGGAAGGGTAAAATTACTCAAGCCACGTTGCTATGGCACAGCACAAAACTTGGTAGATTGATCCGGTCCAAGGGCTTTGACAAGTGGGACCTACTTGGCATATCAAAGGTTGGCAACCTCTGGAAGTACAGAGATGTGGTGCCCTTTGCTCGTCTGCAGCAAGAATATGACCTAGCCGCATCCGAGTACTTTTGGTATCTTCAGGTTAGGCATGCCCTGCTTGCTTCTCTCCCAAGAAGTAGTGATCTCCCTGGCTCCTCCCCGCTTGAGGATAGGGTACTCGATGGTGATCTTCCTTGTTTATAAAAAATCTCATTAACAACATGGCGGACCCCATGACCAGCATGCTGGCTAAGTGGGATCATGATGTCGCAGGTCTGGACGACAAGGGGTGGCGGGCGGCCATGGCTTCCCCGTGAGGTGGCCATTTCCTCCCAACTTAGACTGGTGCAACTTAGGCTACTTCACAGATCCTACTTGTTTGGACCCCTGTTCGCTCGCATGGGTTATGTTTCAGAGGGCATCTGTGTGAGGCAATGTGGTCAGGAAGGTACGTGTATACATACTATCTGGAAGTGTGCATTAATCCAGGGTTACTGGGAACAGGTGGTGGGCTGGATGGAGGAAACACTTGGGTAACGGATTCATTGTAATATAAAGTTATCACTGTTAAATATTTGGGACCCTACTGACTTGAACTCCACAAAACAATTGTGGGTGACGCCTGGGCTCATGATCGGTAAATGTAATATAGCAAGGCTTTGGAGGGCTCCAAACCGGCCGAAACTTGTGGACTGGTCCAATGATTTGGATTGGTGCATGGTGACTGAGAAATCTATCTATGAATCCAGGGGATGTCCTAATAAATGGATTCAAGTATGGGGTCAATGCAACTCTTATAGAGGGGAGCTTTGTGCACCTCCTCGAACCAGAGTTGACGCTAGTGTTGGTCTGGAAGGTGTATAAAGGGACCACTGTCAGACTGTTGTAGTAGGTGCTCTGGGAGAGGTTAAAGCCTGATCAATGTATGAACCACCTTTATTTCAAACAGGTGTTTAATGTAACATGCCTTTTTCTTTCAATACAAATTTAAAACTTCTCCTTTGGTATATTAAATTCGATAGGATTCTAAGTTCATATTTGTTCAAACTCTTAGGATTTGGTTTTCCAAGGCTAGAAACTTCCGGCTGCTTTTGAGCAATGGAGGGATAGAACATGGAGGGTATATGAAAGAGGATAAATTGATGGAGGTCGACAGGAAATTAATTCTTACTGAAGAAAAGTCTTATTTTTGTGAAAAAAAGAATAAAGTTCAAATTCTGTCTTTAAGAAATGGGGACAATTTATAGGGGCAAAACTTAAACTCAGACTGAGGATCAACAGTTCTAAAGGGCTTAGTTCATCAGTAGATAAATTAGGGATCAAAAGCAATTACTACTGGCAAAACCTGCTCCCCATTTGCCTCTCTTCAGGTTGGTAGGGTCTCTTAATAAAATGTGCCCTGTCCTCTCCCTCTCCATCTCAATCAATCGATCAATCAATCACAGGTTTGTTAAAAGCAACTACTTACCCATAAGGGTCTCAAGGCGCTGGGGAGGAGGGGAGGTACAGGTTCAGTCGAAGGTCTGTCGAAGAGCCAGGTTTTAAGGTTTCTTGTGAAGATGAGGAGTGATGTTGTCTGCCTGAGGTGGAGCGGTAAGGCGATCCATGCTCTGGCCACGAGGAAGGAGAAGGAGTGGCCTCCTGATCTGGATCTATACGGTGAGGAGACCATGGCATAGGAGAGCGGGGCTGATCGTAGGGTTCTTTGGGGTGCGTGGAAGTTGATTCAGCTGTTGAGGTATGCTGGTCCAGTATTTTGGAGGGTTTTGTGTGCGTGGGCGAGGATCTTGAAGGTGATTCCAGCCTCGATGGGTAGCCAGTGGAGTGTGTGCAGGTGTTGGGAGATGTGGCAGTGTTGTGGAAGGGTTGAGGACCAGTCGTGCGGCGTCGTTCTGGATGTTTTCTAGCTTGCGGTGAGGTTTTTGTTTATTCCGGCACAGAGTGCATGGCTAAAGACTAGTCTGCTGGTGATGAGGGCATAGGTGACGTTTTTTCTGCGATTGATGGGGATCCATTTGAAGGTCTTAAATAGGAGGCAGAGGATGTGGAAGCAGGAGGATGTGATGGAGTAGATCTGGCGGTCCATTTTGAGCTCGGAGTCTAGGATGATTACAAGCTTGTGTGCGTGTTCCGTGGGGGTGGGTGGGCTAACGAGGGCAGGGGGCCACCATGTGTCATTCCAGGCATCGGGTGTGGGCTCAAGATGAGTACTTCTGGTTTATCAGTGCTGGTGCTGAGTTGTAGGCAGTTGCATTTCATGTATTTAGAGACATGCCTTCTTGGAAGTTGTGTTTGGCTGTGTTGGCTTCATTGGATAGGGAGATGATAAATCGGGTGTCATCTGTGTATGGAACAATGTTAAGTCCGTAGGTTCTGACAATGGGGGTGAGAGGAGCCATGTAGACGTTGAAGAGTGTTGGGTTGAGGAGGACCTCTGGGGAACTCCTCAGGTGGTTGGTGTACGGTCCGAGAGAAAATGGGGAGTCTGAACTGCTGCGTTTTGTCAGAGAGGAAGGAGTGGGTACTGTCAAGGGCGTTGTCCTGGATACCTGCGGATTTTGATGGGTCGAAGATGTTGTGCTCTTCGATGAAGGGGGCAAGCTGGCTGTTGATGGCTTTCTTGATGACTTTCACTGGGAACAGGAGCAGGGATATTGGTCTGTAGTTTGTGAGTTTGGTGGGCTTATTTGGAGAGGGTTGATGTTGCGTGTTTACAGTCATCGAGGAAGGAGGTGTTCACCAGGTGAGAGATTGATCGTGTGGCAAAGCCTGGGTGCGATGGTGTTGGCGGCTCTGTTGAAGATGTGGTGGGGCAGGGGTCCGTGGGGGCCCCGAAGTGGATTGACTTTATTGTCTTTAGTGTGTCTTCGGTGGTGAGGGCTGTCCAGCAGTCAATCATTGGCTTCAGGGTGTTTAGGGTGAATGGTGGGTTTCTGTGTGTTGGTTGTCTTTGTCGAAGTTGTTGTAGGTGTTCTTGATTTTGTGGTGGAAGAAGGTGCTGAGTTTGTTGCAGAGGTCTTGTGAGGGGGGAAGGTCAGTCATCATCGGCCTCCAACTAAAAAAATAGGGGATGGCTTGATTTGGGGTGGAGGCAGGGAAGGTAATATAGCTGAGTCTGGTGAAACAAATGAAGAGCGACAGACCACATAGAGCTGGTATTAGGCTGAGGATCAATCTCAGTCTCAGAGTCGCCAGACAAAGTAGAATCAGAAATGTGACCTGATTACATGTGGGGAAACCACTTTGGTGAAAGTTGGTATTGTTAGATTGGTAAAAGGTATCAGAAAAAATGGCTTTGTCTTATTCCGGTCGTAGTTAGTAATATCTTTTTGCAGCTTACTGCACTTTCTATTTAGATTGATTATCTCAAATTCCAATATCGTTCATTGAAGATTAGACCATGTGTCTTTGGCCCCATGAAGGCTTTAATCATCCAAAGTGTCTCTTTCTAGATCCCAAATTTCTTTGTTTAGCTACTGGTCGTGTCGATTCCCAAGACCATCCAGTACCTACAGCACTGATAAGAGATATAACTGAAATCTCTGTATCTTGGCTCACACACAGAGATCACTGGAATATTTCTGATTTGTAGACCTATCGGTATAGTATTTCCTTGAAGGTAGCCAGTCATAAGGCGGCCATACATCTTAGTGTGAATCAATTTATTTTTTAACCTTTCTAGTTTAGTATCTTCTCTTGCAAAGTCAAAGTTTGAGGCTCTGCTGTAATTGGAACAAAATTAGATGTAGCCAGCAATGTACTCATCAGTATATTGTAGGGTATCCATGGTGGACATAATCAAACCCAGCAATAAACACATGAAACATTTTTAATTATAAGAAAAAACAGAAAATGAACCATCAAATACAGAACCTTACTACCCAACAGTGGTTAGCAAGTTGCTAACAATTTACAGAGCCAACCCAGTAACCCTAAGAACCAGGGTAATATGTTAGACCAAATGACTGTGGTTAACTTGGGATAGCGTAAACACATTGGAGTTAAGCTATAAATTAAACCTACATATGGCAAACTAATAAAGGAATTAATAAAGCCTAATGCAAAAGAAATATGCTCCCAGAGACTAGAAAATTAATTAAACCATAAAGCTTGATTTTCCTATACAGTTATTCCCGCCTATATATTCTTGGCCTCAAGGCTTTACATGCCAAAAGTCAAAAGTGAATATGAAGAAATGTTTTATTAATAATAAAAAAAACGATTTACACAGCAACACATATAAAGCTGACATAAACTATCTAGAAATAATGACTGTCACAGAATAAACAACAATGCCATACAAATGGGTAAATCTAAGAATTAAACAGTATATACAAAGCAGGTATAGAGTACACTTAACGCAGTCCATCTTAATTAAATGAAGGTCGACGTTTCAGCCCAGCTGTAAAATTGAGCAAGGGAATCCTGAGGACAAATATGTTGCAAAAATTACACTAGTAAATACCTTGTGTAAAAGTAGAAGGGGAATGAGGAACAGTTTAAACAAATTAGATCATCATATGTATATATTGTTACAGAAATTAAACCAAAAACCCAATGAGTGAAAAACTAAAACTACCTCGTGATAACAACAGACTGAAAATAGATACCAAACATTTAAAGCGTAGGATTTACAAAATGGTAATAAAAGTAAATAAATAAATAAAAAGCCGTCCAAAAACCTGGTTTCAAGACAAGGTGCTCAAGCAAAGACTTGAGAAGGATAGAGCCTAATTTCTAGTCTTCACGCAAAAATGCAGGCAAGCCACACTTACAACTATTGTGGAGGGTAACGACACCCTTTAAATTAACTGCCCCACTATTTATGGGACAGAAATGTGGCCAGAAGAAACTGGCATAAACCAGGTACCTAAAGCAATACAAGAGTACAAAGTAAAGAACCTAAATATTGCATAGACATTATCTATCAGCAGACGGTCCACAGTGGAGTGTCATGTGCCTGAGTTAGGTTCAGTAGGAATTAGTATAATTCTTGCATATACACTGATAGTTTTTCCTAAAGTTGCCTTCTTTGCCACAATAATGTTTGACACACATTTTGCATTTGTGACACTTGGTTTGGTTTCACAGAAACACCTACATTGCTGACATTGGAAACTTTCTTTAAATCCTATCCCACTGCCCTGGCATTTGGTGCAAAGCTTCTCACGTGTGTAATACAAATGTGTTTCATTATAACATTCATATGGCGGCACAGCTATCCGTAGAACAAAAATAATGGTTGCCCGATTACAATCCTGACCCGGGGCAAGGATGCCATTTTCTATATGTAGCCTTTTGTTTCGTAAAATAATCAGGAGACACTTGTACTGATCTTGAGGGGTCGCTGAATGCTGCAGCTTTTGTAGCTGACTGACATCTCCGCGAGGGGTGTCCAGTTCCGGACCAAGACGGGGTCGTACACTCTTACCCACAAGGTAAAGAAGTTAGATCATCCAGTACTATTGATTGTTATAATTTTTTATATTTACACATATATAACCTGTCTCAACAAGATGGTGGAGCTCTTTGTTTTATTCTCTGTGTTGACACCCATAACTTTTATCTGCTTCTGTCTATTAATCATCGCAGCCTATACATTCTGTACAAGAATAACTCGGGTTAAATAAATATTGAAAATATCCCTTTGTATATTCTTTGTATATCTCTCTGAACAATAGAAAGCACGAGCAACTGAGGGAAAGTTTGTAGTTTGTCACCACGGTTCCTGAGGGAACAGAGTGGTTCTGTTCAGTGGTTGACATACCTGTTCGCTCCCTGTTCAGTTTAGGGGGGTCTAGCAGCGGCACTGCAAGCTAGCTGGTCAAAGGACAACATATCCAGCGGGGGTGCATGGATTCAGTCAGTCAGTAACAACTTTATTCGATTAAAAAAAAAATCATAAAAGTGTACAGTTTTAAACTTACAAATTCATAAATGGTATTTCATTTCCCAGAATTCAAACACAGAACACCCGCAAAATATATCAAGAACAGAATACATAAAGACATATTCATATATTTGTCCATAAAATTTACATTAAAAACAATATATAAAATCACGATTATGCCAGATTTCATTCCATATTCTCAATCACATCCCTCACAAGCTAATAAGCAAATATAAAGTGCACTGTGCATTATCAGAAAACGGCATCCATACATTGTATAAAAAATGATTAGCCTCTCACGCCAACCAACTTAAATTTAATACATTATAGATAAAAGCGTTAGTAAAGATCATCATTTCTATTAGTTTCAATAATTTTCAATAATAAGATCAAAATCAGAAATAGCAGAAAACACAATAACAGTAGCGATTCCCAATTAAAATTGCTGATCTAATGAAGCTGAGCATAGAGCTACATATAACAGCGGTTGATAATGATCTTAAATGCTCAAAGCCTTCCCTAAAATTACAGGGTCTAATGTCCCTTAGGAGGGGTTTAATAAAGCGATCATGCGGAGCCTTATAAAGTGTACAAAAATGCACAAAGTGCAATGTGCATTGTTGAGCTGCATTATCACATGGGCAAGGGCGTAGTCTCTCACACCAACCTCCTTGCTTTGGAAAAGCCACTAAAAAGTGCAGTGCATTTAACCGAAATCTGGTTAAGTAAAAACGACATTACGTGTGTAGAGTAAAAGATAAATACAATTGCTGCTGGGGAATAACTGTTTGGTATGGAAGCTGATTTTCATATTTAGACAAACCTAATATAGTACGATATGCGTTCTTAATCACCATCTTTGTATCTGATTTAATCAGATATGGGTTATTGTAAAAAACCACCAAGACCAATTTTTACAAAAGTTTCCTTTACATAACACAACCAGGGAACTTTCAAGGCATTTTCCAAGTTTATGCAATCTTTCAAAATTTCTTTTGAAAACAACAAGTCTTCTGAGGACCATATTTCCCCCCATAAAAGAAGTGGGGAAACGCGAATATTGTCACTCATGAAGTCTAGGATGCATGGATTCATTCTGGCACCATCCTAAGTTTGTCTTCCGCAAACGTGCAGTTCCTACTGATTGGTGGACAGTACATGACCGGAGACTTACTATTCGAGCTGTAAAATGGGAGAAACTTTTCCAAATGCACTGGATCCCAATGAACATGCTGGCAGAATGATTGATGCCCCATTACCACTGCTGCCACAGTGACAGTAATCTGTGACCTGCTCCACTTCCTCTATAATTGCCGCACAGGCGACCCTTCTGGGGGGCAGTAGGTGCCATGTTGGGCACAACTCTGCTGGTCTTTGCTGGTATATCTCTGTTGTGGTTTCTTTGTGAGATTAACCTGAATAAAGAACTTTGATACAAAGAAAGGGATGCTGCTGCAGTCCCACAGCTGGGGTACAACAGCCAAGGCCCCCAGGTATCTGTCCCGCCGCAGTCAGGAGGGTCCCATGCAGGGTACTGTGTCCTGGGCCATTGCCACAGCCGCTCCATGGATTCTACCTGAGCACGGTGGAAGGGTCGCAATCAAGGTCCCCAAAGCCACAGATCATGCTGCAACCCTGATCGTCCAGTGGCGTCACGCCTCTCCAAGTGGCATTAGCGTTTCTGGCAGCAAGGGCTTCCCTGCGCCCCTTTACCATCAAGGTCCAGAGGGTCAGCAGAGCATGGCTGCGGGTTATCCAGTGAAGTGTACCTGCAGGCTAGGCCCAATAGTAAATCAGGGCAGCGCTAACCGGAAGCTTCACAAGGATGCCCCCATGCTCTTCAGCGGCAAGCTCCATTCCCCAATCCCCACCCCCCTGTGCTCCCTCCCCACTACCCTCTACTGTCTTCTCTCACCCTCTCCACACCACCTTAACTAGAAAAATACATCCCTACTCCATCTTCTTTGATGCTCTTCTTTATGCCTTCTGATCCTGATCCAAGGATTTATTTGGTGTTATAGGTTTGTGTAACTGTAACTACCCCCTGGAGCAAATGTGTTATCGCTGCCAACCACCTCCTGTATCACTCCACAGTATTATTGGCATTGTTCTTGTGCAACGATTCAAATAAATAAACAATTGCAACAGCAAAAAAAAGAAGTAGCTGCTTCTAACTTTGACCCTTAATTAATGCCACCTTGATTTAGTGGAGTTAGTTGGATCTGCCCATTCTTTGTTAGGACCCATACATGGTAATATGTTCTAATCATGAGATTCCCATGGTAATGTTAACACATCATCCAAGCTCAAGAGGTCTACAGAGTTTTGTTATTCTTTAGGAGACGCCTTGGCCAATAGCCTCGATTAGGAAAGAGCAGATTTATGGGGGCCGCCTCTAGAATCCCACTGTTTACCTTTGCACCATCCTAAGCAGATTCACTGGAGTTCACTGTTTGATCCAACACCTCATCCTTTAAGAACCCTGTGCCAGAAGCATCACTAAGAATCTGATGGCGCCAGAGTTCAGCCGCTGGAAGCGTCTCAGCAGACAAGATGAGGCTAAGAAGGTCCAGTGGGGTTAACAACGATACCAAGCCCAGTGTCAGCTTCACACCCACCGTTACCAGCCACAATAACTGAATATGACAGCGCTCTTTTCACATGGGACCGTAGCACTCCATTCAAGCACATTTGCATCTCAGGTAATACCATGGTTTAAATATTTATTAAATATTGTTATTCAATTGGAAAAGTCTGTTTGTGTTGTAGGATTTCAATACCACTATTACCTTACAAATGTGGCAATGTCTGGTCCCATCCAGCCCACCAGACGCCACACACCACTGACAAAGTCATCCGTACAATATAAGTGTTCTAGAATAAACAGAGGCACAGGAAGCAGTGCAGGCACATCCTGGAACATCTATTTATTTATGTGTTTCTTGTGAACAGCCTGTGTCCCTTTAGGGCACTCAGGCTGCTTTAAAACTGTCCTCTTGGTAGGAATCCAAAGGTATGGAAGGCAGTCTGCTGCTCTTCACAGGCCTCTAACCATCTTGATTGGACATTAGCACAGGGTTCCCAATATGGCTGCTGCCTCAGCTATTCAAGAGGCAGTTGGATTTGAGACATTTAGCAACACAACTGGTTATAATACACATGTATCATTATAAAATGAAGCCCTCTTTGCAAACCAGTCTGTGTTCAATTAGCACCCACTGGTTTAAGAACAGGCCTTGCGTCTTGATCCCCTCCTGCTTTAAATGTTTGACAAAAGATCACTTAAAACATTCTGTAATTTGAAAGAAAAGGTACAGGAATTATAGGTGAAAAACCAGTGTCTTACCCTTGTCGCACAACAGCTGCAAGTCTCCAACAAAGATATCCGCTGCTCACTGGCCTGAAAAGAGGGCACACAAGAGAGGTTACTTCTTGTACATCCAAGAAGGCTGATAAATAAGTCAGGGTAAGTGCTGCTGGTGACTGTCTTCTGTTGCATTTCCAATTAATATGCAATTTCTTTTCACAGACTGCTGGAGGTAGAAGATGGATCCACATGTTCACTGTGTAAAAATATCCTTCGATACTCCTTTCCTTACCAACAAGAATCATTTTAGAATAAATAACCCTGAAGCTGCCCTTACCCTCAACTATGGCCACTGCATCTCATCTCTCTTGTCACTGCAGTGATCCTTCAACAAAGTCACATGTTGTGAATGACTGTAGTGAGAACACTGGTAACTTTATATAATTAAAGTATTCTATGTGCCTCTTAGAACAATAACTGGTGATAGCTTATCAAGATAAATATCTGCTTTAGAGTGAAAGATAGAAAGCTCAGATCTTAGAAGCAAAAATCCTTACTGGACACACTTTGGTGTCAAAGTCTTTCCTTTTGACAAGTTAGGCAGGTGAATCTTCAACTCTTCATTGACAGGAAACATCAACCGATGGTGCCTCAGGATAGGGAGCGTCAGATGAAGGACACTACACCCTCACCCTAGGTAAGGTGGACGGCGTAGTAAAATCTTTTCCCGTCCGTCACCACAAGGAAAGATCTGGCAGTGAGGTACAGAAAACAAATTTTGACCACCCCCCTCACAAGGAAAGTCTTAGTGGTGTGGGATCATTTGTTTTTTTTCTTTTATGTGAAATAAACTCCCACTTAGTTTATGAGAAACAAAAAAATTAATTGGAAGATTTACAACTTCTGGTGCATCTCTGCAAATCAGCAGGGATGCGCCAGAACAGATGCTTCACGCAATCCCCCCCTTGCGCCACCACGGAAGCATTGCATTTACAATGCGACGCACCATGGTGCAAGGAGGGGCCGATGCGTGACGCATCTTGTGGTGTACAGGCGGCGCATTGCTGGAGTCACAAGCGCAACGCAACTCTTGCAATGCACAGGGGCCGCCCATACTTAACGTGGTGCGTCACTCCTCATGTCTGTGCTTAAGGATTTGACACAGCAGTGTCGTAAAACTGACTCAGTGAAATCTTGTAAATTTCACTGCGTCAGTTTTACGGGTCTTTCCTGTGAGGGAACGCCCACCGTGAGACAGAACGCCCACAGGAAACTTGACGCAGGTTTTATGTGGCGCAGGGCTTTACAACGTGACGCATCTGCCTAGATGCGTCACATTATAAATAAGTTGCACCGTAGCAAATGGTTTACGCTGCCGCTGCGTCACAAAAATGACGCAACAGCGGCGTAAAAGTGTTGCAAGGGGCTTGTAAATCTGCCCCTAATTATTTGGTGACTGACAATCACAACGGAGGGCAGCCGTCCACAAAAATTGTTGTACATTTAAAGCAACAACTGAAATGACAGTTCCTGTCAATGTAGATAGACGGCCGTCATCTCTAAATTTGATCTCAGGATGGTCGAGGTAATGCCCTCCACCCTAACCCGACGGGCAGATATTGCCCTTGTGAATGACGAGTGCTTTTGACTTATGTGCCTGAGTGAGGTTATGGCTCCTAGAATCTTCCCTTCCGCAACAGCCTGTATGTGGCAAGAGTGGAGCGGTTCAAAAGAAAGACCCATGAGCCTTGTAAGAACAATGCTGAGGTTCTGTACTGGAGCTGAGCAGGGTATGGGGGGTTTTAGCCTTTCAAGTCCCTCCAGTGACGTGTTAATCACAGTGCTGTCTGCATGTAAGTGTGCTGGTGGCTACATGGAGACATGTAGAAGATATGTAAGCTCAGCCTTATGAAGGTGTAAAAGGTTTTGCCCCATGACTTGACGGGTTGTAGTGTGTGTGGACAAGTGTACGGTGCGTCTATGAGCCTCAAGTAAAATGGTTACATCTATCAGGGAGGTGAAGGTAGCCAAACTAATACATAAAGTGTTAGGCATCAGTGCTTGGCTATCCGGAATCCTTATTGGTCGTGCTGTTTTGTGAGGAGGACCGGCCTGATTGGTAGCTTCTTGAAGGGGCTGATCGATATCTCCAAAAGCAGTGAGTACCAGCACTGCCTGGTTCAAGCTAAGACCACCAGGATAAATAAAATGGACATTTGTCTTATCTCCTCCCCCCACTCAGATGAATGGAAGCAGAAAAAGATGAAGCAAGGATACCTGACCAATTCATCCATACTGCATTGCTCATAGAATGAATGTGAGTGCACAAAGAGGGGATAAATAGGCATTTTAAGGTGTCTGGAATGGTTATGAAGCTGATCGTTGGGGGATCCCTGCTGTTAGAAGTACCTGCATAGGACCAGCGGGTGGAGTTTCCACAAGCATACTTGTTGATGTGTCCTTTATAACAGATCCACAAACCTGTTGTCCACTCTGGCAGGTGTTCCGTCAAGTGATTAAAGACTGTAATGACTTCCTACAACTGAAAAACAATGTAAAGTGGACAGATTTCAAACCTATGACAGAAGGAGAAGTCTTCAAAATAATCGCAAAGCTGACGCCCACGTCCCACACTACTGATCCTCTCCACCCTAGTACAGAACCTCAACTACATAATCTCTCAGTTTTGGACCAAAATTATCAACTCCTCTCTCTCATCAGGCCGTGTACCTGACTCCCTCCAACTAGGCAAAGTCACACCCATGCTCAAACAAGCAATGGCATAGCCAGTAGGTCTCGCCTTTGGAACCTTATAAGTGTTTAGCCATGCAACAGTTGATGTTGTTGCACCAGGGATATTGTGCTACATAACTAAATACTTATAAGGTGCCAAAAGTGAGACCTATTGGCTATGCGAATGCTTGTTGTAAAAGGGTGTGCACAGGCACTTAAAGCCTGGTCAGCAGAGTATGGTACATACTCTAAACCAGCAATATTAAAGGGTCCAGGAAAAGGAGAAAACTCATGGTTGGTCATGAAGAAAAGGAGGCTTTCCTACAGCTGTGTTGTGCCAACATATGGAGAACAGTGCAATTCAGTTAGTAGCTTGTATACGTTTAAGTCTGGCACGGATGTATGACGTTACAACGCATACTTTTACCACGCATGCCTTTACAATGCAGTATTTACAACGAATACCTTTACAGCGCACAGTGCTTTGGGGTGCTGGATAGTGAATAGTTGAATTTACTATTCCAACTCCAGTCCCCGTGGACACTAGGGAAGGTGTTGGATAGTAAATTAAACGTATTCCCTATCCTAGAGCGCCCCCAGCGCAATGCGTTGTAATGGTATTTGTTGCAAATACCGCGTTGTAAAGGCACTGCGTTGTAAAAGTTGCGTCGTAAAGGATGTTTCCCGTCTAGCACAGACCTCAAGGGGTATGAGTGGCCAGGCAAGTTTGTGCTGGATAATGAGAGTGGATAGCCTGTAGCTATAGGAACTGGTTACTTCTTGATAGGTAGCAAGTATAGCGATCTGATAGGTCTGCTTGTGCAGTTAATTGTTGGATACAGAGAATTGTACCAGGGGTTGAGAGATGGTATGGCTAGAGTGCGGAATCATAGCACTTAAAATACTGGACAAACTGTGATTGAGTTACAGTGTTGACTGGATGCATGAATTGGGCAGAGCAATTATGTTTGTGCAGAGCGTGGGCCTTTGCGTGCGCAATTACAGTAGTTTGAGTGTTTACAGCGCACTCAGTATGTGGTATGTGGACAATAATCCAGTGTGGGATTACAAGCCGAAGGCTCCGAGGTGTTGTACTTGCATCAACTGGTATTGAATAGATGGCTATGCAATGTAATAGGGGGAATTATATTTGGCAATTCCTCAGAAAATGTTAAAACTGCTTTTCAAAGATGCTACAGAACCAAGTGCTATGTAACTAAGCATCGAAAATGCCAATTTCAGAAGGTTTTTGTTAGAATTGGGGGTCTCTGGATGGCGCAAGTGTTCACTTTTGACAAGCAGGGACCCTCTCCTCTAATTCAGGGCGAAGGATGACCCCTTAGAATTACCCTTGCTCACCCTCTAGGTGCGTGGCGTGAGCAGCCAAGGCTATTCTTCAGGCGTTTCTGGGTTAAGCATTTGTAATTACACACACAGTAAATGTACCAATCCCCCCTACAAATGGACACCAGGCTATAGATATGTAAAAATACGTTCTCTTTATGTAAAAATATATCTGTGCAGGTAAGACTTATCACAAGACCAATATAACGTTTCTAGCTTAGGCCACAAGATTGTAAAATAGGCAAGTGTTCTCTTCGGATTAACAGCTGCTTCCTTTTAGTCTCTTTTCACTTCCATAATAGTCTTTTAAACTGTTCTTAGTCCCTGGAGGCCTCTCTGGGCTCACGGGGTGCTTCGTAGGGCTCTGACGTGCTTTCCCGGGTGAAAATGGACGAGACCCTACCGCGACTCACACATCTAGCGTGAGCAACGTATGTCGCGTACGGGCAATCTCTACCGGTGCGAGCCGTACCCTGTTCTCCAAGCAATGCGTGGCGTACCAGGCCTACGAGACGTGTCCGCTTGCGGAGCGCACTTAGTTTCACAAGCAATGCGGGGCGTACTCTGTTTAAAAGCACTACGGAGCACACTCAGTTTCACAAGCAATGCGGAGCGCACTCGGCTGAAGCACCACGGGGAAAGAAGGCGTTGCGGGCCCTGAGCCCGTTGTGAGAGAGACGTACCTTGGTTTCTTAGTTCTCTTGGTGATCCCAGCAAAGGCGGATGCGGGGCGCACGGCGGCTCTAGGCAGGGCGAGGCCGGTGTCCGGGGCATCCGCTCTTGGTGGGGGTCGGCTCTCTGGGTCTTTGGGTCCAGTGGGGTCTTCCATCGGGAGCGTGGGGGGCACACCAGCGAGCCTCCGATGGCGAGGTGACAAGGCAGTTTGCCACAGCGAGGGAAGAGCGTCTCGGCGGAGCGTGGCTCTTACTTGGCGGGAACGGCCACACAGCAGCAGTCACGGCCTCGAGGAGGGGCTAGGGGCCCCAGGGTCACGGCAGCGAGCCTCCAGTGGTGAGGTGACAAGGCGGCTTGACACAGCGGGGGAAGAGCGGCTCGGCAGAGCGGGGCTCTTCCTCGGCGGGAACGGCCAAACAGCAGCAGTCACGGCCTCGAGGAGGGGCTGGGGGGCACCAGGGTCATGGCTCCGGTGGGGCAGAAATCCTCACAGTTACCTGCAGACGAGCAGGGAGCAGGTTGAGCCAGATGATCCTGTGGCTCAGGTCAGGGGACAAGCTCAGTCAAGCCCTTGGAGAAAGTTTCAGCACAAGTCTACAAAGTCTTTTCAGCAAGTCCTCAACTCTCCTTCCTCAGCAAGGCAATCAGCAGGCCAGTCCTTACAGCGTCTTCTTCTCCTTCTAGTTGGGTAGAGGTTTGTTGTGGTAAACAAGATCTAGTTTGCAAGGAGCAGGGCTCCTACTTTTATACAGCATTTCTTTTGTCTTTTCAGGCCAGGGGGGCCTTTGCATAGCCTAATTCAGTTTTGGAGTACTCTGCTGTGCTGTTCCTGGCTTTTCTTTTCAGTGTGAGGGGCAGGTACATCAGACGCTCTGCAGGAGGTGGAGCCAGCATTCAGAGGACAAGTACAGCCAGAAGTATCTTGTTGACAGTCCTCCCTCTTCCTGGGCCAGGTGTCGGGCTGAGTCATCAGTCGCTCTCCAGGAGGTGGAGGCAGCATTGTGGTGGCAGAGCACAGCCCTATTCAGAGTCCAGTGGCACTCCCACCTCCCACTAAGGTGTAATCCTTGCATTCACCACCTGTCATCTCCCAGCCCTGTCACTCACACAACCCAGACAGCAGATACACATCCTAGCAGAGGCGGGCTGAAATGGTTAGGCAAGCAAATGCTAACTTTCTAAAAGTAGCATTTGCAAACACAGGATATTAAAATAAACTTTACTAAAATAAGTATTTTATTATTCTGAGTTCAGGCATACTAAACTTTATTTTCTACCATGTTCCCTGAGCCTGCTGGGACTATAGTGTAATAATTCCAGCAGCCCATCTTGGCCTAAAAGAACAGGTAGCCTTACAATAGTGAAACCCGAAATTGGCTGTAATTCACTATTAGGACATGCCTCACCCTTCATGACTTGTCCTACCTTATACTTACAATGCACCCTGCCCAAGGGCCTACCATAGGGGTGTCTATTATGAAGCAAAGGGAAGGTTTTGAGGCTGGCAAGTGTGTGCACTTGCCCAGCCAGCATGACAGTACCAGACTACACGCAGGTTCTGCAATGGCAGACCCTAAACACATTTTAAAAGGCTGCTTCTGTGGGTGGCGCAAACAGCGATGCAGGCCCACTAGCAGTATTGGCATTTACAAGCCCTGGCACTCCTGGTGCACTTTACTGGCAGCCTGCCAGTCCTGGCAGCGAGCTGTTGGAATTCTCTTCCTCCACAAATCCGGGCCATCGATGAGCTCCTTCAGTTTAGACGGGCTATCAAGACCTTTTTATTTGTTTAGCTCATCTGTTGTGTCTCTTCTCCTTTCTGGCCGCTTTTAATGCTGTGTTGTGTTTACCTTCTTAAAGCGCCAGGACCCCCCCTTTGCTGGGGCAGCTGTGCGCGGTACAAATAAAAATAACATAACATAACAAAATAAAATAACATAACTGGGGACTGACAGTAAATCCAATGAACCAATCATGGAAATCAATCACATATACATTTTGCACAGGGAGGGCATATGCACTTTAGCACGGGTCCGAAGTGGTAAAGTGCCCAGAGTCATTAACCAACAAAAATAGGTCAGAGAGAATGTTGGAGGAAGGCAAAAAGTTCAGGGATGACCCTGCAGAGAGGGCCAAGTCCAACACAACCCCCTTCCAGCTAAAACGCAGGGCAGACCAATCACCACCGTGATGGGCTTCCCTGCTTAGGGCGATATAACATGGACCTGGCCCGCAACAGCAGGGGCATATTCCAGTTATATGCCAGTCTGAACCTATTTCAAATCCTCTGTTCAAGCTAACCCATGTTGAACCCTCCTAATCACCTGTGGACACCACCTGTGCAGCACCTAACCTTAACTTGCTCACAGGAGTGTCCCAACAGACATACATCAAGTTACAGTGGCCACTGACAGTAGTCAGGGATGAGACCCAGGCCTTATGCCTCTCAGGGCTCTCAAACGTCTGTGGCGTTAAGGAGCGGGGGGCAGATGCCCCAGGTGCTTGGCACCCTTTGTCCATTCTCTCTCATGTCAGTCCAGGTATGACATCCTGGCACTGACCCACCAGCCCCTGGCCTGTACCTGGCGGCTGGACCAAAGACTGGGATGGGCTCTCCCACACCCGGTCCTCCTCCTTGGGGTTCTGTACCCTCCCACCTGGAGTGGTACCACCTTCCAGAATTGTCAGGGCACCTGTGGCAGGTGGCCTGCTCAATTCGCCCACCGGTTCAGGGGTGCTATCAAGCTACTGGAAAAACTACAGTTGATCGACAGAATGCAGAACAATGTCATACATTCACCCCAGTACAGAGATCCGGGCCTAAATGATCGATGTCAAAGTAGCATTTCTCAGAGCTACTAAATGTCTCGGCCGAGGCCAGCACATGCGCTGGATCAGGCCGAGACCTGAAAACCAGGGTTGGATCCAAATGATCCCAATAACCTTAGACTTATTACTAACTTTCCTTTCCAAGCTAAAACTTTTGACAAGCGCGTCCTGTAGTAGAATATACCCCTTTTTGCTGCATGTTTCGTCCCCGCTGGGAATTACAACGTGGTTGCTAGAATGATCTTGTGTTAACACCGCATACCTTTACCCCGCAAGTCGTAACAACGACTTGGTGAGGGGGAAGCTGGATGTTGGAATAGTATAATTTACTATTCCAACTCCAGTATGTGCAACAGTAGGGAAGGTGTTGGATATTAAATCCAACACCTTCTGCCCCCTCCGCAAGTCATTGTTCTGACTTGCAGAGTAATGGTATGTATTGTTACTAAGCGGTCGCTGTAACGACTGCATTGTAATCCCCTGCAGGAAAAAGTTTTCGCTGTAAACAATGTTTACCTGCTACAACTCAACCAACACACAGATGAAATAAATCAATCTCAACACATTCCAATCAAGATTCAGAAAAAGATGTATTACAGAAACTGCTATGCTCAATGTAGCAGATGACATTCATAGATCACTAGATGAAGGTGACTCCTGCCTCCTTATCCTACTCAACTTATCAGCTGCATTAGATGAAGTAAATCATCAGGCCCTACTTGAGACACTCAAAAACCACACTGGTATCTATAGCACAGCCCTGAAAGGGTTCAAATCATACCTGCAACATCGCTTGCAACAAAACAAAATCAACAGCTGTCTCTCAAAGCCTGCTCCACAAGGTGTACATCAAAGCTCAATCCTCTTGTCAGCACTATGAATCTCTTCATGGAACCCCTCACAGTTATTCTGAACCAAGCAGAGGTCAAATATCACATATATATTGATGACAACTCTAATACAAAATAGCATCACCCAGAGACATCAGTCATCTGAATTCTACACTAAATAAGATTCAAACCTGCTTAAACACCAATCAACTAAAGATGAAACCAAACAAGACTGAAATAATAGGAATGGCTGAAGAATTAGGACGCACTAAGCTGTTCTCCCTCACTTTCCAACTCCATAAAATCCCTGGGTATCACTTTGGACAAAAGCATGTCAATGAAGAGCATATCAAGGGGCATGGCCTGGAGCCGATGTGAGCGAATGTGGGACTCAGAGCTGCATCCGCTGCAGCCCCTGTAATCATATGTCCTGAGCCCCGGTCGTGGACATAATCATAGATTTGTAAATCGGAAGGCCCCTGAAACACTGGGGATACGCGGTGAGTTTTGTTTTCCTTTCAAAGGGCCTGACACCCCGGAATAAGAGCCGCGCAGCCAAGACAACAAAATGGCTCCTGCACCGCAGTTAAGTGGGCAAAGGCATAACAGCCTGCCAATAAAGGAGAGCGACTCGATGGTGGGAAGAGACTAGAACATGGGAAGAGCCCTGGATAAAGGCTGCGTGAGGAGAGCAGGTAGCCAAGGGCCGCTGTGGTGTCCGGAGATGCGGCTGCGTTCCCAGTGGGGTCCCGAGACAGGATTGTGGCGGAGCGAGCAGGGAGAGTTCGTTACTGAGCTGGAGGTAAGTGGACAAGTCAATTGCCCAGGAAGAGGGGACCACCTGAACCAGACCCTGGGGGCCACGGAAGTGAGTGGTAGGCAGGCACTGGCCCTATGACACAGTGACCGGTGAGCACTCAGAGAAGCGATCTGCGAGCCATGCGTCACCTGGGATGAGCAAGGAAGAGGCGGGGGAGAGATAAGTGAGTCAGACCTGGGAGCCGTGTGGCCCTGGCGTGGAGGAGGCCACTAGTGTTTTGTAGGGCACAGAGATAGTGGCATACGACTAAGCATGGGCGTAAAATCCGTTCCACTCGTGGATTTTCGGTAAATTCGCAATCCGCGAACTCTCGTGAATTTGCCGAAAATCCGCAAATTCGCACGCAGTGGATTTTTTTGCTTGGTGATACAATATTGCGGCACGTGGCATTCACTTACCGTCATTCAGCATTTGCCGAGTTGTTTTTCTCGATATTTTACGAGTGCTGCGCCATTTTGGATCTTGCTGCGGGAACCCGCGGGAGTTTGGCGACTGCGATTACGTAACGCGGCTTGCCACCTTGCACAGCACGCATCGCGAGAGTTCGCAATTGCGAACACGTAGATGCGGCGGGCAGTAACAATGTCGCACCCGCGAAATTACAGAATTTGCAATTCTGCGCAAGAAATCCACCAGCAAGCAGCATAAACCTACTGAAAATGATCATTTTTATCAGAATATCTCCTCAGGTTGACATTTGCCTGCACTTTGTTTTGCAAGGAGTCCATTTTGGGAGGGGGGTGGGAGGAAGGAAGTGCCCCACAGTCTCCAACTTCCTGTTCCTGTCCAGCAGGCTCCTCCCAGTGCTCTCTTCATGTGCTGGTCACTTTCAGTCGGATCTTGACCTGGAAGGATTACTTTTTGTGGATGCTGCTGAATATTTGGATTTGAGGCCTTTTTGACTTTCTTTGGATCACTTTTGGATTAGAAATTTCACAAGTAAGTTTGTTTGGGGGCAGTACAGTTGCTGCAACTACAATTTTGGAATTTCCGATTTTTGGGCTGTTGTTGGGGCCTTTTGACCAGGGGTAGTGAGTGGTGCATGTGCCTAGTCTTTCTGTGGGGTGTCTTTAATTTAAACATCATGGAGAGCATGGATGGCATGGGATTATGCTGATTTTTCTGTGTTTTTCGATTTTTGGGCTGTTGTTGGGGCCTTTTGACCAGGGGTACTGAGTGGTGCATGGGCCTAGTCTTTCTGTGGGGTGTCTTGAATTTAAACATCATGGAGGGCTTGGATGGCATGGGATTGTGCTGATTTTTATGTGGTTTTTGAGTTTTTGGGGTGTATAACTGAACTGATGTTCCTCTGTCTTCCATTGCTTTTAGGTGCACAAGACTCAAGAGAACCACCAGTACCAGGAAGAAGTCCTGCAGCGGTGTGTGTGTGCAGCATAACGTCATGCGACGTCTGGCCACAGACAACTCTGCAACTCGTGCAACTGCGGCCTGCTGTTCTGACCTCTGAAGAAGATGGCCCCAAAAAAAGTTCCCCGTAGCTCCTCTAGCAAGAAAGTTGCCAGTAAGGAGCAGAAGAAGCAAGTTACCAAGGAGACTGGTGTGCCGCCCGCCACATTTTTTGGGAGAGAAAAAAGTACGCCTGCAGTAGCAGCGGGATCTGCTGGGGACCAAGCTGGGAGCAGCATCCCCGCACCATTGGGCTCAGTGCCACCACCACCACGCCAACTTAAGTCCAAGCCCTTGAGTGCTGCAGAGGCACTTAGTCTAGTTGTTCAATCACCATCGACCAGTGATGTTGGCTCATCGCAAGAAAGTAGCAGCAATGTCCCTCAATCAACACAGGTTGTTGTAACTCATCTGACGAGTGTTGAACAACCACAGCCGCAACAACAACCACATGTGCAAGTACAAGCCCAAGTACATGTGGAGGGAGAGGCAGCGCAAGGAGATGCGCAAGCAGAGGTGCATGGAGGGTCACAAGTGCCCACAATAGTTGTTCCTCCCGAAGAAGGGACACATCAGGAAATCGACAATCAAGCCGAGGTATCATTTGAGGAAGCCACTCCTCCTGATGATCATTCATTGTCTTCCACATCCCTAGCAAGGAAAAGATCAAAGGTGGTGTCTACATCTTCTTCAAGCCCACCTCCTTCTGATGATACGGATCAAAATTGGGAACCACCACCACTGCCTTCTGAGAGTGAGGCACACCATGATCTGACAAAGGTAGCTAAGCGTAAAAGGAAGGTCCCCAAAAGTCTTGTACTTATGGAGAGTGATGATGACGCTCAACAAGAAGTGGCGCATACTCCTGCTGATGAAGACTATCACGACGACGACGCAGTCATCATACATGTCACTCCAGGCTCAGCGGGCATGCAGCAAACAGACATTTTGACCCTAGCCCGAAAAGCTGCTGAGCGTGATGATGTTGTCGACGAGGAGGCAATGGCAACAGCACAATCATTGGAGTTAACAAGTACACCACCACCTACCGCTTCCATATTTCTTCCTCGCCAGAAGGGATCTCCATCCACCTCGACAACAATTAGTGGTGTTGAAAGTGCACAACGTAGTAAAGTTCGGCAATACACATCCTCCACTTCATCTGCAATTAGCAGCATGACCACCACCAGTATCGCCTCCTCCGCCCCCCCCCATAGACATTTCAAGTCCGCAGTTTGGGACTTCTTTAGTGTTTGCCCAAAAAAGGAAAACTTTGCCATTTGTAGCATTTGTAAGCTTGCAGTTAGTCGTGGTAAGTTTGGTACCAACTATGGTACCGGAGGCCAGAGAGGTCATCTTAAGAGACAACACGCTGTCCAATGGTTTGCGCACCCAAAGGAGATCAAGGAAGCCCGAATTGCAAGTCAAGAAAACATTGATGTTTCATCTGATGATGACGAGGAGGAAGTAGTGTCAAACACTTCACTTACACCCAGTATCCCTGTCAGCAGTACACACTCTGTGAGCCACACTAAGAGTGTGGGAGAGAGTGAGACACCAATGCGAAAAAGTTAATCAGCGAGCGTAACTGGGTCGAAGAAGTCATCATCATCATCATCCCGTAAAAGCATGGTCCAGGCCAACATTTAGAAACATGTTGTTTTCAGAAGCGCCATATGATTGCAACCACCCACTGACGCGTCTGTATAACACTAAGCTGGCTAAAATGCTAGCTCTGGACCTTCTCCCTTTTTCTTTTGTAGAAGGGGTTGGTTTTCTAGAATTAGTGGCAGCCTCAGCCCTAAATGGAAGGTTTCTAGCCGGTTCTATTTTGCGAGAGTTGCGGTTCCAGCACTACATGAAGATGTGCTGGAGGTGATTGGGGCAGCTTTGCAGAAGAGTGCTGTTCACACTATACATCTGACAACTGACATTTGGACCAGTGGCGCAGGCGCTGATTACATGTGCATCACTGCACACTGGACCTCTTTTTCAGGGGTTAAAGCAAAGCTAAACACAGGTATTGACCCGGACCAAGTTTTAAAGCTGCTCGGAAACATGCAACACTAGCCATGTTTGGCTAGGAGAAACCTCATACAGCAGAAAACATTTTGAATGAGTTTAACACAAAGGTCTTTCACTGGCTGTCCCCCAAAAAACGCCAGATTGGTTATGTTTCCACGGATAATGGCGCCAATGTAGTTAAGGCCATGGATCTGGGTCACTATTTCAGAGTGCCGTATTTGGCGCACTGTATAAACCTGGTTGTTAAAAAATTCTTTCTTGAGTGAAGACAGTACAGCGTGCAAGTTAGTGGCCACCTGCCGAAGAATGTGCAACCATTTCAGCCATTCTTTTAAGGCCCGGAAGCATCTGAGGAGCTTGCTATATGAACGTCGAATGCCAGTGAAAGCACTCATCCAGGAGGTGCCAACACGTTGGAACTCAACCTTCTACATGCTTGAGCGTCTGTATGAGCAGTATACGGTACTCGATCACTATTTCTTAACACTGGGTACAGCTCAGAAGGACCTGAGGCTAGATGCGGCACAATGGAAGCTAGTTAAAAGCCTGACAGACATGCTTCGTCCTTTTGAGGTCTTCACGCGTGCAGTCAGCAGGGAGGACTGTGATTTGGGAAAAGCTGTCCCATTGTTGCGCATGCTGGAGCACCAACTGAAGGCGGTGTCTTCTATGTTTCAAAAAGATAAAGAAAAGAAAGATGCTTTTGTTTTGGCGGAGAAATTATTAGAGCGCCTACTTGGCGATGAAAGTCTTAAAATGATCCACTCAGAACAGCATTATATTTATGCTACTATTCTGGATCCACGCTACAAAAAGGCACTGGCAGGCCGAGCATACTTTCCTTTTGATGATGAAGATGTTACAAAGTACAAACGTTGGCTAGCCTTGTCAGCCATGAGGTTTGAAAGAGAACGGCAGACAATTGAAGGAAAAGGCAGTACATCAGCATCAGCAGGCCATCCCCAGTCAAAAGAATCCACTTCTGCACCTGTGACTGTGGCAGAAGTGACCTCTCAGCCGTTAAAGACACCGGCAACCGGATCATCTGCACCAGACACAACAGTAACATTGGGTGAAGAAGAGGATTGTCTAACTCTGCTTGGGTTTGATTTTCAAAAGGTAGCAGCAAAAAGTAAGCAAAGTGTAGGAACCTTGGAGAACCTTGAGTCGATGGTGCAGGACTATCTGAATGACTCAACAGAGGTCTATGTTAATGCTGACCCATTGGCGTATTGGCATGGGAAAAAAGAATTGTGGGGACAGATCTCCAACCTGGCTATAAACTACTTGTCTTGCCCACTCGCAAGTGTGTCTTCTGAACGTGTTTTCAGTGCTGCTGGTGGCATTGTAACTTGCAAACGGACCCGCCTCTCCCCAAAAATGTGGAGAGGTTAACAATGATCAAGATGAATCAGCACCTCATACCACCAGATTACAAAGTACGAGAACATACGCCGGATGAAGACGAGAAGGACAGCAACTTAGATGAGGGATATTCTTCTCTTTTAGGTGACACTGACCTACTCCTGCCTGAATTCGCAGAGTATGAGGACAAACTCTTATTCCTATTCCCTGACACCGAGCCCTGAAAATGAGCCAATGAATCAATAACTTTCTTTTTCATCCTTATTTACTTTTATTCCTGAGTGTCTGTCTTTCTTTGTTTTGCACAGTTAATATAATTAAAACTTTAATCACCTAATCACAAAAACAAGCCCATCAGCAGATCTGTCTTCACTTGTTTACTTATTGATTTGAAGGTGCCGCAGTCTGCATTCCTCAGGTTCACAAGTTCACAAGACCATGCTCCTCTATCCTCCTCCTCCAGACTCCTATTTCCCTCAAAGCAGAGGGCTGGATTACGCCCAATGAAGAAAGACTCTGCACTTGTGGGGGTGTTCTACTTCTTTGCGGGTGAGTTGGCGGGTCTTGGGGCATTGCTGGGAAGCTCTAATTCCGGATAAAAGTGGTTTGGACCAAATCAGAGGCAAATTTTTTTTGCGTTTTTGCTGACTTGCTTGCCTTTGGGGTGCTCTTTGGGGGGTTCCGGGTGTTTGTGGGTGGGTTTTGGGGTCTGGGAGCACTGCTGGGACAGTCTAATTTTGATTGCATTTGCTTTTCAGGAAATCCGTGGTGGAAAACGGGAGTTATGACCTAGCTGCACAGCGCGTTTTGACCGAAGGCCGATAAATATTGTAAGTATGAGATTTTCCTTTTTGGCTGTTTGGGGGTGTTGTGCTTTTTTGCGGGTGGGTTGGCAGGTCTTGGGGCATTGCTGGGAAGGTCTAATAACGGATAGAAGTGGTTTGGAGAAAATCCATGCAGAAAAGCCTTTTGGCACTTTTTGTAACTTAGGGTTCGTTAGGGTTAGCCCTAGCAGCAGGATTGCATGTGTTTCGGGGTGTTCTAGATTTTTGCAACTGAGTTCTGGGGTCTTAGAGCACTCGTGGGAATGTGTAATTTTGGTTGTAAGTGATTTGAAGAAAATCCATGGTGGGAAAGGGGGGATTTGGCATAGTTAAAGAAAGCGTTTGCCACTATTCTTAACTTAGGGCTCGTTAGGGTTAGCAGTATTTGTATTGCATGTGTTTAGGTGGGGGGCTGTTTGTGGGGGGGTTTGCGAGTCTCGGAGCGATGCTGGGTATGGATACTTTTGCTTGCTTGCAAGTGGTTTGAATACAATCCACGGTGGGTAAGGGGGGATTTGGGCCTACTTTTACAAAGTATGTTTTGTCACCAGTTTTCTACTAGGCCTCGTTTTTTGAGATCTGATTGGGGGTCTTCTACATTTTTGCGACTGGCTTTAGTAAGGGTCTGGGTGGGAGCACTGCTGGGAAGGTCTAATTTTGCTCTAAAACAGTTTACAGTACACCTAGCTTGAGGGGAAAGATCCGCTAAATTAATTTGCCCATACTTATTTATCCTTCAAAAGGAGACTCAGACAGAGTACGCACTTTCAAAAATATTGTACTGTCTATTAGGAAACTCAAAGTGTGACTTTTTGCACTACACAGCGCACATACCTTATTTTTATTTATCAGTGGTGTTCTAATATCACTTCCTATTTTTCCATCAATAATTACAGGCCGGGTTTCAGTCTGTGCAATGGGAAAAAAGGATGAAGTCAGGCTTCACATTAGCGAGCCGCAATTCAGCATCCGCCAGACAGGCAGTGGACAGGGTGTCTTCTGGTCACCACATTGATGGACGAAGCGTCAGTTGGAATGGAGGAGTGCCGCTAATAGGAGGAATGGTTTGATGTGTGCAACTTACTTATCAAATTCAACAGGACAACTACAACAACATACAGATATAGTATCCATTCTTTTCAAATTATTTTTTAAGTAATGTTATTGCTGTGAACTTCTATGAGTGTGACTCTGCATGTCTTGGATCTCTCTCTGCTTCTAAATTGATCCCTACAGCCATTCTATAGGTTTTACTTCGGCTATTTTTTAAACCTGATTTAATGTAAGAAGTGTTTCTCTGAGTGCAGAGATAGGCAAGTGAAAACGCTGCAGCCCTGTACTGTCGCATTCTGTCATTCACGGTTGTCGAAAGTACTACTTACTTTTCAGTAACAATGCATGCAGTAGTGCATGCACTTCCTTTATGTCACTTAAAAGATTCATGGTTAGCTTTGTACCCAATGATTTCTTTATCTTCAATTATTGTTTGTCATTGCTGTGCTTTTTTTTCTTCTCTCAACAAAACTTACCCAAAAAAAAACCCCATTCCCATCCATTTTCCAAACCCTAACCCTCTTCCCCCGGGCTGTGTGGTTTTGATTGATGTGTGACTAAATGACAGCAATAATTCTACACACTTGCTGGGGAGGATAAGGTCATAGCAACAGGCTGGTGAAGGAATCCGAGGATATATTCTAGACTTACTCAGCTTCAGTACTATTTCTTGTAGTAGTAGCCAATGTCAAAGAAATTCAACGCAAGTACTAGTTATACTTTCAATACTTTACCATTTGTTAGGCTACATTGTGGCACTGTTCTAGTGTACTGTCACCTGCTATATTCTCTATCGTACCGTTCTAATGCTACGGTAAGGACAAACAAGGTTTCATTTTCTTTTTTTCAGATGCTGCAACTGCCACTGTGTAACACCACTAGTACCAACGCAATGATGACATTTCATCCGCCCAGGATTGCCATTTCGCCATTTGATGTGCAACCAGCCCTGTGCCTAGCCCTATTTCCAAACACAAATTACAGGTAAGATAAGCGTTTGGGGGAGGAAGTATAATGGAGTATTATGAGAGACGAGAGACTGACGCTAGTACTAGTAAAGTCCTAGGACTATTGAATTCACTTACTTTGTGAGAGGCACTTAGTTTTGAAAACATTTGGGCAATTAATTACACAACTTGAATCAAGATGCCACTTAAGTGTCACCAAAACAAAGTTACTGTTAAACCCCCACCCACCAGCCTCAAAAGCAGTAAAAGATAAAGTTTAAAGTATATTTATATCCCTGACAAAAATAATCTCCCACAAGACCCAACCCACCCCCACTCCCTAACCCCAACGAATGTCCGTGAAAAGTCCAAAAAAGTGAAAAAACCCAACTCCCAATTCCCACCCCCTTAGAAGTCTTTAAAAAAGGGGCAAGGGACAGTCTCCTCCTACTGCTGGCTGCTGCTGTTGAATTTCCGAGCCAGGTCGGAATGCTCCTTGCGGAGGGTCTCGAGCAGGGTTTTGGTGTTGAGCAGCTCCTGCTCGAGGTAGGAAACCCTCAGGGAAAGGGGGTGCATACGTTTCTTGCAACTGCTGTGGGGGGCAGCTGATTTCTTTGCTCGGCGGTGGCGGGTGGCTGCGGTACCCCGGCTCCGTACCGTTGGAGACCTGCGCCATCTGGGTGACCCAGGGAGCACGGAGGAGGATGCAGATGTCCCGGTAGATGTTGTGGTAGACTGCGTGTCCCCCTCCTCCTGGGCCACCAGCCACCGATATTCAGCGACAGTGGCCTCCAGCCTCCGTTGCCAGGCCCGTCTAGCCAGCTCCTTCCGGGTTGGTTTGGAAGGAGCATCTATATGAAGAAAGAAAGGCATAGTCTGTAACCAATGCTCTTTAAGATTAACAAAAAATGATTCAGCAGAAAGTTGTGTCACAGTAGAACTAGCAACTTGCAAGTGCAGTACATAACTATTGTGGCAAGTATCTATCTAACCTCCCACTTCTACACCCTTGCTCTAACATTAGTGGAAGTTTAAGGAATCAATTCTACGAGCACTATGGACTCACTCCATTAGAGTCGACTATGACAGTACACCAGTCTTATTCTTCTTCTTCTCTCTTGTTTAGCAAAATTGACAAAATTGGTACGTTAACTTCTGCAAGCCGGCATAATGCCAGCGCAGTCAACTTGCACCCGAGGAAAACAGACCCCCGCCTTGATGAGTGAGACAGACTTGCATTACTGTACCAGTCCAGTACATACAGGTGGTGATGCTCTTACTTTTCTATTACGGGTGGCACTGAGAATACACTTTTACAAGGGCTACTGCTTAATTAATTTAAGTTTCACCCTACAGTGCCAATGAAAACTAGAAAAGGAAAATGAAAAAGATAAATAATCTGATTATTTATCATTGCACATGGTATGTATTTACTTACATATGGGATGGCTTTAGGTGCTTTGCTTTTTATTGAGTGAACAGTGGACTGGTGGTGGGGGGAGACCAAGCAGCCTGGACATCAGAGTGGTGGCCACCCTGCCTAGGACCCACACCAGTCCCATGCCAGGAGGCAAGGAATCTCGGTGTTTGGTTCGACTCTAAACTCACTTTCGGACCTCAGGTCAACCGTGTGATCGGCTCATGCTTTGGGACCCTCAAGACCCTGAAGAAGGTCTTGGAATTCCTTCCCATCAAAGCCCGCCAAACACTTGTGCACGCCTTAGTCACCTCCAAAATGGACTATGGCAACCTGCTCTACTTGGGGACCCTCGAGAAGAACTTAAACCATCTGCAGGTTTTACAAAATGCCGCAGCTCGGCTGGTCCTCAGACGGCCCAGAAGATCAGCCTCAAAATCCGCGCTTCAAGCACTCCACTGGCTCCCGGTGAGAAACAGGGTGAAATTTAAAGCACTCTGCACGTGCCACCGGATCATCAATGGCAGGGCACCCCTCCCCTTGCAAGATCTTCCGACACAATATGAGCCCGTGCGTTCCCTCAGATCATCTGGCACGCGTCGCCTGGCCATTCCTAAGGTGTCCAAAGCCAGGATGGGTGGCAGGTCCTTTAGGTACCTAGCAGCGTCCAGTTGGAATGAACTCCCTGTGGCGCTCCGCCTGGAACCCTCAGAGCCCACCTTTAGAGCTAAACTGAAAACACTTCTCTACTCTCAATAGTGTTCCTCCTCCCTCCCCTCCAGCCTGCACTAGGATCTCAGCGCGGGGACACGCCGTCGGCGTCACCATGCGCTCTACAAATCTCCCTATTATTATATTATTATTATTAACAGTGATACATCCACACATGAATGACCAAGTTCTACTAAACTTATTAACAGAGGTAGTGAGTGGCCATCGTAATAGCTGGATATATGCTGTGCTTGCAATACAAACTACTGCTACTATGCATGGTAGTATTCGGACAACATTACAACTTCTTTTCCTTGCCTTTCCTACACTGGGACAGACGTGCGGGTGCGGTGTTACATGCTTTTCAAAGTAACACTTAGTTCATACAGTGACCGTCTACTCTCTCTAGATACACATATGCTATCTAAGAGTCAGATAGTACCATGATCCAGGCATCCATCCATTCAAACTATAGGGCAGATTAGGATTGCGGATTTCCCGCATCCTCCGGGCCAGCGGAATCCACCGCCGGCCCGGAGGATGCGGGAAATCCGCAGCGGACTGAAAAAGACCCCCCGCCAGATTAGGATGGCTGGGGGATCGTTTTTCAGTCCACAGCTTTTCCGCCGCGGTCGCCTCCCGTCCGCGGCGGAAAAGCACTAACATGGCTGGCGGTGGCTATCAGACACCGCCAGCCATATTAGGATGTCTGGAGGAACAGATGCCTTTACACGGCGGCATTTCCGACGTGCAAAGGCATACAGATTTTTGTTTGGGGGCCCGTTGGGGGCCCCCAGAGGTGAAGGGGGGGTGGGGGGTGCACATGGGGGGTACCTATGTTACCCCCCTGCATTTTCCTGCACAAAGTGGCAGGCACCACGCGGTGCCTGCCGCTTTGTGCATTTACATGCACAACTTACATTTTTATCATTGCGGCGGGTGCTGCTTCAAGCAGCACCCGCCGCAATGATAAAAATACAGGATGTGACCGCCAGGGTGGCGGTAACATCCTAATTACCACGGAGGGTCCGCCACTGCCCCTGCGGACGGTCCCTCCTACTCTATGGTGGCGGACGGACTCAGGTCCGTCCGCCATCATAATAGGCCCCTAAATGTCAATCATTCTTCTTCATGTCTCTCATCTGGACAAACCTTACATTTTCTCACGGGGAGCAGCACACTATGCAGTCTGCAATCTCAATAAGTAAGGAATATAAGAGCTTACCACTGCCCGCCACTACCGTGGTAACCCGCACAGCAGTTTGGTCCGGCACTTCCACCGCCTCCTCCCCAGAGCATTCCTCCTCCACCTCCGCGCTGGGCCCAGCACCAGATGTTCCACCTACAAAGTACATTTAAGAATGTTAGATTTCATAGACATACACCACTCACTAGAATTTTGTCTAGGAATGAAGAAATGTGAATACAGAAACCAATCTAATAATTTGTGACTGCCTACTCTAAAGTAAAATTTTCCAGTGAAGGGTTTTGTCTTGCTGCACTTTTTGGCACAACTGATGAATGCTTACTTTTTAACACGCTTCATTTTTCTCATAACAGACAGAAGCTTCACTTCTAAGAAAAAATCATCATCATCACCACTAGGACAGAGGGACCAACGATTCATAACCAAAAAGAAAAATTAAAGTTCAAACCAGGTGAGGGCTCGGCTCGCCCACAATAAATGTGTGAAATAAATCACTATTAGCACTTTTCCATTTCTAATCAACCGTTTTTGTTTTATGACAAGCTTGATTTTAATAAATATTTTTACTTTTAACTAAGCTTTAAAACTTAAATAGACTCTGTGGTTTTTGGTCATGAGTGAATGAGCAAAAGGTTTTGGAATTTGCAAGCATGAGCCCAGGCCTCTGACACTTCTGGACTCTGACTCCCTACTCTTGTCCTGTGTTGGATAATCATCTTTGGGGATCAATCATCGATGAATTCGGGAGCTAAATGACTCTGCCACACTATCTAGTCAGTAAGGAGATTGGGGGTTCTTCAAAGTCTGATATCACTGAGGTATGTGGAAAGTCTACCTGCGTCTAGTGTAATTGATAAACAATGCACTATTTAGTGTCCATAGTTCTGTTTGTGCAGATTTGTCCCTGCAACAGTAGTAGAACGGATTGTCCTCCTATCCAAACAAAAAGTAAAGTAGTATCTTATTCTTTCTTGCTGGTCATTCACCTTTTTATTGTTGGTAATTGTCAAAGCATACACATTCAGAAGACTTGAAAAGGCATTATGGACAATACCAGAGGACTGCACTCAGTGCATAGAGCTATTGCTGACTAGAATGGGAGTCCAATGGAATTGCCAAATGTGCAATCTTACTTAGCTACACAGACAGACTAATAAGAATAATCTAGTAATAACACAGGGAGTCATAGTCGAGGCAGGATAAGAATTTAGATACAGTCTACAAGAATCTCAAAGACGATTTAGAAAAAATCGAATGAGTAACGCTAGGAAAAAATAGGTACTCTATATTAAAATTAAAACTTACCGGGGCCAGCAAAGAAGCCCTCGAGTGACCGATCCTGTTCAGCAGCAGCAGCAGCCTCCTCCAACGCCCTCTTGCCCCTGGGGGAAGCTGATGTACAACATGAAATAAAGAAAGACCAGAAAACATGGATGATATTTGTCAACCAAATCAAACATTTCAAAAGAACAATAACAAAATATTTTGGCGAAATAGCAAATAGACAACTATTCTACGGGATATATTGACCGATCTCATGTGGTCTACTACGTTATTAGTATTGTTTGATTTGCGGACCATCGACTTGGAAAGTTCTTATGTAACTCACTATACAAACTACTAAAAAGGTTCACCTAGGACTGACAGGCAGCAGTCCGCAGCACGCGAAGTGACAGACAAAGTCCATCGTGATTGCAGATCAGCGACAACACTAAAAAGTTTCCTACTACATTAACCAGTCATTAAAATACTCAATTTCAATTCAATTTTATTTAAATATGATTTTGGAACTCCGTGGAGATCCACATATTAGGTAAGAGAAAGGGTTCCCTTAAGGCACAGATAAAGACAGGTATAAAATAATGTACCTTATGACTTAACAAATACATACAACAAAATATTGAAAAGTTAAAAATTCATTTATTAGAATATATTAAAAAACAATCAATAGGGATAACTAAACTAAATCCCTGAACTAAAACAAGATAAAATTGAAACAATACATATAATTGCGACCTGCACAATTACAAGCAGACAGAACAGTTACAACATATATTTGTTGGATACAGGTTTGTATATTCTTTCTCCGCTCTAATATCACCAGAGTAGTATCACTACCAAATCAGCGTATCTATTATGGTGTTGGAGACTTGAATTATACGCTTTAGGTTGCGTCGACGCGTTTCGGTGATAACTCCTTATTATGATCACCTTTATCAAGACATAAATTTTGTCTGCCAGAACCAGAGGGTATGTAAAAATTGCCCCTGGGATAATATTGACGATCCTTTATAGGGATCACTTCACGTTTCCTAATTGGAGCGTGGGCTTCTGTAGTCGCCTTATACAATGCTGCTGGTAGTAGTATATTTCTGTTTCTGTTCTGAATAAATGCGATCTTTTGTTGTCCCCCTGACCAAAGGAGACCAAGGAAAAATGGTTGTGTTGTAGACCATAAGTATTATATGCAATCAGGCCACAATTGCCATGTATAAATATAAATATCACAAATTCTCCACTTCTGACAGGTTATGTTGCAGAAGGTTGCGGTTGTAATTCTCTTTTAGGCTTCACAAAGATAACCTAATGGGACGATCTAAGGTTTCACAGTCCCTTGGTCATCGTGATATGGCCAAACATAATGAGAGTCTACCTAGTTTGTAGATAAGGGTTCAGCTCTCTGTGGGGGTCCGAGTCACACGACTCGGTCCCCCACAGAGAGCAGAACCCTTATCTAAAGAGAATTACAACCGCAACCTTCTGCAACATAACCTGTCAGAAGTGGAGAATTCGTGATATTTATATTTATACATGGTAATTGTGGCCTGATTGCATATAATACTTATGGTCTACAACACAACCATTTTTCCTTGGTCTCCTATGGTCAGGGGGACAACAAAAGATCGCATTTATTCAGAACAGAAACAGAAATATACTACTACCAGCAGCATTGTATAAGGCGACTACAGAAGCCCACGCTCCAATTAGGAAACGTGAAGTGATCCCTATAAAGGATCGTCAATATTATCCCAGGGGCGATTTTTACATACCCTCTGGTTCTGGCAGACAAAATTTATGTCTTGATAAAGGTGATCATAATAAGGAGTTATCACCGAAACGCGTCGACGCAACCTAAAGCGTATAATTCAAGTCTCCAACACCATAATAGATACGCTGATTTGGTAGTGATACTACTCTGGTGATATTAGAGCGGAGAAAGAATATACAAACCTGTATCCAACAAATATATGTTGTAACTGTTCTGTCTGCTTGTAATTGTGCAGGTCGCAATTATATGTATTGTTTCAATTTTATCTTGTTTTAGTTCAGGGATTTAGTTTAGTTATCCCTATTGATTGTTTTTTAATATATTCTAATAAATGAATTTTTAACTTTTCAATATTTTGTTGTATGTATTTGTTAAGTCATAAGGTACATTATTTTATACCTGTCTTTATCTGTGCCTTAAGGGAACCCTTTCTCTTACCTAGGTTGAATAACCCCATTTCCCTTGGCCTACACAAGGGGTACCTCTCTGTTTTTTACAGAGATCCACATATTACACAATGACAAACAAAATATAATAGAATTAAACCATATGTAAACAACTCATGCAGGCGGAAAATATACAAGGATGACATACCATTCGTCTAATACAATTCTAAACTGAACACATACTGGTTTTACCCAGAGACGGCGATAAGCCATTAATGCTGGACAAACTAGCAAGACGTGTATAGAGTCTTGAACTGAGAGATTGCAGAAATTACATACATTGGATATGCCATGCCATTTGGCCAACAACTTATTCAGGGGAAGGAGATCCTGCCTAAGAAGCAGCCAAAAGCGGCGTAAACCGTGAGGTATGTTCCAGGACACGTAAGGTTGGACTTGTCTAAATAAACAAGAATTACAAGCTTGTGTAACCCCCTTCTTTTGTATAATCAAGTTGCGATCCCTTTCGTAACTTAGCTTCCATGTGGCTTGTTTTAGTGTTAATTTTAATTGGTGCATAGAAAGGTCTAAAAGAGAGGCTTCTTCCAAGTCCAAGAGAGTAATGGCCTTCCTATAATTCTTTATAAGAATCGAATATTCTTTAAGAGGGCCCATCAACTCTTCTGTAATAAGGGATCTTAAAGTGGCTGGCTTTCCTTTGATCAAACAGATAACCCAGCGGATAACTCCTGCTAGGCCCTGTGCCCAGCTGCTTCTTAGACCAAGTTCTAAACGCAGGGCTGCTGCACTACAACTATTATTAACCGAAGTTAAGCTTCTCAAGAGGATGCCCTCAATAGTGTCCAAGAAACCCCATTCGACTAAGTCGATTAGTTCTACACCGTAAAGCAGAGTCGGGGGGACTTTTGCCCGGAAAGCCTCCAGCAGGTGAACAAAGTGTCTCTTGCCTGTTGATTTGTACAATGCTCTTAGGCAATTTCCCTGAGACTTTGCCTTACGGGAACTGTTTTCTATGTGGGATTTGTTGCTCAAGTTGCTATTAACAACCTTACCCAGGAAAACATATGTTTTTACTCTTTCTAATTTTTGGCCTCCCAGTTCCCAGCTAATGTGCTCCAACTTCAATTTTTTTCGTCCCTCCATACACATTATCTTGCTTTTGGAGATGTTTATTTTCAGGAAGTGCTCTTCGGAAAAAGTGTGTAATGAATGCAGACGGTTATTAAGACCTTTTGGAGTAAGGTCTAAAATTAGAATGTCGTCCGCATACATTAGACAAGAGACATGTCTATCTCCCAGACGTGGCGCAATTCCTTCACATGCAGATATAGTAAGGGGAAGGTCGCTAACATAAAGGGAGAATAGGAGGGTAGCTAAAAGACAGCCCTGTTTAAGGCCGTTCGCCGATGGAATGAGCTGGGATAGGCCCCTTTCTCCCCCCAACAGCACTTTGCACCACGTGTTATCGTGCAGATCCTGTACCAAACATAAGAGTCTATGAGGCATTCCCAGGGCATGTAGCTTTCTCCACAGTACCTGTCGGTCGACCTTGTCAAAGGCCGTGGAGAAATCTATGAATGCCGCATAGACTCTCCCCTTTCTAGCTCCAATGTATTTGTCGATTATTACCTGGAGGGCGGTTAAATTGTCCATGGTGCCATGGTTTTTCCTAAAGCCTGTCTGCTCGAGTGGAAGAATATTTGAAGACTCCACCCATGCGTTTATTCGTTTGAGCAGACATCTTGTCAAAACTTTGCCGATTGCATCCAGCAATGCAATCTGGCGGTAGTTCTGAGGGGATAGGCGATCTCCCTTTTTAAACAATGGAACCAGGATACTTCCCTTCCAGGAGGGTAAGACCTTGCCTCTTAGTAGACAAATGTTAAAAATTGGGCAAAGGAGCATACTCCATTTAGCCCTGTTCTGTTTTAGTACATTAATGGGAAATTCATCAGGGCCCATAGCCCCTGAACATCTCATTTCCCCGATAGCTAGGTCTATATCCTTTTCTGAGAAAGACTCTAAAGGCAAACTCATTTCAATTGGCCATTCTTGGGGAGTCACAGTATTATTACTTGCATAAAGGTTAGAGACAAAATCCCTCCATATTTGTTCCTCAATAGGGATGGGTAGAGGGCTAATTCTCAGTCCACACCCCTCACCTATAAGGGACCAAAATTGCCTAATTTCCCCGTTAGTAGCAGCTTCTCTTATTTTTACCCAAATGGCGTCCTCTTTTTCTTTGCGTAGAGAGACTAAGAGCCTTCTCCTTTTCCTTTTTAGCGTTGTTATTTGCCGTGTTATAGCACTTGTTCTATTTAAATATTGGGCCCTTATTAATTTATTAAGTTCTATGTTGAGCAGTCTCAGAGGGCAGGGGAATATGCCAATGGACTTTTTCTTATTCAGCTTTTTTGCCCCTGTTGTCACTGACTTCAAAAACAGGGAGACATTTTCAATTTCACAACCATACCAGGAAGGAAGCTCCGATATTGCTACATCGAGCATTGCTTCCAGATTTCGATGTGCCCTTGCATTCCAGTAGCACCTTCCTGATTTGGTACCGAAGTTTGTTTGATCACTATTCAAAGTCTATTGATCACATTTAGGAGGCTTTACATTCATCGAGATGAAGAGGATTCTATGATCACTTAATGGTGTGTCGATCACAACGATGATCTTTAACAACTCAAATGATTGGGTCCCTAATATCTTTTAATTTTGAAGGAGAAACACTTTGTGAAAAGGGAAAGGGTTATGGGTAGACAACAAAATACAAATTCCCTTTTCTTATAATCTAGAGAAGACTTTCGTCTTTGGGGGGCTGCGGAAGAGGAGCTTTTGGGGTGAGCCAATCTATGTATTACAGTTGTATAGGGATCAACAAATTTACAAACAATTCAAAATGCCTCAATGACCATCATTTTACCACTCTGAAATTAATAAGGATGTACACACTATGATGTAAGTTGAATAAAAAAAGATTTTTTATTTTTATATTTATATTAGTATTTTTCTCTGTTCATATCACCTTGCGGAGCAGATTCGTACATTTATTTATATAAAACATTGTTTTGTTAAAAACAATTAGTATAACATTTCATCTCATAGAGTCAAATACACAATTAAAAGAAATAATTACGGTACAACAAATTCATCACACAAACATATTGTCGACGCGGCGTTTCGGTGATTTTTATGTCGTCACCTTCTTCAGGACAGTGTGTAAGTTAAAATCTCTATAAAGTAAAAAAAACACAGAGAGAGCATATATTAACATATGGTGTATTGCCTCAATAGGTGAACAGAGTTAAACTGTAGCTCCTCTTCCGCAGCCCCCCAAAGACGAAAGTCTTCTCTAGATTATAAGAAAAGGGAATTTGTATTTTGTTGTCTACGATTGGGTCCCTAATATTACATAATCAAGAATTGATTCCCCTTGATAGGATTTGTGTGTGAAATTGGCTGGGGAATCCGAAGGGAGTCTCCCATTTGCAATAATCCCATCCGTTTCTGCCAACTCATTTAATAATAGTTTGCCCCGTTTATTTGTTTTTATATGTTCAGGGAACGTTGCTCGGGGAATATGGAAAGTTTCTTCTCTCATTTTGTCGCAGAATAAGTTTAAGCTAAAGTTGGAGATCTTACAATTCAAGTCCCCAACTAGGATGATAACCGTTCTTGGATCTTTCTCCTTAATACTCTGGATAAGGAGGAAGATCTTTTTTAAGATTACATTAAAACCAACTTCTGGAGGTATGTAGGCATTTATCAGAGCCAGACGGTTACCAGCTGAAGGATTGCCTGACCCGAATAAAGTTACTACCTGAAAAAGGTTACTCGGGTCCATAAGATGCTCGTAGTCCCAATTTATACGGTTTGATAGGAGGCAAGCTATACCCCCGCTGGCGTGTCCTTTTTTATTTGCGGTGGCGCTACCTTCCAGTACATAATAATCTTTCCCTATTTGAATGTTATCACTGCACCATGTCTCCTGGAGGCATATTATGTTTGCCTCTAGGGACAAAAGGAATGCTGTTTTCTCCGGACTGTTTTTTAAACCCGCTGCATTCCAAGATATTATGGATAGTTCTTTGCTAAAGATACGGGTTAGATAATTGTTTACTTGAGGATTTTTCAGCGAGTACTCTGGGGAGCCAGTTCCATTGGTCATTTTCCTCTCCGGTAGCAATTTGATAAGAAAACAGGGTAGGATTAACGTAGGATACTACCCGAGAATCCTTAGACTTACTTATTTTTAATTCTGTGATTTCACCCACCTTATTTATATTACCTGTTGCTGCGTGCAACAGAGAAAAGGGGGGTTTCTGTTGATTTTGAAATTTGGGAACATTGTTTTGTCTAGTATGCGTTAACACTGGAATTACATCTATTCCTCTGCTCTGCAGATCTTCTGCGCGTTGCAGAATAAGATTGGCTACTAATTTAGAATGAAACTTCACCCTAGTTATCATCCCCACTTCTGATTTTAATAGTTGGACCCTATCTAGATCGGCTGATTGTATAAGTTTCAGGTTGGCAGATTCTTGAAAGTATTTAAGCAAGAGGGATCTGTTCAAGATGCATTCGGCATCGAAGAGGGGAGAAAATTCTACCCATACAGTGTCTATATTTTTCTCCTTAGATTCTTTTGGAGAGACACCTCTTGCGGATGCTCCCAGAAAAGCAGTTGCGAAGGGATTAAGTGATGGAGCTACTTGGGCAGGGGGATTTTGCTCATGTCCTAAAGATGTTGGTTTATGTGCCTCCTTAGATTCTTTTGGAGAGACACCTCTTGCGGCTGCTCCCAGAAAAGCAGTTGCAAAGGGATTAAGTGATGGAGCTACTTGGGCAGGGGGATTTTGCTCATGTCCTAAAGATGTTGATTTATGTGCCACAATTATATCCCTATTATTAGGAACTTGCTGACCAAGGGTATTTATATCGGTTGTTAATAATGGAGGGGGTGTGGGGATAGATAATAGTGCTGGAGTGGCCAGGGGCGGAGGGGCGATATTTTCTTTAGTAGTCTTATTTTCGAGATTTTTATTTTTTTCAGCTTCCACCTGAACTTGATATATCTCGTTCTGTAAGGGGGAATTTAGGTGTTTTCTAAAGAGAATTTTCCTCCGCCTATTTTTTTCTATCCGTCTCAATAATTTCCTCTTATTCTTTCCTTTCTTTTTTATTATCTCAGTTTTCCCTTTATTACTGTTCTCTTCCAGGATAGCTTCCGCCTCTATATCCCCATCTCCCTGTTGCTTCTTAAAGATAGGGAAGAGGTCATTCCCAGTTTTTAGCGGGAGTTCCCCGTAAGCTTTAATTTCAGAATCATTAACTAAAGAACCGTTTAGGGAGGGGGAAGGCTGGGTAACACTTATTTTTTCATCCTCATGTACTCCTTTTGTAGCAATGTTAGCTGCTGATGATTGATCTTTTATTCCTACCTTATCGGGAGCCAAAAATGGAGGAAAGGGCTCCTTCGGGTCCACATCCTTCTCTTTTTGGGTCCCCAACAAGACTTTTAAAATTTGGGTCACTGTATCGAGTACGCAGTCAGATCCCCCCACAAATTTTTCCAGTAATTGTAAACTGGATGACAGTAAATGTTCTAATATATGAAGGGAATCAGAGAAAGGTTTATCAGTCCCCTTACATTGAAATGTATTTATCCCAGTCAGGTTTAAATTTGGACTCGTGGAAAAATTTGAGTGTGAGGACTTAGAGGGGGTGCTGCTGTAAAGATGTAAACCAGCATGGTTCGACATTACCGGGGTGTTCTGATGTATCTCGGCTTTTGTCGGATCAGTCTCTAGATACCGTTGACATAAGTCTTTATCTAAGATCATTGGAGACAACCCATTGCTAAATGACACTTTTGTTGGTGATATATTTACTGTCTGGAGGGCATCATCATGTGGAATTATCCCAATATGTAAATTATCTTGTTCTATGTCATTTTTTGTTTTTATAACTACCTCTGGTGCAAGGTCAATGTTGTTTTTCATTGTGGAAAATAGGGGAGGAGAAAAACCACACTTGGGGGATAATGGTGCTACTCTTGTTGCCCCTGAACTCTTGTCCACAATTACCTTATTATTTCAGGCATCTCTCGCGAGTTATTGGGGACAATGTCCAAATGGATAGCTTCAGAGTCCTTAATGTCCTCTGCCTTATTGTCCACCCCTGTAGCTTTATTCTTACCCCTTTCCCAAAGGTTGAAAAGCTGGCAGGTGCTTTTCAAATTAGAAGCCTGACTAAGTTTATTTCGGAGGGGATTCGATCTGGTTTTTGTGCCTGATCTTCCTACAAGTATTTTCCCAGGCCTTAGTTTCTTTGTCATCATCGCAGGCAAACAATGAAAACAATTAAACAGTTAGGCAGTGTAAGAAAAATTGTTATTAGTACACCTAAGCTGAGGTACTTGGTGGATTTTCTAAGATCTAAGAATCGAGAGCTGAGCCTATATCAGACAGACTATATCTACAGAGTCAGTGGGGACAATACAATCATTCTTTAACTTTTCACAGATAGGACATAGAGGTCATAACAGTATTTATATTACTAGGTGTTAGAGGACTGGCCTAGCCTAGCCTTCTCGTGCCTCTGAGGGCCTCAGAGGGCCCGCACTTGTCCCGGGCTTCTCCCGGGCGCTTCCCGCGTGCTCCAGCGCGGCGGTATACTAACACGCTATTTATAGGTTGCAAGTGAAGGGGGGTGTGGCCTACAGGAAGAGCGTCACCAGGTGGGTTCGGTGATGGAAACTGCTGGGACTCTTTGGAGTTATAGTCCAGCAGTATGCTCGCTCGCAGCCCTGTCAGCCAGAAGCCCTTGGTGCAGTGAGGTCAGATGTCAGCAAGATACAGCTCCGTGAAGCGGGACCCGCGGAGCGGGTCCGGCGAAAGGTAGCGCCTTACAATGCGCTTCTGGTGAGCCTCGGCGCACTTCCACTGTCCTCCAGCGCCTGACACAGTCTCCAAAACGGCAAGTAGCAAAGGAATGGTATCCGCTGCTGTTTCAAATCCGGAGCCTTTTCACAGGGTAGCAAGGGGCGTGGCCTACAGGGAGAGCGTCACCAGGTGGGTTCGGTGATGGAAACTGCTGGGACTCTTGGGAGTTGGAGTCCAGCAGTATGCTCGCTCGCAGCCCTGTCAGCCAGAAGCCCTTGGTGCAGTGAGGTCAGATGTCAGCAAGATATAGCTCCGTGAAGCGGGACCCGCGGAGCGGGTCCGGCGAAAGGTAGCGCCTTACAATGCGCTTCTGGTGAGCCTCGGCGCACTTCCACTGTCCTCCAGCGCCTGACACAGTCTCCAAAACGGCAAGTAGCAAAGGAATGGTATCCATTAAAATACTCAAACTATCAATCCACCAGCACTATTTCTTCTTATCGCCATGTGTACAAAGGAAGGACTGGACTTGAGTCTGTAGGGGCTGATTTAGAAGCCCCCTGCGGCTCTTTTGCTCTATTGTTGTGTGACTTTTGTGACGCAGCGGCAGAACAAAAGAGGCGCCATCGTGCGGCGTATATGAACAATGTGACGCATATGGGAGATGCATCATGTTGTAAAGCCCTGCTCCATCAGGGGGCTTTCCTGCGCAAGGGAGGGCGTTCCTGCGCAGGAACTCATCCTAAAAGTGGCTGAGGGAAATCTACAAGATTTCAATCGTCACTTTGAGGACAATGATGCGTGACTCAAACCCTGCGCCTGCTTGAAGCAGACGTACGGCTTGACACAGCATTGGGGAGATAAGGCACCCCAGAGCATTGCTGGAGCTGCGCCATCGTTGCGACGCAACTCCAGCAATACGCCGCCTTTACGGCACAGATGCGTAACGCTTTGGTGACGTTTTGGGCCCATGGTGCGCCGCATTGTAAATACAGCGCACCATTGGTGGTGGTGGCGTGGCGCACAATTACTGGCGCACCCCTGCTACTTTGCAGGGATGCACCGGTAATTAAAAATCTGACCCTTAGTGTCTAGCATTACGCAGTTCTTTAAACTACACTCATACATAATTTAACAGGCCAATGAAATGAACACAAATCTTAAACAAATAAGCATAGTAGCAACGCTACTGAGAAGGAGAGCAGTGCACCTGAAATGCACAGACGATTTTGAAATATAATTTACCTACAATGTAATCAGCAGCATTAATGCTCTTGGTAAAAAACAAAAAATTGCAATATAATAACACACAGAGCAGGAGAAAACAGAGTAGTAAAGAAATAGCTACTACTACTCAGCAAGCCCGGGGATCTCAAGGCCGAGCAGGTCGAGCAGATCGCGTTCCCGGTCCAGGAGATCCGTCTAACTGTGGGTGGCCTGGTTGTAGGTGCGCCGGACCCGGTAGTGTTGGTACATGGCCCGGCACACCTTCTCCCACCGCTTCCGGTGCTCCTGGATCCCGTACCCGCTAGCGATCTTGCCGCCTGCCATGATGGTCCTGGGGAGGCGGCGCTGAACACAAAAAATTAGTGCGGCCACCTCCTCCGCGCTGAAGATCTCCCGGGCTGTGACCTGCTCCCCCCTCAAACGCCCGCACGGGAGCCGGGCACGGGGTGCGGGGCCCTTCCCCTTTTCAGGATGCTTCCCGGCTCCCTTTACCATGGTCTGGGCAGAAAGGAAGATAAATAATAATAATAATAAAGATAATAAATAATAAAGAAGAAATAGAATAGGGAAGAAGAAAAGAAAAGAGTTTAAAAAAGTAGTTTAAAATTAACCAAAAGTAGTAGAACACACAAAAATATAGAGCTAGAAAAATAGAGGGATAGATAATAAGTAAAATAGATCCAAAAAAACTTCAAACAAGCAAAGGATGGCAGAGATTCAGAGAGGATACAAAAAGCATGCCCAGAACCATAGCAATGAATGAGAAACAAGATGGCCGCGCCCGTTAACGACAGCGTGGGTAAGTTCGCGCGAGATTTTCCTCGCGATCACACGCAAAAATATACTAGCGAGCCGCACACTTTGCGAGATTACACATCGCGCCCGGAAACGGAAATACGTCATGCAAACAAGATGGCCGCGCCCGTGAACGACCGTGAGGGTAAATTTGCGCCATTGCACTACAAGCGGCTTGCTAAAACGCACAAAACCTTGCGAACTAACACGCCGCAAAAAAACAAATCGCAGATTCGCACGAATTCGCGGCTTCCGAATTCGATCTCGCGCAAGTTTGCGCCCCGCGAATCCCGCCAAATTGCAGAAAAACGAGTTTTCTAAAACTGAAAGCACTCAGCAGGTGCAAAAGTTCAAACTCATCATTAGTAACCATTCCCTGTAGTGCTTCCAAAGGGGCCACTCCAGAGTTCAGTTGCCTACTTGCAACTATTCTATGACCCTGCTCTGACCCTCACAGCAGGCTCATAGAATAGCTACAAGTAGGCCATAAAGCTCCTGGGAAAAAAAATGCACTGCGACAGAAAGCAAATTACAGATAAGGAAGCAGGTGCCAGACTGGAATTTTAAAACAGTGACACATTAATAAATCAACCCCAAATTCATTCATGTCAGTTGAAGCAGGGCAGGTGTGCTTGCTTTTCCCCCCCATAATCTACAGTGATGAACCAGAGGGTGGCATTGATGTACCAGAGTGTGGCATGGGTGAAACAGAGGGTGGCAGTGGTGAAACAGAGGGTACTGTGAACCTGTGATGATGAACCAGACGTAGAAACAACATAGTCGCGACCGCTGCGAGCCGACAAGTAAGTTCGCAATTGCGAACTGGTACAAAACCCTCGCGAACTGGCAGAAACCCTTGCGAACACAAAAAAAAATCAGCAAATTCGTGAGAATTCGTGGATTTAGCGTATTGCGAGTTCGCAAATACGCAAATTTGCGAACGCCAGATTCGCAAAATTCGCCCATGCTTACATACGACACTTACAAGAGCCTACTGCAAAGGGCGCCTCGTAAAAGCCACGCTGCCTTGAGTCTTTGAGGACATTAATTGCAGAGCCCACACTGGCCCAGCAGCTCATAAGGCTCCCCCAAATCGTGGCTGACCTGGGTGAACGCAGCAGAACTTCTCATGGGTGTTAACTGCAAAAGGTGATGTGGAAGTCGGAAGGTCCCGGGAACCTGAGAAGATAAGCGGTGTGCTTTGTTTCTCTATCACAGGGACTGACACACTGGATATGGAGCCGCGCGGCTTGGCGGAGCTGACAACAAAATGGTGCCCGCACCGTAGAAAGGTGAATACAGACACAATAAGCCACCATGAGAGGAAAGAGACTGGATGGGGTGTAGAGGCTAGGTCAACAGGAGTGCCCTGACTAATGGCACCGCGAAGACACTCTGTGACTGAGAGCCGCTGAGGTGTCTGGAGACGCACTTGCCTTCCAGTGGAGTTCTGAGACAAGTTTGTGGAGAGTCGAGCGGAGAGAGAGTGCCATTGAGCAGGGTACAGGCGAACCAGCTTATTGCCCAGGAGGGTGTGACCACCTGAAACAGACCCTAGAGACCACTGCAGCAAGCGATAGACATTCCACTTGTTGCGGGGATTCTGCTCATACACAGAACTGTGCACGGAGACCCAGGACCTCAGTGAATTGTGGTGTACCAAAAAACTCACCTAAGTACCTAGAACCCATAACCGACTAGCATCAGTATTTTATTAGGTCTTCCTCCTATAGCAAAGGTACCAATGATTAGAAAACCAGAACATGCGACTTAGGTTACTCTCAGGAAGGATGGGAATCAAGAACACTCTTTCGTTTTTATTCTCATATCAGTCCACAACGAGAGTAAATAGAGACACGAAAAAGTTTAAAATATTTATTTTATTGTCGTGCTCTAAGATGCAGTATTTTTGCTAACATAAGCAGGCATATGATTAATAATAATACGATCAGCATTGTTACAATAAAACAAAAAAGGAGAAAGCATATTATAATGCTAGTGGAAACAAGACCACCACCCTCCCTAGCAAGGAGCTATGTTTTATAATAATAGAAGGTCTCTTAGGCTTGAATGGGGAAGCCCATACCTCAAAGATCAGCAGAAGTGAATCACATCAGGATCTGCAACTAGCTCTCTCTCTCTGGAAATGGATTTTATCCAAGTGTTCTAATCATGCATGCAGTGCAATATTAAAGGTGCTAGAATTTCAGTCAGCCGTAGCTGTGTGCATGTTGTGTCTAGAGCGTGGGTGGATCAGCCCGAATAACATCTTACATTGTTACACCACAGCCACAGCAAGCTGAGCCTGGGGTCTGCTTAGCTGCGCTAGCGCCGCACTGTAATTTCATTTTTAGGTCTCGGCTAGGCAGCGCATGCGCTGTCTCGTCGACAGATGCTGTATACAGTATAGCGGGGGAAACTCCGCTCACTTTTCAGCCACAAATTTGATTTGCTGTAATAATAAAATATGAATTCTGATTGCTTTTGGGCTTCTTAGTCCCGCCTCCTGGACTTCCTGGTCTTCCGAGGCTATCAGCCCCTTTACTTGTGAAACCTTTTTGGGTCCCTGTCTTTACCCGTTCCCTCCCACAGTCTCTAACTTATTGCACCAATAGCAACCCCCCCACCACCTCCCGTTCGTGCCTTCTTTATGCTGGCACTTCCATTTAAAATGCAATAGGTCTCGGGTAAGTCCGAGACCTATTCCATTTTCAGTGCTTGTTTGCGTTGTGATTGGAGGGTTACTCGCACTCTGTGTCGCAAGCGTGCGATGCCTAACATCATACGCATGTGCAACAAAACAGTGGCGTTCCTAATTCATGGGAGACAGAGACAGCACAAGCAGCACCTAATGCTTGTTTTATATCATGAGTGCCTGAAGCAACCATTCAGAATCATATATTGCTTCAAATGCAGAGGAACTAAACTTATTAAAGGTATTTCTAACATTTGTTTTCAATTTTGCTTGCCACAAATTCCGGACACTGCTCTATTTTCCCAAACAGTCGGGCTGAATTCAGAAAACGCAAGGGTTACACGCTGGACGGGGCCCGGCACACAGCAATGGGTGGCCAGCCCTCACACCATGCTGGGCTCTGTTTTCACACAGAGGGAATGCGTGTTGTAGGAGGCCTTGGGTTCATTAGGCCGATAGTTATTCCTGGATTTGCCACATTCATGTAGGTGGAGTGTCGGAGTCAAAGAGTTGACGTCATCATGCCCACAGCTGTCTAGTCGTGTGTGTGCTAGGGCCGATTTCTCAGGACATTCCTTAAAGAGTTCTCCTTCTGAAATCCTGTGTTTGCATTTCCAACCCATTAAAAGTGTAGTAATAGCAACAACTATGCACAAGTGTTGACGAACGTGTCTGAAATAAATCTGACAAATGTCAGAAAACACCTTTTTTTTGTTGGACCAGGTTTCACCCCGTATCCAAAGGCCAAGGCTCGAGTGTGCACATCTGTAATGCATCCCTCTGTGAGTACGGGACGTGCAAAGGTTTGCAATGGCCCTGCCAATGACCTCAACTTTAAAAGCACAAATTGTGCATGCTTCTCACGTAGGGCACAGTGCACTCTGTGCACATGCAGAATCCTTTACCCAAGCACTTCTTAGGGCATGTATAATGCAGTTTTTAGGTCTCGCCTACGCAACGCATAGGAGAGAGACCTAAAGCCATCGATGCGCCCTTTCAGGCCAAACTGTGTATGCGTTCTATTGCCTTCAATGGCAATGAGTCAAAAAACGTCTGGCTATTCCCTGGCGGAAGCCAACAGGGAGCACATATGTTTGTAACTACCTTGCAAACATATGGTGCCCCTGCTCGTTCACACAAGGGAAACATGCCCAGGCCCCCTCCTGTCTCCCCTACCCCTGCTGCTTCCTTCTTTAGTGTGACGCACTCACCTTCACGGCCGCGCGGCTTTACTGCTGCACGGCCAATGCTTGTTTTCTGTTATGTTTGCCCTTGAGCACCCATCACTCCCTGTCGGACTCCAGGGTGGCATGAAATCACCTTTGGCTTCCGCCTTACTGGGGTACTGCACGCCAATAACACATATAGAGTAAACACTAGAAATATGTATATATGGAGAAATGTTTCAGTCAGTTCAGGCCCATTGAAGCACAGCACCCCTGCACTGTTTCTGAACCTCTCCTGCACAGGGCAAGGACAGCAGACAAATGAGCTACTGGGCAGTCTGGGTCATCAGCAGGACTAGATCTTTGAATACGTGTGTATAAAAGTACTTAAAGGTGTCTTTTGCTGGGATAAAAATGCTACAGCCTTTCGTTATGCCACTGTCCCTCTGGATGCTCACGGAGTCTCAAGGTCTAAGGAACAGCCATGTTGTTTCTCCTAATTAAATGACAGCCTCTGATCGATCCCGGGAGCTCTCCGGCCACCCCTCAAGCTCAGCGTCTCCACGATTTAAGGAAAGCCAATCGGATGTGGTCCTCGATTTGAACTGCGGCCCAGGCTCTGCTGACTGCCCGGACAATGCAGGAAGCCAGCGTCGAGGATGGTCTTTCCAGGACCCGAGCTGCCCCAAGGAAGATATGGCTCAAACCTCCTTCACTGTGCAGCCTCTCGAAGGTCAACCAGGCAGTTCTGCCAGAGCAAGCAGGTCCTCCTTAATGGCAGGCTCACCATGAACGTTCAGAGGTACATGGCCTTCTCCTGCCTCCGGAACTTCCAGGGTAGTTCCAAGAAGGAGTAAAGACAGAGGAGCTTAAAGCCCAGCTGTAATGCATGTCTATGTGGCTTTCGACTCAGCCCTCCTTGGTACTGCACTAGAACTCCAAACTGCATGCAGATTGGCCACGAGTTCCTCTTACCCGGTGCACACTGCTCAGGTTTATGAACATGTATGAGCTGAGCACTAAAAGAGCGTGCTGCACTGCATGTCTGTGTGGAATTTGACATGCCGTCCTTTGTAACGCACTTGAGATCTAAACTGCATGCAGCATGCGATCCATTCCCTCTTACCCAGTGCACAAGTGCTCCACTTTGTAAACCTATATGAGCTGAGCACCAAGACAGTGCACTGTAATGCATTCAATTCTATGTGGAATTTGATAGGGCCATGCCCAATACCGCACAATACTTCAAACTGCATGAGCATACTGTTATTCTCTCCTACCCGGTGCAGGTGCATTCAAGTTTATAAACATGGAGTAGGTGAGCCCCAAAGCAGTGCACTGTACTTCATGCCTATGTGAAATTTCACTTGGTCATTTTTGAAACTACACTAAACCTTCGAATTGCATCAACGGGCCATTAATTCTCTCTTTCCGAGTGCATATGTTTACATGTTCATAAGTATTGGTGAGCTGGGCACTAATACACTGCACTGTACTCCAAATCTATGTGCCATTGGTCTGGGCCATTATTGGTCCTGCACTAGACCTCCATGCTTTGCAATGCTATGCATTGCTTACAATTGGTTGGCTTCAATGTCACTATTGTTTCCTTGTTTCTTATTGGTCATGCCTCCTGCTCTCCTCCTACTTCCTGCTGGGTCTTCAAGTGTTGTCCCAACCATCGAGCATGGACCAAGTACAGCTTCCACTGGCCAATGGCTCCTGCAGGTTCTTTTCTTTTTTGTTTCACTACACCCATTATCACGTGTTTCAGTCGCCAGGGTGAGGACCACATCTCAGATAGCTTCCTATAACTGTCACCAAAGGTTTCACAGAGGTTACACGTGACTGCCAAAGAGGAGAATCCCATCTGCCCTTCTCTTTTTGAATAGCGTAGCCCTACCTGCTGTGTGCTAAAACTGTGGCCAATTCTTCTTTCTCGATCCCGCGATTCCTGCCTGGACCCGCCCGCCAGTCTCCCGCTGCCTGGCCGCTTGTAATTCCATCAAGAGCGGGGGCCGCCGAGCGGAGACCGGCGAGGGGCAACTACAGGATCCATAAGCCCTTGCGGAGCCCAGCGTCACTGGGGAGCGCCAGGAGGCGCTGAAAAGCAGCATCAGCCCCACTGAGCGGGGAACTTCTCTTTTTGAATAGCGTAGCCCTACCTGCTGTGTGCTAAAACTGTGGCCAATTCTTCTTTCTCGATCCCGCGATTCCCGCCTGGACCCGCCCGCCAGTCTCCCGCTGCCCGGCCGCTTGTAATTCCATCAAGAGCGGGGGCCGCCGAGCGGAGACCGTCGAGGGGCAACTACAGGATCCATAAGCCCTTGCGGAGTCCAGCATCACCGGGGAGCGCCAGGAGGCGCTGAAAAGCAGCATCAGCCCCGCCTCGCGGGACGCCGGGCGAAGCCCGGGCCAAGGGCGGGCCCGTTGTTGCCCGTTAGTGCCCGGTTGGGACCAGACCGGGCCACCTCCCTTGATTTTCCTCGCAAGTTGAATCCATGTACGTTGCTTTACTTTGCCTATCCGCATATCCACTAAGCCTGGAAGAACCAGAAGCAAAACAAAAACCGCATTAGCTGTAGCCCAGATTACAGGGCCTATAGATCAATTCATCTCATGGACTAATGAGGTCATTGAGCAAAGTATTTCGCTTCTGGAACGCAGAGTATCAATGGACCTCGTCAATGCTAAACGTTCCTCCATGGTCCTTTTGGCTACTGTGGCCTCCTCCATTCAAAAAGCTCCCACCACTTCTATTCTTTCACCATCTGTTACGGTTGCAGATATCCATACAGTACCATGCTCAGTAGATCTGTCTGTAACTCAAACTGAGTCTGACTCTCTCTTGTCAATAGATTCAGAGACTACCCCAGACCTAGAGGCTTGTCAATCACCGGGCACATTAGAAACAACTATAGATAAGCAACTCCGGGGAGTTAGGGAAGGAGCCATTTCTAAATGGGGAAATACCAAGTCATGCGGTAAAATAGTGGTGCCTGACACCCCATTGGAGTCTGGGAGGGATCGGACTTTACAGCTCACACAACCGAGTACAAATATATCAATTGTAAACAATTCTATAGTACCTACTATTACTGTAGAGGATATAGATAACTCACTTAAGCCATCACAGCTGGGGGGCTTTTGCAGAGCCTGTAATTCCACTTCGCAAATATTAACTACCATCAAAGAGCTCTTCATCCACTACTTAAAACCAATAGAAACTAGTCTGAGGCAATTGGAAATTCAAATAGCAACTCTATCACGCACTCCCTCTATCGTGCTTAGCTCACATCCACCCAAACAAGGGAAAGGAAATGTTATTCATTCTATAAAAATTCCCCAACATCCACAACCTGGTGCAGGATCCAAACAGTCTGAAATGGCCACTCCATCCCTATCAAAACCTAAACATAATGTTCCATCAGTTTAAACAACAGCTAAATCCAGCGTTAGGTGTGCAAAAGGCACCAATATCTACTGCCCCGCCCCAGTCCCCATCAGGATCAGGAATCGGACCAGTAAAAATTGCAAAAACTGTAAACACTGCAAACACAACTACAAACCAAACTACAAACAAAAAAACGGCACTTTCACCTTCTAAAATGACGGAAACACAACCTTTGATGATACCCAAAAAGGGAGCACGACCAAGGCGCCCAGTGCACCTCCCACCGGAGGCAACCCCCTACACGGTTATCCTCACAGGTGTTCCCGAATTAACCAAAGGTATGGATGAAACTGCTTGGTCACTTAAGAACAAGGTCCTGAAGTGGCTAAGCCTAAATAGACCACTAGAGCCCTACCATTCTGGTGGGATCTCCACAGTCCGCAGAGTAACCTGGATAGGGGATGAACGCAAATCAATCCAGGGGGATTGTATCATAGTAAATTGTAATGATCCAAATAGTGTGGATCATATTTGTTCATGGCAAACTCTGGGGAAAAAGGGCGGAATTGACGCCCAACATCTTTCTTTTTTCTATCCCCCACTGAACACAAATCAATACCTTCCCATTTTAAATTGGCAACATCCTCGGGAAGGGCAATGGAACCAGGGGGGCTACAGCTACAGTTATGGGAATAGTTATGGGAATAGAAACAGGAGTAGAGACTGGCAGAACCAGCCCTGGCAACAGGGCAGATCCCTCTTTCCAACCAGAAATAGGTACGATTGCCTGGAAATGGTAGATTGACCGTTAGTGGCTATAATGAGTATGACCCAGGTCTTAAAAACCACGGTCGCTCCCCTAACTCCTGGTTCACAATCACAGCCGTCTAAACTTCAAGTCCAAGTAGACTTAATCTTGCCCCCCACCAACAGCATTCAGCTTGGGACTACTACAGAATCTCCCAATGCCATCTTAAATGAAACGTTGATCAATTTCCCGGAAACCTCCATGGGCGCAACTGACACAAACTCACATCAGTTTAGTGATCTGACTATTATTAAAGAAACCACTCTGATCCCATCTGAGTGTTTACCACCACGATCTTCTGCTTCTCAGTTATCATCTCACTCAAACGACCAGTTTCACACTGCAGACCTGAGCTTCTCAATAATATACTGGAACGTTGCAGGACTGCGCGCTAAGTTGTCATTGCAGACTTGGCTTGAAACAGTGAGGGAACACCAGATAGTTTGTCTCCAGGAAACATGGTCAATTACTCCAAGCCATTTAGTAGGTTATAGAACTTTTCATATTCCAGCAATTCAGGGAGTCATGGGTAGACCAAAGGGGGGTCTTGCGGTATACGTTGCTAATACTTTGCCTTCCTTATCTATCCGGAAGCTAAAAGAACTCCCGTCCTACCAAATCCTGCAAATACATTTTACTAAAAGCAGCACATATATTCTGATTAATTATTATAATAACTCGGATATAATGGACTGTTTAATAACGTTAACTGAAATTACCACTTTTTTACTATCTTTGCAAAATGATTCTCAGTCCCCCCCCAGTACACATAATCTGGGGTGGCGATTTTAATCTCGCATTATCTGCCAACTACAAAAATGGAAATTGTGGCCTACAGGATGAACATGATAGTCCTCTGTCCCACTTTGCCCATTCTACTTGTGGCAATAAACTAAATGAGTCTATATTTTCACTAGAATTGGACTTTGTAAATGACCTAGTGGAACCACAAAAAGATTTCTCTCCAACGTTCCACGGTAGAGGGTTCTCAACCACAATAGATTATATTCTGACTTCCCAGATCCTCAAGGGACAAGTGACCAATTTTTGCACTGGGACAGATGTTAGCAGCGATCACTTTCCGATTAGTGTAAGAGTTAACCCAAAAATGGTTAAATCACATTCTATCACTCCTAGTCATTTAAAACAAAATTTATTAACTATGAATAAACTGAACGGTTACACAGTCAAGTGGGCCAAGGTAGACCCGGTTGAAATAACAGAAAGGGTCCTCCTAAAAACAAAACCCTGGGTACTTGACTGTCTATCACCAGATTCCACTCCCCAGACAATCGTGGGCAGCTTTCAGAATATCCTGAAGACAATTGGAAAGGAGCTTTCAGGTAAACATAGGAATAATAACTCTACCTCTCCGAGGTGGTTTAATGTAGACTGTCGCAAAGCCCTTTCGAATTTAAAGGAAGCCCTCCACAGACCTACGAGGGATCTAGCGGAAATTTCAAATTTAAGGAAACACTACAACATAGCCAGAAGGGAACGCAGAAGAGAAATTAACAGCTGCCAAAGTAGGGATAGCGCTCTATTCTGGCAAGTCATCAGATCCCCCTTTTTGGCCGATTCTACAAAGGGACAGCATTTAGACGTTGCAGTCACGGCTGATGAATGGGTCTCGCATTTTTCTAAAATCTTTGGTCATTCCCATTCGGACTCAGTAGGAATAGCTTACAGCAGAGCCCACAAGTTGGCGAAGAACATCTATCCGATAAACATCCATTTTAATCATATGGAAGTCGCCAAAGCACTCAAGGCGTCGAAACCCGGAAAAGCCCCCGGGCCAGACGGTGACCCACTGGATATTTTTCTCCATAATATCGAACTCTGGTCACCAATACTTACCCAGGTCCTGGCAGCAGTAACTTCAGTAGGACTGCTAGAGTCATGGTGAACGTCAATCCTGCTCCCTATCTTCAAAAAGGGCGATCGAAACGACCCGGCCTGTTACAGGCCAATTTCCCTTTTGGACTCCATGGGCAAAGTTGCAGGTCGGGTGCTTTTGGACCGTTTACAATCTTGGTCCCAGGAAAACAACATCATGACCGACTTGCAATATGGTTTCCAGAAGGGCCTTGGCACCGTGGAGCAGGCCCTGAACCTCGCCCTTTTGACTGGAAAGTATGTAGGTGCAAAAGGAGGTAACATCTTGCTTGTATATGTCGATCTTAGCGCGGCATTTGACTGTGTTCAGCACTCTAAACTTTGGTCTATACTAAGTGATCTTGGAGTAGATCCAGCCCTTATAGCTTTCCTCCATGAACTCTATTCTGACGCCACGGCGTGTGTCAGATTTGGAGTCAACGGAGAGCTATCTCCCTTTTTTTATAGCAAAAGGAGTAAGACAAGGCTGTGTACTGGCTCCCTTCCTGTTCAATCTTTACACCAATGGACTGGAGCAGGCAATGTTGGAAGGGAGCCAGGATTTACCCCAGATAAATCACTGCCCAATACCAACACTGCTATATGCAGATGATTCTGTCATTTTAGCCCGAATGCTGAATCAACTTCAAAAACAACTTAACAAATACTGCAGCTTCATGGGTTCACTCGGTCTAAAAATCAACATAAAAAAGACATTCACCATGCATATTGGTCCTAGGGTCAAGAAGCCCAAACCAATCTTGGTGGACAATACAAGATTGGAGAGAACCTCTGTTTATCCGTATCTGGGCATCCTCGTGGACAATTCCTTGAGCTGGCGACAGGCTACGGCAAGCAGAAAACTTCTCTTCCAGCGAGCAACATCGGCCCTGGTCTCCTTCTCAAGAAAGTTAGGCAAACCAGCTCCGCCTGAACTCCTGAAAATTTATTACGCAAAATGTCATAGTGTGGCCACCTATGGAGCAGGCGTTTGGGGTTATGGTCCAAAAGACCCTATACAGATAATAGAGAATGGTTTTGTCAAATATCTGCTAGCCCTTCCCCAAAGCGCTCCAAACTATGCTTCACATAATGAGCTTGGTTTGGAATATATCACAGATGCCATTCGTTCCCAACCAATTCTATTATGGCAACGCATATGGTCCAAACCAGAGTGTCACCTAACAAGATCTTTGATCACGGACTGTATAGCCTTAACCAACTGGCACAGGATTCCCTGGTTAGTCTATGTGCGAAACTTTTTTAATGATCTTGGCCGTAGCTCTTATTTCGACGACCCACCTAGTGTAGAGGACATCTCCAGAAAAGAACTAAAGAAGATGTGTATGGACCATCTGAGAGAACTGCGAAATCAGATGGAGATTATAAAATCTTCGAACACCCAAATCTGTGCAATTCAAATTGTTAAAAGCATTCAACATTATCTGACGTACTATCTGTCTAATCACGAGAAAAATCTGTTGACAAGGTTTCGTTTCAACACCTTTTTCCGTTTAGTTTCCTTTCCCGAAGTTCAAAACTGGTCTCGCACTCTCATGAACTGCCCATGTGACGGACTTTCTTCACAATCAACAATTCATATTATTTTCTTTTGTAAATACTATAAAACTCCACGAAAAACCTGGATTCTTCCACTTCTTCAATCCTCTGGCCACAGATTATGCCTCCCTGCATTTCTTTTCCTGCAGTGCTTGGACTCGGTACATGTTGCGAAGTGCATAGCCACTTTTTTAAAAGCTAGCATTAAAATAAGCCAAGCTTATGACTGACAAGAAAATTTTACCTTAAAGCTTGCGTAATTCTATTTTATAAATCTCATATTTTACTCTAATTTTTCTTCAAAGTTTTGTTTCTTTACTATAAATTAGTATTCTCCTTTTTATTTAAATATCGTTTTGTTCAAGTTTATTGTTTTAAAATGTTTACTTTTTATGATTACAAACAAGTGGTAATCGAATAAAAGATTATGAAACTGAAATTGAATCCCGTCCGCCCTTCCATTTAGCTGCATCATGGGTGAATTAATGGAAAAGGGGGGAAGAGCTGGCTGGGTTGCCTTCACCTAACATAAAAGAGCAGTGCCAATCAAAGGCCGTCATCCCAAATAAATAACATGCGATGGACAAAGATTAGCCTAGAACAAAATCAAGCTAATAACAATTATGTCAGATAGTGGAGAAAAAATATATTGTGAGCGTGCACTGCCCGGTGTAGTTGACATGCTTGGTAGGATTTAGAAGGAGCACATACTCTGGAGACTAGTGCAGGAGCAGTGCTAAGTTACCCCAGCCATCATAGCGAACCTTGGATTGCATCAGACTCAAGCTTCTACAGGTGCACTTAGATATCTTTGAAAACTGAACTTGTATCAAGTCTTATAAATGAGAAAACAACTGTCCAAACACAGCTAGAAGCACAACTGATCTGGACTCGAACTGTGGACAACTGCTGCAAAGGTCTGCACCTGCTATTTGAACCTGGCTGCCCAAAGCCTGCTGCTAACCACAACTTGATCCTTATTCACAGAAAGGAGCCCACTTCTGTTGCACTTGCTACATTTTCTTTTTGTTAAATCATTTTCTTTGAGGCATGGTGCCCTTGGAAACTCACACCATTAAATCATCCAAATGTACAACATTTAAAGCACTGTCATCACCACTCTCATCATTCTCCTCCTTGTTTGCATCAAACACCAAATATAATATTGAAAGTAATGCCACACATCCCCTAAGTGTTATTTCCACCACACTCTGGAAAAAATCACCTACTGACTAACCCAAAAGGCATCTTCTCAGAACTCTATGCCTGCTCCTTTGTTACGAAAGATGTAAAGACGTTAAGCATTCTTATAAACTTTGATTTAATTATATGCTTTATATTGAGGGTGTACAACCATGCAGACCTTTCTAAGATGACTAGCATTTTTGTTATGTTAGGACATGACTGAGGATGACCCAAGTACTGGGTTTCCGGTTGCACAGACCCTCATCACACATCTTTACTGTTTCATCAAGCTTTTGTGGCAAAACTACAGCTGTCAAACATTCATAACTTTCTATCTCCTCTGTAATTCCTGCCACACACATCTGAATCTTTGTCAAGCTACTTCTGTAATTCAAGAGGCACTTTCAAACCGTATGAAGGCACGGGTCAGCATTTCCATGCATCTTTAGGTCGAGCATTCAAGACCTCTTGTCTATGCTTTAGTATATACTTATATGTGTATGTGTTGTGGGCTCTGGAGATCAGCCCTAGGACTTGTCTGCTTCCACTTAGGTACTTCTTTTTTCTGTTCAACTGCCTCTATTTAATTGTCTTGATAGAAAACGACCAGCAGAGGTCAGTAAAATACCAGAATCACTTTAGCATTCTCTAGATTACAGTCCATAGAAATTGTCTTCAACAAGCAGCCGTAGACAATAATATTTTTTTCAAATCTTGTATTTTCAGTGAAATGAACACCGATGGCCCTGCTTCAATATTAAAAACAGCGCTTTGGACTATACCATTTCCCGCTGAAAGGCAATATTTCTCTCCATGTGTTCCCATACCTGGCGTGTCAGGCAGTTTGGTGCGTACTTTCCCTCCATGTTAAAGAACAGTAGATGTGTCTGCACCAAGGCTAATGTTCTGCATAGCTAAATACATATAAGGTCCCAAGGGCGAGACCGATTGCATTGCAAATGCTTGTTGTTCCTTTGAGCAGCAACATCAGCCCTGAACAGCTGGATGACCACTTTTACTGACCTCATTTGCAAGATTTGATTTGGATAATTGGGATCAATTGAAATATTCAGCTTGCTTGATTTCCCCAACCAAACAAGCATTGGCCTAGCCAATAGGTCTCACCTTTATAAGTGTTTAACCACGCAACAGTTGATGTGGTTGCACCGAGGATATTATGCTGCATAACTAAATGCTTAGGGGCAGACTTACAGTAACTGGCGCATCCCCAGGGATGCATCAGTTACTGTGCGCCGCAACTCTGCCACCCATGGTGCGCCACATTTACAATGCGGCTCACCATTCGGCAAAAACAGCACAGATGCGTCACAAAAGTGGCGCATTGCTGGAGTTGCGTCGCAAGCGCGACGCAGCTCCAGCAATGCTCTGGGGGGCTCAAGCAATGCTCTGTCCAATGCTGCGTCAATACTTACGCCTCAAGCAGGTGCAGGGTTTTGACGCAGCATTGGCCTAAAAGTGACTGAGTGAAATCTTGTAGATTTCTCTCAGCCACTTTTAGGAGGCGTTCCTGCGCCAGAACGCCCCCCTCCCTCCCCCTGCGCCGGAATGCCTCCTTATGCCACAGGGCTTTACAACGTGACGCATCTCCCAGATATATAATATGAGGTACTTCTGTCCTGCAGCATGCCTGCTGTTTGGTTTACCCTACTACTTACTAGTATGCATCGTAGCTTGCTGACTGCACAGTTGTACATGACCTGTGTGGCTACCCAAGGTCATCTCAGCCTACTACCTGTGCAAGTGCATTCTTGCCTGTCCATGACGCACCTCTTTACATAGCTTAACACAGAGTCAATTAAAGATGTCTCTAGGCCAGATTAAAAAAAGAAACACAGATGTGCCTGTGTTGTTGGAAGCCTGTCCACGTTTCTACCAAGCCCACAGCTTTTTCTGATTTCCTTGGAAACCAGTCATCATCTTTCCAAGGAGCACAATGGAGGCCATGGTTTTTCCTAGATTGTAAACAAAGCAATCCCCTCTTGCAAACCAGACCTGTTCTACCATTGGTTGGTTTGATGGTCTCTGGTTAGTAAGGGTTTTGCATGGCCCCAGCTCGAAACCCTCAAAGTGCGAACTCCATGCGCGCCCTTTCCGTGACTGATAATGAGCTCACTGATGGTGTGATGAACATGGAGGATTTTCCTAGCTTGGCACAAATGTGTGCATAGGCCGTGCGATTATCATATATGATGGTGCACTGTTTGCATTTTGAACCTGCGAGGGCTTTATCTTGGATATACAGTGATAAAGCTGTTGGGCCAAACTCTTACAATGTCCTTCGCATACATCTTTGTCCTCTCATCAAAGCTCATCCATCTATCTATCCATTCATCCATCCATCATATATCCATCCATTTAAATGGGATTACTCCAGGTTCCTTTCACAAAGGCTGCGCACATGTGATGCACATTTAAAGCACATGCCTGTCATAAAGTGTCCTACAAGTTGTCACACAAGTGAATTGTCACATAAGTGGCGTGCCTTTGAAGACAACCTATGCTTCATGTTCATGGTTGGGCTAAGTGGTTGGTGGGGTCTGTATCTATTTGCTGCTGATACAATGCAGTGGGCTATGCCAATTATTACCTCCTCAAAGTAAATGGACATAAGGATCTGTTAATCTGCTTCACATTACACTCAGAATACTTAAAAAGAACTTTAAAGAATATGTATACGTCAACTCTCTCCTGTGTTAAACATTCAATATGATACTGGGACTTTGTGGGGAGATGCTCTTCAAGCATGGTGAGCTGAATCACTAGTCTTCCACAGGCCTCCCCTGTTTTTTAGATACATTATTGTTCATACTGACTGCAGAGACATGGTAAGATAAGTCCTTGTCGGCCTAAGATTTCTCCAAAATAAATGCAGGTTTGATCTGCTTTATTAAATCAAAAGCCATTTTTGTTGGCTCTTAGGGCTCAGTGCACTTTACCACCGCTAACCAGTGCTAAAGTGCTTGCGCTCATTCCTTTAAACATGGTAAAACTGGCAAATGTAATTTACTTGTAAGTCTATAAAAATGTGGCTCTACATGTACCCAAGGACTGTAAATTAAATGCTGCTAGTGGGCCTGCGACACTTATTGTGCCACCAACGTAAGTAGCCTATTTAAACATGTCAAGGCCAAGCCCTGTCATTGCAGTCTGCCTGTGCAGTTGTAAAACTGCCATTTTGACCTGGCAATTGGAACCTTTTGCCAGGCCTAAAAATATTCCCTTTTACTACATATGTCAACAGGATGTCTATCTACCAATCTTTTCCCCTAGTCTCCACTCATTCTATCTCTCTGCCCTTGATTGCTGGGTCTCAGCTGACCTTGGCAGCCAATCCTTGTATGTCTCAGGAGGAGTTCACCCTGCTGAGTGGTAAAATTAAAACTGGCTCTCCTGCCGACCCTCTGAGGGCAACGCAATTCAGGGAGTCACTTTCTATTTTTCAGGCACCGCTCTGTCAAATAGTTAATTCCTCCTTTTCGACTGCAATCGTTCCGGCACCATGGAAACAGGCATGGGTGTCCCCCATTCTTAAAAAACCCACGTTAGATTCATCCAAGCCCGAAAATTTCAGACCCATATCTCTCCTCCCTTGGGTGGCTAAGTTTACAGAATCACATGTCAAGAATGTGCTTACTGTTATGTTATGTTATGTTATGTTATTTGTTTTTTGTATAGCGCACGGATGCCGCAGCAAAGTGGCGTCCCGGCGCTTGGAGAATAACAACACAACACGACAGAAAAAATGAAAGGATTGAAAGGAAGGCCTAAATTGTAGCAAAAAGGAAGGTTTTAAGCGCCTTCCTGAAGGGGAGCAGCTCAGGAATAGAACGCAATGGGGCCGGCAGAGAGTTCCAGAGGGATGCTGCCAGCACTGAAAAGGAGCGGCCACCCAACCTTGATTTTTTAAACCATGGCACTATAGCCAGATTAGATCCGGCAGAGCGAAGAGCTCTGGTAGGAACATAGTGCTGAATGGTCTGTGCAAGGATAGGAGGGGAGGCTGTTTTGAGAATTTTGAAAGTTAAGCAAAGAGCTTTAAACTTAATTCTCTGCCCTACCGGCAGCCAATGAAGATCCTGAATGGTCCGACGAGCCGAGACAAACTTTGGAAGGCCAACAAGCATCCTAGCCGCCGCATTCTGAACCCTCTGTAAGCGGGATAGCTCAGCCTGGTTTAGGCCCAAAAACAGGGAACTGGCGTAATCCAGTCTGGTGAGAACCAGAGCTTGAACGATAATCTGTCTTGTCTCTGCGTCGAAAAACTTGAAGATGGGTCGGAGACACTGCAGAGTACCAAAGCAAGTACCGGCCACTCGCTTAGTGTGGGAAATGAAAGAAAGCTTATTGTCAAACCACACCCCGAGGTTTCTAACCTCTGCCACAGGGGTGGGGACAGGGCCAAGATCGGAAGGCCACCACTGATCTCCCCATAATTCACTTTCCCTACCAAAAATAATGACCTCGGTCTTAGAGGCATTAAGTTGAAGCCGATTGTTTGCCAGCCAACCTGCCACAGCTTTAAGGGCTGACTGAAAGGTGGGGGCATCCATGTTGGAGTCGCCATTGAGTACTCAGTTTCTGAATTCCAACAACATCTTGGATTCATCTCAGAATGGGTTTCGAGCAGGTCACTGAATTGAGACTGCTTTCCTGGCCACTACTGAGCATCTGCGGTCCACTCTTGATGCTGGTCAAAATGCGACACTGATCTTGTTAGATCTAAGTGCCACCTTTGACACGGTCTTGCATGGTATCCTGCTTCAGCGGTTAGAGGAAGCTGGGGTGATCGCATCGGCTCTGGAATGGTTCAGATCTTTTCTGACCGAAAGATCATTCCGAGTGTCCGTTCTCCCGTTTCTCTCTCGGGTCCATTCAATCAAGCAGGGGGTACCTCAGGGCTCGGCATTGAGCCCTTCCTTGTTCAATCTTTAAATTCAGCCTTTGGCAGCTGTCGCCAGGCAATGGGATCTTACTATGGTCCCATATGTGGACGGAACGCAGCTGGTTGTCACCTTGGCTGAAGGGTTTTCCCTGAATGCCTCTAGGTTTAGAGATGGAATGACGGCTGTTGCCGAATGAATGGCTACTAACTGCCTGCAACTAAACGATTCAGAAAAGGGGGTGGTGATGAACAGAGTGTCTGAATTAAGCAGACCACTCTTACCCAGTCCAAAGATCAGGGCTTGATCCATCACCGTTCTTTATCTCACTGCACCATCCCAGTTCAGAACCTTGCTATATGCAAATCAGTCTGTCCCTGGCCCAGTGCATCATAGGAAAGGGCAGACTAAACTACCAAGCCAATTCTTCACCAGAAAGGAGACAAGCTACCGGGGACCGGTTTCTGTCATTTTAGTGTCGTCGGCCCAGCTTGCTTGAATCCTGATGGTGCAGTGAGAAAGGGACTCATGTCTGAGTATACCCTGCCACACCTATAAAGGCCAAAAACGATTCAGAAAAGGGGGTGGTGATGAACAGAGTGTCTGAATTAAGCAAACCACTCCTACCCAGTCCAAAGATCAGGGCTTGATCCATCACCGTTCTTTATCTTACTGCACCATCCCAGTTCAGAACCTGGCTATATGCAAATCAGTCTGTCCCTGGCCCAGTGCATCATGGGAACAGGGCAGACTAAACTACCAAGCCAATTCTTCACCAGAAAGGAGACAAGCTACCGGGGACCGGTTTCTGGCATTTCAGCCGTCGTCGGCCCGGCTTGCTTGAATCCTGATGGTGCAGTGAGAAAGGGACTCATGTCTGAGTATACCCTGCCACACCTATAGTGGCCAAAAACGATTCAGAAAAGGGGGTGGTGATGAACAGAGTGTCTGAATTAAGCAGACCACTCTTACCCAGTCCAAAGATCAGGGCTTGATCCATCACCGTTATTTATCTCACTGCACCATCCCAGTTCAGAACCTGGCTATATGCATATCAGTCTGTCCCTGGCCCAGTGCATCATGGGAACAGGGCAGACTAAACTACCAAGCCAATTCTTCACCAGAAAGGAGACAAGCTACCGGGGACCGGTTTCTGGCATTTCAGCCGTCGTCGGCCCGGCTTGCTTGAATCCTGATGGTGCAGTGAGAAAGGGACTCATGTCTGAGTATACCCTGCCACACCTATAGTGGCCAAAAACGATTCAGAAAAGGGGGTGGTGATGAACAGAGTGTCTGAATTAAGCAGGCCACTCTTACCCAGTCCAAAGATCAGGGCTTGATCCATCACCGTTATTTATCTCACTGCACCATCCCAGTTCAGAACCTGGCTATATGCAAATCAGTGTGTTCCTGGCCCAGTGCATCATGGGAACAGGGCAGACTAAACTACCAAGCCAATTCTTCACCAGAAAGGAGACAAGCTACCGGGGACCGGCTTCTGGCATTTCAGCCGTCGTCGGCCCAGTTGCTTGAATCCTGATGGTGCAGTGAGAAAGGGACTCATGTCTGAGTATACCCTGCCACACCTATAGTGGCCAAAAAAAGATTCAGAAAAGGGGGTGGTGATGAACAGAGTGTCTGAATTAAGCAGACTACTCTTACCCAGTCCAAAGATCAGGGCTTGATCCATCACCGTTCTTTATCTTACTGCACCATCCCAGTTCAGAACCTGGCTATATGCAAATCAGTCTGTCCCTGGCCCAGTGCATCATGGGAACAGGGCAGACTAAACTACCAAGCCAATTCTTCACCAGGAAGTAGACAAGCTACCGGGGACTGGTTTCTGGCATTTCAGCCGTCGTCGGCCCGGCTTGCTTGAATCCTGATGGTGCAGTGAGAAAGGGACTCATGTCTGAGTATACCCTGCCACACCTATAGTGGCCAAAAACGATTCAGAAAAGGGGGTGGTGATGAACAGCCCTGATCTTTGGACTTGGTAAGAGTGGTCTGCTTAATTCAGACACTTTGTTCATCACCACCACCTTTTCTGAATCATTGTGTCCACCATAAGCGTGGAAGGGTATACTCAGATGTGAGTCCCTTGCTCATTGCACCATCAGGATTCAAGCAAGCCGGGCCGAAGATGGCTGAAATGCCAGAAACCGGTCCCCAGAAGCTTGTTTCCTTCCCAGTATAAGAATTGGCTTGGTAGTTTGATTTGCCCTGTTCCCATCATGCACTGGGACAGAAACAGACTAATTTGCATGTAGCCAGGTTCTGAGCTGGGATGGTGCAGTGAGCTAAAAAACGGTGATGGATCAAGCCCTGATCTTTGGACTGGGTAAGAGTGGTCTGCTTAATTCAGACACTTTGTTCATCACCACCCCCTTTTCTGAATCATTTTGTCCACCATAAGCGTGGAAGGGTATACTCAGTTGTGAGTCCCTTGCTCATTGCACCATCAGGATTCAAGCAAGCCGGGCCGAAAACGGCTGAAATGCCAGACACCGGTCCCCGTAAGCTTGTTTCCTTCCCAGTATAAGAATTGGCTTGGTAGTTTGGTTTGCCCTGATCCCATCATGCACTGGGACAGGAACAGACTAATTTGCATGTAGCCAGGTTCTGAGCTGGGATGGTGCAGTGAGCTAAAAAACGGTGATGGATCAAGCCGTGATCTTTGGACTGGGTAAGAGTGGTCTGCTTAATTCAGACACTTTGTTCATCACCACCCCCTTTTCTGAATCATTTTGTCCACCATAAGCGTGGAAGGGTATACTCAGATGTGAGCCCCTTGCTCATTGCGTCATCAGGATTCAAGCAAGCCGGGCCGAAGACGGCTGAAATGCCAGAAACCGATCCCCGGAAGCTTGTTTCCTTCCCAGTATAAGAATTGGCTTGGTAGTTTGGTTTGCCCTGTTCCCATCATGCACTGGGATAGGAACAGACTAATTTGCATGTAGCCAGGTTCTGAGCTGGGATGGTGCAGTGAGCTAAAAAACGGTGATGGATCAAGCCCTGATCTTTGGACTGGGTAAGAGTGGTCTGCTTAATTCAGACACTTTGTTCATCACCACCCCCTTTTCTGAATCATTTTGTCCACCATAAGCGTGGAAGGGTATACTCAGATGTGAGTCCCTTGCTCATTGCACCATCAGGATTCAAGCAAGCCGGGTTGAAGACGGCTGAAATGCCAGAAACCGGTCCCCGGAAGCTTGTTTCCTTGCCAGTATAAGAATTGGCTTGGTAGTTTGGTTAGCCCTGTTACCATCATGCACTGGGACAGGAACAGACTAATTTGCATGTAGCCAGGTTCTGAGCTGGGATGGTGCAGTGAGCTAAAAAACGGTGATGGATCAAGCCCTGATCTTTGGACTGGGTAAGAGTGGTCTGCTTAATTCAGACACTTTGTTCATCAGCACCCCCTTTTCTGAATCATTTTGTCCACCATAAGCGTGGAAGGGTATACTCAGATGTGAGTCTCTTGCTCATTGCACCATCAGGATTCAAGCAAGCCGGGCCGAAGACGGCTGAAATGCCAGAAACCGGTACCCGGAAGCTTGTTTCCTTCCTAGTATAAGAATTGGCTTGGTAGTTTGGTTTGCCCTGTTCCCATCATGCACTGGGACAGGAACAGACTAATTTGCATGTAGCCAGGTTCTGAGCTGGGATGGTGCAGTGAGTTAAAAAACGGTGATGGATCAATCCCTGATCTTTGGACTGGGTAAGAGTGGTCGCTTAATTCAGACACTTTGTTCATCACTACCCCCTTTTCTGAATCATTGTGTCCACCATAAGCGTGGAAGGGTATACTCAGTTGTGAGTCCCTTGCTCATTGCACCATCAGGATTCAAGAAAGCCGGGCCGAAGACGGCTGAAATGCCAGAAACCGGTCCCCGGAAGCTTGTTTCCTTCCCAGTATAAGAATTGGCTTGGTAGTTTGGTTTGCCCTGTTCCCATCATGCACTGGGACAGGAATAGACTAATTTGCATGTAGCCAGGTTCTGAGCTGGGATGGTGCAGTGAGCTAAAAAACGGTGATGGATCAAGCCCTGCTCTTAGGACTGGGTAAGAGTGGTCTGCTTAATTCAGACACTTTGTTCATCACCACTCCCTTTTCTGAATCATTTTGTCCACCACAAGCGTGGAAGGGTATACTCAGATGTGAGTCCCTTGCTCATTGCACCATCAGGATTCAAGCAAGCCGGGCCGAAAACGGCTGAAATGCCAGACACCGGTCCCCGGAAGCTTGTTTCCTTCCCAGTATAAGAATTGGCTTGGTAGTTTGGTTTGCCCTGTTCCCATCATGCACTGGGACAGGAACAGACTAATTTGCATGTAGCCAGGTTCTGAGATGGGATGGTGCAGTGAGCTAAAAAAAAGGTGATGGATCAAGCCCTGATCTTTGGACTGGGTAAGAGTGGTCTGCTTAATTCAGACACTTTGTTCATCACCACCCCCTTTTCTGAATCATTTTGTCCACCATGAGCGTGGAAGGGTATACTCAGATGTGAGTCCCTTGCTCATTGCACCATCAGGATTCAAGCAAGCTGGGCCGCAGATGTCTGAAATGCCAGAAACCGGTCCCCGGAAGCTTGTTTCCTTACCAGTATAAGAATTGGCTTGGTAGTTTGGTTTGCCCTGTTCCCATCATGCACTGGGACAGGAACAGACTAATTTGCATGTAGCCAGGCTCTGAGCTGGGATGGTGCAGTGAGCTAAAAAATGGTGATGGATCAAGCCCTGACCTTTGGACTGGGTAAGAGTGGTCTGCTTAATTCAGACACTTTGTTCATCACCACCCCCTTTTCTGAATCATTTTGTCTACCATAAGCGTGGAAGGGTATTCTCAGATGTGAGTCCCTTGCTCATTGCACCATCAGGATTCAAGCAAGCCGAGGTGAAGACGGCTGAAATGCCAGAAACCGATCCCCGGAAGCTTGTTTCCTTCCCAGTATAAGAATTGGCTTGGTAGTTTGGTTTGCCCTGTTCCCATCATGCACTGGGACAGGAACAGACTAATTTGCATGTAGCCAGGTTCTGAGCTGGGATGGTGCAGTGAGCTAAAAAACGGTGATGGATCAAGCCCTGATCTTTGGACTGGGTAAGAGTGGTCTGCTTAATTCAGACACTTTGTTCATCACCACCCCCTTTTCTGAATCATTTTGTCCACCATAAGCGTGGAAGGGTATACTCAGATGTGAGTCCCTTGCTCATTGCACCATCAGGATTCAAGCAAGCCGGGCCGAAGACGGCTGAAATGCCAGAAACCGTTCCCCGGAAGCTTGTTTCCTTCCCAGTATAAGAACTGGCTTGGTAGTTTGGTTTGCCCTGTTCCCATCATGCACTGGGACAGGAACAGACTAATTTGCATGTAGCCAGGTTCTGAGCTGGGATGGTGCAGTGAGCTAAAAAACGGTGATGGATCAAGCCCTGATCTTTGGACTGGGTAAGAGTCGTCTGCTTAATTCAGACACTTTGTTCATCAGCACCCCCTTTTCTGAATCATTTTGTCCACCATAAGCGTGGAAGGGTAAACTCAGATGTGAGTCCCTTGCTCATTGCACCATCAGGATTCAAGCAAGCTGGGCCGAAGACGGCTGAAATGCCAGAAACCGGTCCCCGGAAGCTTGTTTCCTTCCCAGTATAAGAATTGGCTTGGTAGTTTGGTTTGACCTGTTCCCATCATGCACTGGGACAGGAACAGACTAATTTGCATGTAGCCAGGTTCTGAGCTGGGATGGTGCAGTGAGTTAAAAAACGGTGATGGATCAATCCCTGATCTTTGGACTGGGTAAGAGTGGTCGCTTAATTCAGACACTTTGTTCATCACTACCCCCTTTTCTGAATCATTGTGTCCACCATAAGCGTGGAAGGGTATACTCAGTTGTGAGTCCCTTGCTCATTGCGCCATCAGGATTCAAGCAAGCCGGGCCGAAGAAGGCTGAAATGCCAGAAACCGGTCCCCGGAAGCTTGTTTCCTTCCCAGTATAAGAATTGGCTTGGTAGTTTGGTTTGCCCTGTTCCCATCATGCACTGGGACAGGAACAGACTAATTTGCATGTAGCCAGGTTCTGAGCTGGGATGGTGCAGTGAGCTAAAAAACGGTGATGGATCAAGCCCTGCTCTTAGGACTGGGTAAGAGTGGTCTGCTTAATTCAGACACTTTGTTCATCACCACCCCCTTTTCTGAATCATTTTGTCCACCATAAGCGTGGAAGGGTATACTCAGATGTGAGTCCCTTGCTCATTGCACCATCAGGATTCAAGCAAGCCGGGCCGAAAACGGCTGAAATGCCAGACACCGGTCCCCGGAAGCTTGTTTCCTTCCCAGTATAAGAATTGGCTTGGTAGTTTGGTTTGCCCTGTTCCCATCATGCACTGGGACAGGAACAGACTAATTTGCATGTAGCCAGGTTCTGAGCTGGGATGGTGCAGTGAGCTAAAAAACGGTGATGGATCAAGCCCTGATCTTTGGACTGGGTAAGAGTGGTCTGCTTAATTCAGACACTTTGTTCATCACCACCCCCTTTTCTGAATCATTTTGTCCACCATAAGCGTGGAAGGGTATACTCAGATGTGAGTCCCTTGCTCATTGCACCATCAGGATTCAAGCAAGCCGGGCCGAAGACGGCTGAAATGCCAGAAACCGATCCCCGGAAGCTTGTTTCCTTCCCAGTATAAGAATTGGCTTGGTAGTTTGGTTTGCCCTGTCCCCATCATGCCCTGGGACAGGAACAGACTAATTTGCATGTAGCCAGGTTCTGAGCTGGGATGGTGCAGTGAGCTAAAAAACGGTGATGGATCAAGCCCTGATCTTTGGACTGGGTAAGAGTGGTCGCTTAATTCAGACACTTTGTTCATCACTACCCCCTTTTCTGAATCATTGTGTCCACCATAAGCGTGGAAGGGTATACTCAGTTGTGAGTCCCTTGCTCATTGCGCCATCAGGATTCAAGCAAGCCGGGCCGAAGAAGGCTGAAATGCCAGAAACCGGTCCCCGGAAGCTTGTTTCCTTCCCAGTATAAGAATTGGCTTGGTAGTTTGGTTTGCCCTGTTCCCATCATGCACTGGGACAGGAACAGACTAATTTGCATGTAGCCAGGTTCTGAGCTGGGATGGTGCAGTGAGCTAAAAAACGGTGATGGATCAAGCCCTGCTCTTAGGACTGGGTAAGAGTGGTCTGCTTAATTCAGACACTTTGTTCATCACCACCCCCTTTTCTGAATCATTTTGTCCACCATAAGCGTGGAAGGGTATACTCAGATGTGAGTCCCTTGCTCATTGCACCATCAGGATTCAAGCAAGCCGGGCCGAAAACGGCTGAAATGCCAGACACCGGTCCCCGGAAGCTTGTTTCCTTCCCAGTATAAGAATTGGCTTGGTAGTTTGGTTTGCCCTGTTCCCATCATGCACTGGGACAGGAACAGACTAATTTGCATGTAGCCAGGTTCTGAGCTGGGATGGTGCAGTGAGCTAAAAAACGGTGATGGATCAAGCCCTGATCTTTGGACTGGGTAAGAGTGGTCTGCTTAATTCAGACACTTTGTTCATCACCACCCCCTTTTCTGAATCATTTTGTCCACCATAAGCGTGGAAGGGTATACTCAGATGTGAGTCCCTTGCTCATTGCACCATCAGGATTCAAGCAAGCCGGGCCGAAGACGGCTGAAATGCCAGAAACCGATCCCCGGAAGCTTGTTTCCTTCCCAGTATAAGAATTGGCTTGGTAGTTTGGTTTGCCCTGTCCCCATCATGCCCTGGGACAGGAACAGACTAATTTGCATGTAGCCAGGTTCTGAGCTGGGATGGTGCAGTGAGCTAAAAAACGGTGATGGATCAAGCCCTGATCTTTGGACTGGGTAAGAGTGGTCTGCTTAATTCAGACACTTTGTTCATCACCACCCCCTTTTCTGAATCATTTTGTCCACCATAAGCGTGGAAGGGTATACTCAGATGTGAGTCCCTTGCTCATTGCACCGTCAGGATTCAAGCAAGCCGGGCCGAAGATGGCTGAAATGCCAGAAACCGGTCCCCGGAAGCTTGTTTCCTTCCCAGTATAAGAATTTTCTTGGTTGTTTGGTTTGCCCTGTTCCCATCATGCACTGGGACAGGAACAGACTAATTTGCATGTAGCCAGGTTCTGAGCTGGGATGGTGCAGTGAGCTAAAAAACGGTGATGGATCAAGCCCTGATCTTTGGACTGGGTAAGAGTCGTCTGCTTAATTCAGACACTTTGTTCATCAGCACCCCCTTTTCTGAATCATTTTGTCCACCATAAGCGTGGAAGGGTAAACTCAGATGTGAGTCCCTTGCTCATTGCACCATCAGGATTCAAGCAAGCTGGGCCGAAGACGGCTGAAATGCCAGAAACCGGTCCCCGGAAGCATGTTTCCTTCCCAGTATAAGAATTGGCTTGGTAGTTTGGTTTGACCTGTTCCCATCATGCACTGGGACAGGAACAGACTAATTTGCATGTAGCCAGGTTCTGAGCTGGGATGGTGTAGTGAGCTAAAAAACTGGGATGGATCAAGCCCTGATCTTTGGACTGGGTAAGAGTGGTCTGCTTACTTCAGACACTTTGTTCATCACCACCCCCTTTTCTGAATCATTTTGTCCACCATAAGCGTGGAAGGGTATACTCAGATGTGAGTCCCTTGCTCATTGCACCATCAGGATTCAAGCAAGCCGGGCCAAAGACGGCTGAAATGCCAGAAACCGGTCCCCGGAAGATTGTTTCCTTCCCAGTATTAGAATTGGCTTGGTAGTTTGGTTTGCCCTGTTCCCATCATGCACTGGGACAGGAACAGACTAATTTGCATGTAGCCAGGTTCTGAGCTGGGATGGTGCAGTGAGCTAAAAAATGGTGATGGATCAAGCCCTGATCTTTGGACTGGGTAAGAGTGGTCTGCTTAATTCAGACACTTTGTTCATCACCACCCTCTTTTCTGAATCATTTTGTCTACCATAAGCGTGGAAGGGTATACTCAGATGTGAGTCCCTTGCTCATTGCACCATCAGGATTCAAGCAAGCTGGGCCGAAGACGGCTGAAATGCCAGAAACCGGTCCCCGGAAGCTTGTTCCCTTCCCAGTATAAGAATTGGCTTGGTAGTTTGGTTTGCCCTGTTCCCATCATGCACTGGGACAGGAACAGACTAATTTGCATGTAGCCAGGTTCTGAGCTGGGATGGTGCAGTAAGCTAAAAAACGGTGATGGATCAAGCCCTGATCTTTGGACTGGGTAAGAGTGGTCTGCCTAAATCAGACACTTTGTTCATCACCACCCCCTTTTCTGAATCATTTTGTCCACCATAAGCGTGGAAGGGTATACTCAGATGTGAGTCCCTTGCTCATTGCACCATCAGGATTCAAGCAAGCCGGGCCGAAAACGGCTGAAATGCCAGAAACCGGTCCCCGGAAGCTTGTTTCCTTCCCAGTATAAGAATTGGCTTGGTAGTTTGGTTTGCCCTGTTCCCACCATGCACTGGGACAGGAACAGACTAATTTGCATGTAGCCAGGTTCTGAGCTGGGATGGTGCAGTGAGCTAAAAAACGGTGATGGATCAAGCCCTGATCTTTGGACTGGGTAAGAGTGGACTGCTTCATTCAGACACTTTGTTCATCACCACCCACTTTTCTGAATCATTTTGTCCACCATAAGCGTGGAAGGGTATACTCAGATGTGAGTCCCTTGCTCATTGCACCATCAGGATTCAAGCAAGCCGGGCCGAAGACGGCTGAAATGCCAGAAACCGGTCCCCGGAAGCTTGTTTCCTTCCCAGTATAAGAATTGGCTTGGTAGTTTGGTTTGCCCTGTTCCCATCATGCACTGGGACAGGAACAGACTAATTTGCATGTAGCCAGGTTCTGAGCTGGGATGGTGCAGTGAGCTAAAAAATGGTGATGGATCAAGCCCTGATCTTCGGACTGGGTAAGAGTGGTCTGCTTAATTCAGACACTTTGTTCATCACCACCCCCTTTTCTGAATCATTTTGTCCACCATAAGCGTGGAAGGGTATACTCAGATGTGAGTCCCTTGCTCATTGCACCATCAGGATTCAAGCAAGCCGGGCCAAAGACCGCTGAAATGCCAGAAACCGGTCCCCGGAAGCTTGTTTCCTTCCCAGTATTAGAATTGGCTTGGTAGTTTGGTTTGCCCTGTTCCCATCATGCACTGGGACAGGAACAGACTAATTTGCATGTAGCCAGGTTCTGAGCTGGGATGGTGCAGTGAGCTAAAAAATGGTGATGGATCAAGCCCTGATCTTTGGACTGGGTAAGAGTGGTCTGCTTAATTCAGACACTTTGTTCATCACCACCCTCTTTTCTGAATCATTTTGTCTACCATAAGCGTGGAAGGGTATACTCAGATGTGAGTCCCTTGCTCATTGCACCATCAGGATTCAAGCAAGCCGGGCCGAAGACGGCTGAAATGCCAGAAACCGGTCCCCAGAAGCTTGTTTCCTTCCCAGTATAAGAATTGGCTTGGTAGTTTGGTTTGCCCTGTTCCCATCATGCACTGGGACAGGAACAGACTAATTTGCATGTAGCCAGGTTCTGAGCTGGGATGGTGCAGTGAGCTAAAAAACGGTGATGGATCAAGCCCTGATCTTTGGACTGGGTAAGAGTGGTCTGCTTAATTCAGACACTTTGTTCATCACCACCCCCTTTTCTGAATCATTTTGTCCACCATAAGCGTGGAAGGGTATACTCAGATGTGAGTCCCTTGCTCATTGCACCATCAGGATTCAAGCAAGCCGGGCCGAAGACGGCTGAAATGCCAGAAACCGGTCCCCGGAAGCTTGTTTCCTTCCCAGTATAAGAATTGGCTTGGTAGTTTGGTTTGCCCTGTTCCCATCATGCACTGGGACAGGAACAGACTAATTTGCATGTAGCCAGGTTCTGAGCTGGGATGGTGCAGTGAGCTAAAGAACGGTGATGGATCAAGCCCTGATCTTTGGACTGGGTAAGAGTGGTCTGCCTAATTTAGACACTTTGTTGATCACCACCCCCTTTTCTGAATCATTTTGTCCACCATAAGCGTGGAAGGGTATACTCAGATGTGAGTCCCTTGCTCATTGCACCATCAGGATTCAAGCAAGCCGGGCCGAAGACGGCTGAAATGCCAGAACCGGTCCCCGGAAGCTTGTTTCCTTCCCAGTATGAGAATTGGCTTGGTAGTTTGGTTTGCCCTGTTCCCATCATGCACTGGGACAGGAACAGATTAATTTGCATGTAGCCAGGTTCTGAGCTGGGATGGTGCAGTGAGCTAAAAAACGGTGATGGATCAAGCCCTGTTCTTTGGACTGGGTAAGAGTGGTCTGCTTAATTCAGACACTTTGTTCATCACCACCCCCTTTTCTGAATCATTTTGTCCACCATAAGTGTGGAAGGGTATACTCAGATGTGAGTCCCTTGCTCATTGCACCATCAGGATTCAAGCAAGCCGGGCCGAAGATGGCTGAAATGCCTGAAACCGGTCCCCGGAAGCTTGTTTCCTTCCCAGTATAAGAATTGGCTTGGTAGTTTGGTTTGCCCTGTTCCCATCATGCACTGGGACAGGAACAGACTAATTTGCATGTAGCCAGGTTCTGAGCCTGGATGGTGCAGTGAGCTAAAAAACGGTGATGGATCAAGCCCTGATCTTTGGACTGGGTAAGAGTGGTCTGCTTAATTCAGACACTTTGTTCATCACCACCCCCTTTTCTGAATCATTTTGTCCACCATAAGCGTGGAAGGGTATACTCAGATGTGAGTCCCTTGCTCATTGCACCATCAGGATTCAAGCAAGCCGGGCCGAAGACGGCTGAAATGCCAGAACCGGTCCCCGGAAGCTTGTTTCCTTCCCAGTATAACAATTGGCTTGGTAGTTTGGTTTGCCCTGTTCCCATCATGCACTGGGACAGGAACAGACTAATTTGCATGTAGCCAGGTTCTGAGCTGGGATGGTGCAGTAAGCTAAAAAACGGTGATGGATCAAGCCCTGATCTTTGGACTGGGTAAGAGTGGTCTGCCTAATTCAGACACTTTGTTCATCACCACCCCCTTTTCTGAATCATTTTGTCCACCATAAGCGTGGAAGGGTATACTCAGATGTGAGTCCCTTGCTCATTGCACCATCAGGATTCAAGCAAGCTGGGCCGAAGACGGCTGAAATGCCAGAAACCGGTCCCCGGAAGCTTGTTTCCTTCCCAGTATAAGAATTGGCTTGGTAGTTTGGTTTGCCCTGTTCCCATCATGCACTGGGACAGGAACAGACTAATTTGCATGTAGCCAGGTTCTGAGCTGGGATGGTTCAGTGAGCTAAAAAAACGGGGATGGATCAAGCCCTGATCTTTGGACTGGGTAAGAGTGGTCTGCTTAATTCAGACACTTTGTTCATCACCACCCCCTTTTCTGAATCATTTTGTCCACCATAAGCGTGGAAGGGTATACTCAGATGTGAGTCCCTTGCTCATTGCACCATCAGGATTCAAGCAAGCCGGGCCGAAAACGGCTGAAATGCCAGAAACCGGTCCCCGGAAGCTTGTTTCCTTCCCAGTATAAGAATTGGCTTGGTAGTTTGGTTTGCCCTGTTCCCACCATGCACTGGGACAGGAACAGACTAATTTGCATGTAGCCAGGTTCTGAGCTGGGATGGTGCAGTGAGCTAAAAAACGGTGATGGATCAAGCCCTGATCTTTGGACTGGGTAAGAGTGGACTGCTTCATTCAGACACTTTGTTCATCACCACCCACTTTTCTGAATCATTTTGTCCACCATAAGCGTGGAAGGGTATACTCAGATGTGAGTCCCTTGCTCATTGCACCATCAGGATTCAAGCAAGCCGGGCCGAAGACGGCTGAAATGCCAGAAACCGGTCCCCGGAAGCTTGTTTCCTTCCCAGTATAAGAATTGGCTTGGTAGCTTGGTTTGCCCTGTTCCCATCATGCACTGGGACAGGAACAGACTAATTTGCATGTAGCCAGGTTCTGAGCTGGGATGGTGCAGTGAGCTAAAAAACGGTGATGGATCAAGCCCTGATCTTTGGACTGGGTAAGAGTGGTCTGCTTAATTCAGACACTTTGTTCATCACCACCCCCTTTTCTGAATCATTTTGTCCACCATAAGCGTGGAAGGGTATACTCAGATGTGAGTCCCTTGCTCATTGCACCATCAGGATTCAAGCAAGCCGGGCCAAAGACGGATGAAATGCCAGAAACCGGTCCCCGGAAGCTTGTTTCCTTCCCAGTATAAGAATTGGCTTGGTAGTTTGGTTTGCCCTGTTCCCATCATGCACTGGGACAGGAACAGACTAATTTGCATGTAGCCAGGTTCTGAGCTGGGATGGTGCAGTGAGCTAAAAAACGGTGATGGATCAAGCCCTGATCTTTGGACTGGGTAAGAGTGGTCTGCTTAATTCAGACACTTTGTTCATCACCACCCCCTTTTTTGAATCATTTTGTCCACCATAAGCGTGAAAGGGTATACTCAGATGTGAGTCCCTTGCTCATTGCACCATCAGGATTCAAGCAAGTCGGGCCGAAGACGGCTGAAATGCCAGAAACCGGTCCCCGGAAGCTTGTTTCCTTCCCAGTATGAGAATTGGCTTGGTAGTTTGGTTTGCCCTGTTCCCATCATGCACTGGGACAGGAACAGACTAATTTGTATGTAGCCAGGTTCTGAGCTGGGATGGTGCAGTGAGCTAAAAAACGGTGATGGATCAAGCCCTGATCTTTGGACTGGGTAGGAGTGGTCTGCTTAATTCAGACACTTTGTTCATCACCACCCCCTTTTCTGAATCATTTTGTCCACCATAAGCGTGGAAGGGTATACTCAGATGTGAGTCCCTTGCTCATTGCACCATCAGGATTCAAGCAAGCCGGGCTGAAGATGGCTGAAATGCCAGAAACCGGTCCCCGGAAGCTTCTTTCCTTCCCAGTATAAGAATTGGCTTGGTAGTTTGGTTTGCCCTGTTCCCATCATGCACTGGGACAGGAACAGACTAATTTGCATGTAGCCAGGTTCTGAGCTGGGATGGTGCAGTGAGCTAAAAAACGGTGATGGATCAAGCCCTGATCTTTGGACTGGGTAAGAGTGGTCTGCTTAATTCAGACACTTTGTTCATCACCACCCCCTTTTCTGAATCATTTTGTCCACCATAAGCGTGGAAGGGTATACTCAGATGTGAGTCCCTTGCTCATTGCACCATCAGGATTCAAGCAAGCCGGGCCGAAGACGGCTGAAATGCCAGAAACCGGTCCCCGGAAGCTTGTTTCCTTTCCAGTATAAGAATTGGCTTGGTAGTTTGGTTTGCCCTGTTCCCATCATGCACTGGGACAGGAACAGACTAATTTGCATGTAGCCAGGTTCTGAGCTGGGATGGTGCAGTGAGCTAAAAAACGGTGATGGATCAAGCCCTGATCTTTGGACTGGGTAAGAGTGGTCTGCTTAATTCTGACACTTTGTTCATCACCACCCCCTTTTCTGAATCATTTTGTCCACCATAAGCGTGGAAGGGTATACTCAGATGTGAGTCTCTTGCTCATTGCACCATCAGGATTCAAGCAAGCCGGGCCAAAGACGGATGAAATGCCAGAAACCGGTCCCCGGAAGCTTGTTTCCTTCCCAGTATAAGAATTGGCTTGGTAGTTTGGTTTGCCTTGTTCCGATCATGCACTGGGACAGGAACAGACTAATTTGCATGTAGCCAGGTTCTGAGCTGGGATGGTGCAGTGAGCTACAAAACGGTGATGGATCAAGCCCTGATCTTTGGACTGGGTAAGAGTGGTCTGCTTAATTCAGACACTTTGTTCATCACCACCCCCTTTTCTGAATCATTTCGTTCACCATAAGCATGGAAGGGTATACTCAGATGTGAGTCCCTTGCTCATTGCACCATCAGGATTCAAGCAAGCCGGGCCGAAGAAGGCTGAAATGCCAGAAACCAGTCCCCGGAAGCTTGTTTCCTTCCCAGTATAAGAATTGGCTTGGTAGTTTGGTTTGCCCTGTTCCCATCATGCACTGGGACAGGAACAGACTAATTTGCATGTAGCCAGGTTCTGAGCTGGGATGGTGCAGTGAGCTAAAAAACGGTGATGGATCAAGCCCTGATCTTTGGACTGGGTAAGAGTGGTCTGCTTAATTCAGACACTTTGTTCATTACCACCCCCTTTTCTGAA